>NC_065595.1:32508049-32814849 GCF_024542745.1 Macaca thibetana thibetana | reverse complement strand
TCTCCTTCATTCTTGAAGGACAGCTTTACTGATTATAGTATTCTCGGTTGGCAGGGGTACTTTTTTTTTAAACGAGGTCTCACTCTGTCACCCAGGTTGGAGGGCAGTGACACAATCTTGGCTTACTATTACAATCTCCACCTCCTAGTCTCAAGCAATTTTCCCACCTCAGCCTCCTGAGTAGCTGGGACCACACGTGCGTACCAATACATCCAGCTAATTTCAGTTTTGTTTTTTAATTCTTTCAGCACTTTAAATACACCACTCATCTCTCCTGGCCTGCAAACTTTTCTGCTGAAAAATCTGACTGACTAATGAAGACTCCCTTGTTACGTGGCACACTGCTTTTTCTCTTGCTGCTTTTATTCACAATAGCAAAGATACAGAAAACAACCCAAGTGTCCCATCAACAGATGAACGAATAAACAAATGGTGGGTTACACACACAATTGAATGTTATTCTGCCTTAAAAAGGGAGATCCTACCACTTCTGGCATGGATGAATCTGGAAGACACCATGCTAAGGGAAATGAGGTAGACACAGAATAAGAAACATGACATAATCTCATATGTGGGTTTTTTTTTTTTAAGCCAAATACATAGAAAAATAATAAAATAGTGATTACAGGTTAGGGGAAAACTGGGGGACTATAGGTCAAAGGGTATAAAGTTGCAGATACGTAAGATATGCCCAGAGATTTAATGTACAACCTGAGGACTACAGTTACAATATTGTGTTGTATACTGGAAATTTACTGAGTCGATATTAGGTACTCTTATCACACACATAAAAAGGTAACTATGTGAGATGATGGATTTAGTTGACTACAATAACCACTTCACGACATACACCAAATATCACGTTATATACCTTAAACATACACAATAAAAATGTACGTTTTAAAAAGTCTAATTTACTGAATACAGACCACAAGTGTTCACAAACCTTCCAGAAAACTGGGAATCATCCTGGGTTGCTTCTTCAACCTTATCCCAAATATGATCACTAGTCATATTCTAAGCCTCGGCAATATGTATCAAAAGCACCCATTTATCCCCCATGTCACCTAAAACCAGCCAGAGATACAGTGTAGTAAACAAGAACAGGAACTCTAGAATCTGACATCCTACTGAATTTCTCTGTCATTTTCTAGCTATTTTTTAATAGGTTCGTGACAGCATTTTTTTAAAATTTCTGGTAAAAGTTGAACCTTGTAAAATTTTAATTTTTTGCTAGATGCAATTATATGTAATGCTTAAGTTTTCCTGTTTTGCCTATGCTGTCTAATTTTTTATAATGAACATCCATTTGTTGTATAATTCAAAATGCTGTATCATAATCTTATGTGTAGAACACTGTTTAACTTTTATGTGACATAGAATAATGGTAGAAAAAGAGATTAAGCTTCCCTGCCAAAGTGAGACAACATTATAATTGTCAAATTCAGCTTATGAAATATATAATGCATGAATGACCATTTTCTCATTTCTTGTTTTAAAAAACTTAATCCCCAATGTGATAGCATATTAGGTTTTATATATTCCCAAATTTTCTATGAGCATAATTCTGTTCATAATGAGAAAAAAGGCTGCTTTTGTTTTTATTAGAAACTCCTACAGAGTTCCCCTTATACTTAGTATGTAGAAGATTGGGGAAAATCTTTGCTTCTGAAATAGCAGTAAGAAAATAGTGGATAAACAAACAAAAAATCCTATTTTTCTTTAAAGTTATCATATAGATATAGATCCAAGTAAGTCCGTATGAACTAATTTAAAGAGAGGGATGAGCTCCTCTTTGGTTAACAGAATGGTAATCACTTTCACTACTGACAGCAACTGCCAAGTCAGGACACAGGCAAAGGACTGGGCTTGCCAAAGGAGAAGCCAACTAAAATTTCAAAAGGCCATGCACAGATGACGGGAATCTAAGAAGCTGTAAGCACAGAGCTCCTCTTCACCAGTCGGTTCCAATACATGTCTTTAGCTGAGTACATAGTAGCATAGGAAGTCTTGGGCAAGGCTGGAAAGAAATGAGAATATGCAGTCTTGCCATATTCATATCTGAAAGTCCTGATAAGGTAGGGAACTGACCCTCCCTGAAACCTGAGTGATGTCATATTAAAGCACCAAATTATCACCTTTCCAACTCAAATCCTAAGGGCGGGGAAAGAATCAGCTCTTCAACTTAGCAACTGGAGAGAGAAAAGAGTTGGTCTTTCCAAAGACAGTGTATCTATTTTAGCCTCTAATATTATTTTATATACAACACCCACTATCCAATTAAAACACAAGAGATATTCAAAGATGGAGGGGGGAAGAATGACCCATAATCAAGAGATAAAACAGTCAACAAAAGCAGGCCATGTTACATATTAACTGGACATAAATTATCAAAGACTTTAAAATGGAAATTATATACCTAAAAAATAAATGATCTGAAATGAAAAATTCATTTAATTGGATTAAAAGAAGACCCAAAGTCAGGGTCACATACATATTATCACTTGATTTTCAACGAAGGAGCCAATGTAAATCAATGGAGAAAGGAGAGTCTCTACAAAATAGTGCTAAAACAACTGAAGGAAATGTCCTGTAGTTAAAGGAATAAAAAGCATCAAAAAGGAGCAAAAGTGGTAAATATGTAAGTAAATGTAACACTCCTTTTTATCCCTTCTAATTTTCTTTAAAAATCAACTTGATATCAAAAGCAAAAATAGCCAGGCGCAATGGCTCACGCCTGTAATCCCAGCACTTTGGGAGGCTGAAGTGGGCGGATCACGATGTCAGGAGATCGAGACCATCCTGGCTAACATGGTGAAACCCCGTCTCTACTAAAAATACAAAAACAAACAAACAAACAAACAAAACCACACAAAAAAATTAGCCAGCCGTGGTGGCAGGCACCTGTAGTCCCAGCTACTCGGGAGGTTGAGGCAGGAGAATGGCACGAACCCAGGAGGTGGAGCTTGCAGTGAGCCAAGATCACACCACTGCATTCCAGTCTGGGCAACAGAGGGAGACTCCATCTCAAAAAAAAAAAAAAAAAAAAAAAAAAAAAAAAAGGGCAAAAATAACACTGTACTTTGGGGTTTACACATTTTTATTAAGTAAAATATATGTCAATAATAGTACAAACAACAGAAGTGGATGAATGAAATTAGAGTGGTGTAAAGTTCTTAAATTTTACGTGACATTGTAAAATATTACAACTTAAGTAATCTTCTAGGTATAACACGATAAGTACAATGTAATCACAAGAATGCCAACTGAGAAAATAATACTGTGTTATTGGTAAAAAGCCAAGAGAGTAAACAGAATGAAACAAAAATTATTTGATTAGTCTAAAAGGCAGGAAAACAAACAGATAAACAAAAACCAGAGAGAACAGACAAACAATTGCAAAATGGTAGCCTAAACTCAGTATCAATAATTCCTCTAAATATAAGTGAACTCAATTTTCCAACTAAAAGACAAAAATTGTTAGATTAAATGAAACCAAAAATATGCTGGCCACAAGAAACACACTATAAATATAAAGATTCGGATAGACTGAAACGATTAAAAATATATCATGTAACCGGAGGTAAGAAAGAAGATATGGTGATGTTAATATGAAATGCATTTTATAATTAGGGTAAATTCATTAGGAAGATGTAGTAATTCTAAATGTATTATCTTCTAATTACAGAGGTTAAAGATACATGAAGCAAAAACTGACAGGACTAAAGGCAGAAACAGATGACTCTAAAATCAGAGCTGAAGATTTTAACACCAATCATAACTGACAAAATACGGAGATTTTTAAAAAAATCATAAAGAATTAAGAAGATTTAAACACCATCAACCACCTGGACCTAAATGACATTTGGAACACTATAGTATATACATTCTTTCCAACTATATATGGGACTCTTATCAAGATAAGTTACATGTTGTAGCATAAAATAATTTTCATAAATTTCCAAGGACTAAAGTCACACACACTATATGTTGGACTATAACAGAATTAAATTAAAAATCAATGAAGTATCTAGAAAATCCTCACACTCCTAAGAAAAACCCAAACTTCTAAATAACTCATGAGTCAAGAAGAATTAGAAAATAATTAAGTGATAATTAAAAAACAACAAAAACTTTGTAATATAGAGCTAACATAAAGCTTAGAGGGAAAATTATAGCTTTAAATGCTTACATTATAAACAAATCAATGATCTAAATGTATACCACAAGAGGACAGAAAAAGAGCAGATTAAATGAAAAGTAAGTAGACAAAAAGATGATGAATACAAACAAAACAGAAAAGAGACAAAGACAAAAATGAACAAGACAAAAAATTGGTCCTTTGAGACTACTGATAAATCCCTTGCAAGACGTTCTAATAAAAAATTAAAAATTCAAATTACTAACATTATAAATTTTAAAATGGATCTCACATACACGAAAGGAATAACAAATATCAGAAATAACTTTATATCAATCAATTCTCCAGCCTGGGCAACCTGGTGAAATCCCATCTCTACATAAAACACAAACATTAACCAGGTTCAGTAGCATGCTCCTGTGGTCCCAGCTCCGCAGGAGGCTATAGTGGGGAAGACTGCCTGAGCCTGGGAGGTTGAGGCTGCAGTGAGCCAACCAGGCCACTGCACTCCAGCCTGGCAACAAAGTGAGATCCTGTCTCAATTAATCAATCCTACAACTTAGATGAAATGAACACATTTCTAACAAAATACAGGTTTATCAAATACATACACAAAATTAAAAATGTAAACAATCCTCAATTTAAAAAACGCTTTCCTACAAGAGATGGTTTCTCTGGTAAAATCTATCAAACTTTTTTCTGAATACAAGGTCTCACTGTTGCCCAGGCTGGAGTGCAGCGGCACAAACGTGGCTCAATGCAACCTCAACCTCCTGGGCTCAAGTGACCCTCCCACCTTAGCCTCTAAAGTAGCTGGGACCACAGGTGAATGCCACTACCCCTGGCTAATTAAAAAAAAAAATTTTTTTTTTGTAGAGATGGCGTCTTGCTTTGTTCCCTAGTTTGGTCTTGACCTCCTGTGCTCAAGCAATTCTCCAGCCTTGGCCTCCTAAAGTGCTAGGATTACAGGCAAGAACCACCATGCCCAGCCGTATCAAAAATTTAAGAAAGAAATAATGCCAACCTTAAAGAAACACTTTCAGAAAACAGGAGAAAGCCCTTTCCTACACATTTTATGATATTAAAACTAATGAACACATAACAAGGGGAAAAACCCTACAGACCAATCTCTCATAAACATAGATGGAAAAATTCTCAAAAATAAAACAATTGAAATCCATGAAACTATATGATCCCCTTTATAAATGCAGAAAAAACACTGGACAAAATCTAACAGCCATTCATAAAACACACTTAAAACATGAAGAACAAAAAGGAAAAAGAACTTCCTCAATCAGATACGATCTCCAAAATATCCACAATTAACATCATATTTAAAGGGGGAATTGCGAAATGTATTCTTCCTATAATCAGAACAATGCAAAAATGTCCATTCTTATAAATTCAACAGTTTACTGTAGGTCTTAGGACAGAAAAAGAAAAAAGCATAAAGACAGGGGAAAAAAAGAAAAACTGTCAGTCGGGCACCGTGGCTCATGCCTGTAATCCCAGCACTTTGAGAGGCCGAGGCGGGTGGATCACCCGAGTTTGGGAGTTTGCAATCAGCCTGACCAACATGGAGAAACCCCATCTCTACTAAAAATACAAAAAATTAGCTGGGGGAGGGGGTGCATGCCTGTAATCCCAGCTACTCAGGAGGATCACTTGAACCTGGGAGGCGGAGGTTACAATGAACCGAGATCGTGCCACTGCACTCCAGCCTGGGCAACAAGAGTGAAACTCCGTCTCAAAAAAAAAAGAAAAAAGAAAAACGGTCCTTATCAACAGATGACATGGTTGTGTATGCAGAAAACCTCAAGAATCTACAGAATTCTAGAACCAAAAAGTCAATTTAACAAGAATACAGGAGAAAAGATTAATATGCAAAAATCAAGTATTTCCCATATCCTAGGAACAACTGGAAAATAAAATGTAACAAAAATGTGTATAACAGCACTGAAAGTATAAAATACTAAAAAATTCATCTAATGAAAGACATGCTATATACATCTACATAAAAAACTGTTTAACACATGGCAGAGAAAAGGCATTGTTATTAAGACTTTTATCCTGAAGTTGTCAAACCTGACCCCTCATTTTTGACAAAAATCTTACTTTCCTATTTTATAGAGATGATCCTAAACAACAAAGGTCAAGTGCTTCTGTGTCTGGATCTCAAGTCTTCACTTTCCTTCAAATTTTTGTGCAATCCACTATCTTCCTTTTTCTTAATGGTTAACTCCTCCTAACATTTTCTTTAACTACATTCATACAGTGCTTATTACAGGTTAGGAACACATAGATGCCTTATAAATATAAGACCTGTTAATACTCTATGAGTTAAATGCTATTATTGTCCCTATTTTACAGATTTAAAAACTAGGCTACCTAGCTAGTATATGGAAGAGGAACATTTCAAACTCAAGTAGTCAAGCTCAGAGTCTCACTATGCTATTTTGATTATATGCATTTGGTTAAGAAAAGCAGTCTTGTAAGTGGAGTGTATGTGAACACTGTCTAGGAGTACACAAAACTACTAGTTTACAAAAAGAAAAAATTAAAACGTATTTTCTATTTAATCTCATCTTTCAATTTCTAATTTTTGTATATATTTTAAAATGTACATGAAGTGCCTGTATATAACTTACAAATAATTAAATATACATACTAGTAGGATACTCTCAAAATCTTAATACTCACTGTATCAGCTTCCTAGGGCTTGCTCTAACAAAACACCACAAACTGGGTGGTTTAAAACAACAGAAATTTATTTTCTCAGAGCTTTGGAAGACCTAAGTCCCAAGTCAAGGTGTCGGCAAAGCCATGCTCTCTCAAAGGCTCAAGGGGAGAATCTGTTCCATGCCTTTCTCTTAAGCTTTTGGGTTTCCCAACTATCCTAGGAATTACTCAGCTTGCAGGTGCTAACTCCAGTTACCTGCCTCCATCTTCATATGGCACATTCCTCCCTATCTCTTAAAGACACCAGTCATATAGAATTAGGGCCCATCGCACTTCAGTATGACTTCATCTTAAACAACTACCTTTACAAAGATGCTACTTCCAAACAAGGCCATATTCTGAGGCATGGGAGGTCAGGACCTCATTTTATCTTCTGGGACACAGGCAGATTAAAAAACCCTTTAAGTCTCTTTGTATATCTTGGACCAAGCACAGTGTATGTAGAAGATACAAAACTGAATTGTGAGTTACGAAATCCACATCTTACGATCTATTATGTTCTATTTCTCTATATACCTGTTAGAATAAATATGTTCATAAAAATCATGACTTGAAAAGGGACTGATTATACAGTATTACAGAGGTTAATCAAACTTCTAAATTTCTTACGACGTCCAGCCTGATCTCTAATGTCCACAAGACTATAAAGGAAGAATAAAGTCTTGATCAGAGAAATCTCAATTTAAAAAAAAGAAAAAAGTAACAAGTGCTTGTCCATATAATTACTTATTATGCCTAATTTATCCTCTGGTTGCCCCTTTAAAATTTTTTCAATTCATTTTTTTTCCCAGCAGGTTATGGAAGATGAATTTAATTATGTCCTTCCCTCTGGAAGGTATGAACCAGAGTTAGAGAGGTGGCCAACTTTGTTCTAAATTGGAGCCCTGCATCAGTCAGAATTGTGTTTCCTGTCATGGCCCCGAGAGAGAAACTGATATTGGTTAAGAGGCTGGCAGCCAAACCAACTGTTGGCATCTCATGAATCACATATTCCCATTGTCATACAGTAATTTTAAACATGTCATTCAGAAAGCCAGTAACATTGCTCCACTGAAACAGAAATATTAGGTTGGGTTCAAAGTTAGCCCCAACACTGCAATTATTTTAGCTGACTGATTCAGTTTGTTCTCCATTTTTGACTTTGATTCATTTATCATACATAACCAATACTCATATTTGTGGTTTCAGTTATATTGTTGAATAGGTGTCTGTGCACTAATTAGAATCCCTGCAGCCTTTTTTTCCTGGCTTCTTTCACTTAACATACTGCTTTCAAGGTCCATCCATGTTGCCACACTTCATGCTGTACTATCATTCCTTTACATGGCTGAATAATTCTACTGCAGAAACATATCTCACGTTATTTATCCATTCATCATTTGATGGACATCTGAGTTGTTTCTAACTTTGAATATTAAGAATAACGCCTGCATAAACAGTCATGTACAAGTTTTTGAGTAGACATGTTTTCAATTCACTTGGGTACATAGCTGGCCACAATATGTTAACTCTATATTTAACTTTTTGAGGAACAGCAAACTTTTCCAAAGTGCTGAACCATTTAACATTCCTACCAGCAATACATGAGGACTTCAATTTCTCCACATCCTCACCAACATTTGTTATTGTCCTTTTTTTGATTATAGCCATCTAGTAGGTGTGAGGTAGCATCTCATTGTGGCTTATGACATTCAGTATCTTTTCTTATCATTCACTTTTAAATGTCACAGTAACAGCTGTCCATCACAGGCAAAAAAGAATATTACTGCTTTAAGAAGAAAGTTGATATCTAATTTCAGCAAACATATGTGGAAAGTCAAATATCATGTGCATTAAGATATTTGCATTAAGATGTATAACATGTCATTTCCAATGTTCATTAGATTATCTACCTTTCTTAGTTATCTGGTACTCGTAAAGACCCAAATGTATGATTAGCTACAGCAGAAACTTCTTTACCTGGGAGTCTAAAAAACAGATTTAAACAACAGAATTATTGTAACCCCTCCTTCCCCCACCAACGTTAATCCATTTAAAAATTAATTTAGATTATCATAACCAAGAATGCATTAGTGTTGAGATGTGGACAAAGATGATGGTATAATCTATCAGGCTATAATATTAAGGTGTCCAATAGTTAAGATACAGATAGAGTGAAATGAATCAAACTGGACAATTACAATGACATCAAAGTGATTTCACTGATAATTTATTAGTTCTGCTGAGTTAGACATTTTATTACATAAGACATGATTTAAAGCTTTAATTTTTTTCTTCATCACTGTTTGGAGTTGATAGTTAAGTATAAGAAATTAATCTACTATAATTCAAAACTCACTATTAGGTTAAAAAAAGCAGTGAAAAGCTGTTCCTCATCCTTCACCCCCAAATTCCTCTGAAAATCTCTTATTTGAGTAATTATGGTCTTGTATCATGGAGAGATACTTAGTCATAGGGTTAACTAAAACTTTCAACAGAAGCAAATACTTAAAGAAATAAAAGCATGTGCATGTTTTCAAATTTTCATTTACTCTAATTAAAAAATAATTATTCTGCAGAGTACCATACGTTAATTTTTCAGGGACAACATGGACCCCTTTGGTAGTTCAGGTATGTTAAATCAAGATAGAAGATCATCTTTTTTGGTATGTTTCTCAACTTCTCTAAGAGTAACATCTTTTTTGAGTTTTAAACAAAACAAGAAATGTGTATCTAATAACTGAGGAATTTTCAAAGACTTTTTTTTACCTGTGTCCATACTTTGGTTCAACTGTTGGTCACTTGTTTCTCCATCTTCACTGATGTATCCAGGAGGTGGCGTTTCTACAAAAGTGTAAAATAAATGAAGCACAGCTGCAACATAATCTCACTACCTTTTCTCCCAGCTACCAATGAATCACTCCAAATAACAAATAACAACATTATATAACATTATTACAGAAAGTAATATTGCATACTGAAGGTGTATAATTCAGGATCTTGTCCAAATTTTGCAGTGAATCCTTAACATCTACTTTTAATAAAATCTGGACATATACATTATTTACATATCTCGCTCATTCCTGTATGTACATATTCTGTGACAAGAGCCAAAAATGTAACTTCAAAAATGCCCCAGATCTGAATCAGTAGGCTGCAAAACCACTAATAACTACAATTTTTTGTTGTTGTTTAATCTAATGAACATCGTTATTTTATGAGTACTTAGAAAATAAAAAACACACACAAGATTTTGGATTATAAAAGTATTAAATAATACAGCTTACAACTTATACTAAGTTCTATAGGGTAAAATATGGTAGTATGGTTCCAGATTGGTCCAGACTGAATTCTACCTAAAAAGTATATTTCTCCAAGGATTCCCAACTGGTAAAGTCTAAGTGTTTGAAGCAAAAAATTCAATTCAAATATAGACTACTGTATAAAGAGGTAAAATGCTCCCCGAAAATAAACTTTAGGATTCTAACATGTTATTTCCACCATGTTGTCTGAATAAAACATTTATATTCAGAAAGGCATCTGAATAGCTGAAAACACTGCATGTAAAATAAAAACATGTATACAATTACATCAACTGTAATTCCAAGGAGGAAAAATAAGTTCAAAAGAGTTTCATCAGTTCAACATTTACACTGCTGAACACTTCTGAGCAATTCAAGATAACACAGACACATATCCAAACAGAATTTTAAAATTATCAAAAGACAGAGGCCAGGCACCATGGTTCACACCTGTAATCCCAGCACTTTGGGAGGCCGAAGTAGGCGGATCACCTGAGGTCGGGAGTTCGAGACCAGCCTGACCAACATGGAGAAACCCGTCTCTACTAAAAAAAAAAAAAAAAGAAAATACACTATTAGCCGGGTGTGGTGGCGCATGCCTGTAATCCCAGTTACTAGGGAGGCTGAGGCAGGAGAATCATTGAACCCAGGAGGTGGAGGTTGTGTTGAGCTGAGATCACACCATTGTACTCTGGCCTGGGCAAGGAGCGAAACTCCATCTCAAAAAACAAAAAACAAAAAACAAAAAACAAAAAAAAAAAAAAAAGGAGAGAGGGAAGATACAGGTTAAGGGTCTCCTTCAATAACCTTTTACAATATCTATTCAATAAGCTAACCACAAACTTTAAGTATCAAACTTTTCATTTAAGTGTCAGTACCCCAAAATTTTTAATACAAAAATTCTAAGAATAAACTAGCTTCATATATGCAAACAATAAAGAACATAAAAATAAGTGTATATATCATTACGTATATTTTAAAAGTTAAAGCTAATAAAGTTAAATGGTGCTAAGCTTTTTGAGTTTAACCAGTATCTCAAAGATCTAATCAGAAAGAAATGCTGACCCTTAAAATACGTTATCTTACTGCACTTTTTCTATTGTAATAAATAATAAAGCTATTAGCATTTTTGAGAAAACGTTAAAATGTATTTTAAGTGGAATAAAACATGAATCCTTTGGTTTTGCTGTTGCTTGAAACTGGATAAAGCCCCACTGTCCAGAAAAGCAAATGGGTATAATCTACTTCTGATTTTCTACTTTATAAAATACTCAAATCTAAATAATTAAAAGAATAAAAAAGAAAGGAAAAATGAGCCCAAACATCTTCACGAGTGAAAGCCACTAAACATTTTGGTGAATATCCTTCCAAATAATTACTGGATATGCATGCTGTAAGACTGCATGCTTATACCTAAGGTTAGTACTGTTGGCTGAAAAACGGTAATCTCCACACTAACGACTTAAAATGCCTCCCTTTCCCCACACCAACGTTCACTAAACTCCACTCCCTTTCCTACCTGGCAACTGCCCTGTTTCATAGTCCCACGTTTTCCCTCATCCTAGTATATCACACTATACCCCACCTTCTCCCTCTCTTAACTTCAGTAAGTTTGTATTTCCTAGCAACCCAAAAAGCAGCTTTAAATCCTCTTCTGGAATAAAACAGTAATCAAACTAAAACAATCAAAAACCACTTCCCATCTGTAAAACTAGCTATTAAAAAAAAAAACTTATCTTTCTTAGTTATCTTTTCTTATCTTTCTTTTTTTCTTCCTTACATTTTAAAAATTATCTTCAATGCGGCCGGGCGCGGTGGCTCAAGCCTGTAATCCCAGCACTTTGGGAGGCCGAGACGGGCGGATCACGAGGTCAGGAGATCGAGACCATCCTGGCTAACATAGTGAAACCCCGTCTCTACTAAAAAAAATACAAAAAACGAGCCAGGTGAGGTGGTGGGCGCCTGTAGTCCCAGCTACTCAGGAGGCTGAGGCAGGAGAATGGCATGAACCTGGAAGGCGGAGCTTGCAGTGAGCTGAGATCCGGCCACTGCACTCCAGCCTGGGCAACAGAGCGAGACTCCGTCTCAAAAAAAAAAAAAAGAAAAAAGAAAAAAAAAATTATCTTCAATGCATAAGCATTATTTCCATGATGGATACATGAAAGAAATAATTATTTAAATGTATTAAAACTGTATTTTAAAAATTTTGTAAATGCTCTTAAGTTCCTTACATATTTTTAGTGTATAAAATAAGAGTGGAATAGAAGAATATTACAAAAGGAAGAAAGAAATCAAGACACGATAGCTTAATCTAATCCTCATCCTAACATCATGCTGTTTCTGCTAGGGAGAAAAATCAATCAAACAAAACAAAAAGGAAAACATACAAGAAAAGTAACAAAATATTAGTCGTTCTCCAAAAAAAAAACCATAAAAAACGGAAAGGCCAGATATCGTATCGTGGAGTATTACTGGATCACACAATACATCAGAACAAAATTTGAGAACCATGTAGCTGAATTCATTTTTCATCAGGAATCACTAAGATGCAGACGAAACATAATGAAAAGAGGTTTTCTGATGTTCAGTATAATATGTAAGTGCTGCTACGTCTACAGAACTAAGTATTATATTTCTTATAGAAATGTTACATTTCTGTTAAATATTACCAAGTTACCTAAGAAAAAGTGATCACTGGGTGGATTTTCAGTTACATGTGTTTCAGGGGTACTTTTTTCCTACATCATTTGTTTTGCTTACATTCTGCATCTCGCTTAGCTTCAACAACTAAGATAAACTTACTAAGATCTTTTCTTTTCTGCTTCTCACAGTACTTTGATTAAAGTCACTGCAAAAGAAAATGAAATATAAAGTAAAACTCTTCTCCAAACAAGTTTAATGTACTAGGCTTATACATTTCACAAAATAATCACCCAACAAATCCAATTTTTCTATTAAAAACTCAAAAGCATTTTTAAAAAAGTGAAACCACAATTCACTAATACTTCAATGCTTATGAACAATATTTGTATCTATCCAAGTTTTAGAAGATTCAGAAGTCAAACATACCTGGAATATAATTACTCTGTGGCTCAATTCCTGCTGGGAAGTTAGTGTTTTCTGGAATGGAGTGAGTATAGTCATCCAGAGGCGGAAGTTCTGTTAGGATCTCAGTGTGTCGGGGCACTAATACTGGAGGCAAAACTGAAAAAGTTCAAGAAAGCCTAGTTATGGCAAAGAGCAAAGGGGAGTGGGGGAACCTTTTTTAAAGTTTCAACAAGAAGAAGAGAAGTTGCAGCTTAATTTTTAAAGTTAGGGTCTGACAAATCTGATTACGGCTTTAACTTATGTAGTCTATTATCCAAATTTCCAAGTTCTAATTTATCTCAAACTTTTGGAAACAATGTGATCCTGGTAATATATTACCATAAAAGTTCATAAATCCCCATTGGAAAAGTTAACATTGTCTTTATCTGTACAATCAGATATAGAAAAATTTCCAAAAATACAGCTACTGCTATATTTTTTAATAGTTTCAGGTAGACAGCTAACTAAATGAAGTCTTATTACAAGCTTTACTAAACAGCGTATATACAAATGATGTCATTAAAGTACTTCTAAAAGCACTCCAAGTGCAAAATGCTTGAAAAGAAGTTACTGCAGCAGGGACATGTAGAAGCACATCAGCACAGCTCTAAGCAGACTGCCAATCTACAGGATTTCCTGGATATGCACTTTCATGCCAAATCACATGCTACTCCAAGAAACACACACATCTTTCCAAGATACGTTTTCCCATTAAAAATTTTTAAAAATAAAAAAAATTTAATTACCACCAAATAATATGCACAATTTAAGGTAATTTATTAGAATTTACACTAAAATTTTCCTGGGTCACAAGATTACTTAAATATACTTAAGTTCAGGCATTTAACTCAAAACCAAGAAAAAAACTTGCATTGTTCCTACCTGGTGTCTCAACTCTCTGATAGTGGTAAGGGTTTACACATACTTCATCCTTTTTAAGATTAAAAGCATATTCGCAGTTTTCAATTGCCTTGAGTTCATGATGACTGTGAAGGTCAGGCCAGCGCCATAATCGGCAATATATAACATGTGGCAATCCTTTTCGATGGGATACCTGGAGACGACCATCAAGAGACCTATCGGGAAGCAAGGGGAAAACAAAGGAGGGAACTTTAAAAAAAAAAAAAAAGTGTAGTCGAATGGGCTAAATTAGTACAGCAAAAGCATAAAGAAAAGAATGACAGCCATTTAGTTAGTTTTAGTGAGAATCAAGAAGAAAAATGTACTATTTAATGGATCTGATAAAAGTATGCAGCAGCACTAGCAGATGTTTCTCATAAATACGTCACATAAATGACTCAAATGCCAATGAAAGGCTAACTACTTGGGAAAAACTGATTTTTTAAAAAAATAGAGTTTATGCAGTTACACTTGAAAAACTTCGTTAACTTCTATGTTTAGAAAATCAAACTCATTTTGGAGATGCTTCTAAGGGTATTAATTCTGGAGGTGACTGAATAGTCAAAAAAGGAACTAGTGTGAAGAATGATAAATACCAACAATGATGTGATAGTAACTTCCTCAGACTACTACAACTCATTACCCAGTTGTGACTGTTTTGAGAACTGAGGTATATATATGTAGTTCACAAATAAATGTGGATGGTGATGAATATGATGAGATGAAATGAACAAATACCATATACGCAAAAAAGAGAATGAAGTGATTTTAAAAAGTAACATAAAAATGAGTTAACCTACTGTTAATTGTAATAAAAGGGGTTCATTAAATATGTATTTATTAGTATAAAGATGAGATTTTGGTAACAAGAAATTTAGCAAAACTGATCATGTATCTACTTAAAAATTAGGCCAACAACAGATTATAATCTGATCTCAAGCTAAAATATATATATAGTTATCAAAATTCTTATTCTTTAGGGGATACAGCAATTTAAAGAAGATTCAAACTAGAATTGCATTGATTAAAACATCAGCTGAAACATTTAATATATTTTTTATACTGGCAAGCAGATATTTTAAATGCTATGCCTTATTTTACATTAAGGAAACATCCTAGGCAAAATTACACTAAGCAACCCCATATAGGTCTTTCAAAATATACCCCCCTCCCACAAGATCTCTAGGATTCAACAGAGGGCAGAATATTCACCTGGTTTGTTCAGAGAAGCTGTAAAGGCCTGTTGTATCCCACTGATCTATCGTATTTGGTGTACTCAGTCCCCAAATTTCAGAGCAAGTGCTGTGCATAAATTGAAAAACAAAAAATTGATGTGAACATGGAAGCATGGTTATTCAAAATACCATGATGTAAAACATGGAGAATGTACAGAATACTTCCTTCACCCAGAAAATATACAATTGCTTCACTTTTTCACAGGCATGTAGTGCTGGTTACTATATTTTCTATATGAAGGAAGCCAATAAAATGGAACATGTGACTCCAGATAAGTCATGATTATGTTTCTAAAATGTGAACACCAATGCCCTCTAGCTCAATGAATCATACCTATAATGCCCTTACCACTTTCCTCTATTCAAAAGATCTAAAACCTCTGCCATCAGCTTTACTAACAGTGCTTCATTTTATAATCCAATTTTTAAAAAAAATATCTAAAAACAGATGTCATCTGATTTTAATATAGAAAAAAATCCCCATAAAAATAGACATACATCCACAGTTAAGATTTTCCGGTTATTTGGTCATGATACTTTTAAGTTTTACTGAAAATTATGTTGCTCTCTTATCTCTAGAATAAACAAAGAAATAGACTTTGAAGTCATTCTAATTTAGTATACCACCTTAAAATTTTTCTCCCACATTTCCCTCGAGAATATGGACAGCTCAGAGTTAATTCTCCCTTTTTCCCTACCTCTACTTCATTTCAAAGTAACTTCTGGTCAGTGGGAGAAGGGAAAGAGAATTTAAAAGGAAGTTCTGGAATGGAACTTTGACAGCCAGTGTCTCAAGTACTAAGTTGTACTTTTCTGAAAAGTCCATTTCTCACATATTACAAAATCATCAAAACCTCAATGCGGAGAAAGAAGTATTTCAAAACATCTTTTGAAGATAAACCAAGCAATTGATTAAATTTCAAATTTACACATTGTTAGTGAGCTTAACTGGATCAACAGTTCAAAGGGCAATGGTGAGAAATGCTGGCTTCCTGTGGCCAGGCAACAGAACCACCTGGTATCCTTGGCTTTAGTGCTACAGGTGCTGTCACATAGCTATCAGGCTGCAGGAACACGTCATGCCCTGCTTTGGGGACTACAGTGACTGGACAGTTCACAATAAAACCTGTTCAGAAATTTTCCAGCACCTCATTGAAGTATTTTACAGATTCTCTTGCTTTTTCAGGCTGCAAAATTTACCAGACTATAAAAGTCAGAAAAAGCCAGGTAAATTAAGGCTTAGACCTTTTCCTTTTTTCCAATGATATACTGATTTAAAAACCATGACATTAATGGTTTATTTAAAAGATATTTGTCAAATATCTATTGGAAACATATAGCACAATGTAGTTTAAATCACAATAGAATCACCTAAATTCTACAGACTTGCAAGTCTCAGTTTATGAAAGAAATGGTATACAGCAGACTCTTCTTTGAAAATAATTAACAAAAGTGTAGTGCAAGAGGCTATTCTGCTCTGCTATCAGAACATTTCACTCCAGTTATTCTGGGACTGACATGAGAACCAGAATCTAAAATAGAGCATGAAGTTTAATTTGTACTTTATTTAATCCTTGAAAGGAATCAGAGAAGAATAAACAGTAATTGTTAAGAACTTGCAATCAATCTAGAGGCAGGCAGATCTAGACCCCAACCCTAATTCAGTCACTTTCCAACTGCTGCCATAGGATATATTTAAGCCTCAGTTCCATCATTATCATGCCTAACAAAAAAAAGGTTTATTTTAAAATATCAAATTTGCTTCTAGCTAGTAAAATCATTACCTGTTTACATAATAAAAAATATTTTTTAAAATAAACCAATTTATAATAAAACATAGAGCCCTCTGTATCCAAGGGTTCCACATCCTTGGATTCAACCAACTGCGGATCAAAAAGTAACAAAAATAAATTTTAAAAACTAAAAAAAAATACAATTGAAAAATACAAAATTTAAAAACTATATGGTACAACAACTATTTATACAGCATTTATATTGTATTACATATTATGCATAATATAGAGATGACTTAAAGCAGGAGTCTCAGAGGCCACAGACTGATACCGGTTCACGGCCTGTTAGGAACCAGGATGCACAGCAGGAAGTGAGCAGCAAAGGAGAGACCGTTACCACCTGAGCTCTGCCTCCTGGAAGATCAGCAGTGGCATTAGATTCTCATAGGAATGAGAACCCTATTGTGAAATACACATGCGAGGGCTTTAGGTTGGGCACTCCTTAAGAGAATCTAACTAATGCCTGCTGATCTGAGATGGAATGGCTTTATCCCAAAACCACTGCCACACCGCCACGGTGGAAAAATTGTCTTTCATGAATCTGGCTTCTGGTGCCAAAACAGTTGGGAACAGCTGATTTAAAGTATGAGAAAATATGTGTAGGTTATACGCAAATACAATGCCATTTTATTTTTAAAATAAGGCTTACTGCAGCCTTGACCTCCCAGCCTCAAGTAGTTCTCCCGCCTCAGCCTCCTGAGTAGCTGGGACTTAGGCGTGTGTCACCACAGTTGGCTAATCTTAACACTTTTTGTAGAGACAAAGTCTCACTGTGATACCAGGGATGGTCTTGAAGTCCTGGACTCAAGTGATCCTTCCACCTCAGCCTCTCAAAGTGTGGGATTACAGAAGTGAGTCAACATGCCCAGCCTTACAATGCTATTTTTATATCAGAGACTTGAGCATCCACTAATTCTGGTATGAGTGAAAAATCCTAGAACCAATCCCCCTTAGATAGTGAGAGTTGTATAAAGCAGCATCTAGATAAATGTAATTATAATTGTCAAACTATACAAAGAAACATTTTA
Source organism: Macaca thibetana thibetana (assembly GCF_024542745.1). Lineage (NCBI taxonomy): Eukaryota > Metazoa > Chordata > Mammalia > Primates > Cercopithecidae > Macaca > Macaca thibetana. Next base: position 32,796,645 of record NC_065595.1, on the reverse strand, counting down.
AACATAACTAAAGAACACAAAAGTGCACTGAGCAAAAAGAAAAACATATGACCCTACACAGGAAGATACCATCATAGAGGTATTAATTCTACCAAATTTATATATTTGATGCAATCTCAATAAAAATAAATGCTTTAAAAATCCAGGTATTAGTCCAAATACTATAATAAGCCAAAATAAATAAGTATGACCAGAAAAATTCTAACAAAGAAAAGACTTGTCCTACCAGATTCTGAAGCACATTACAAATTCTCAATAATTAAAACAGTATGCAATTAGTAAAAGAATACACAAAACAGAATGGAGGTTCTACTTCCAGTAATGGCAGAGCAGCCTCAATTAGGCTAACTTTCCTTCAGATAACAATGATAAACTCTGAACAAAATATAATAATCAACTATTTGAAAACAGTGGAGACAGATCAAAAACAGACAAAAGCTGTAGAGAGGTCCACCCGTTAAAGCTGCAAACTGTACTGGATGAGAGCTGCATTTCTGTGGCTGTGTACCCAAGGGCACTCCCCAGTCACAGCTAGGCAGGGCAACTAGAATTCAAACAGAACACTGCAGGGGGTTTGTTTTTAGAAAACTGCAGTTTTACTGACCTAGAATCAGAGGACACATTTGGGGCTGCCAGAGAGTTTGAAAAAAGAAGGAAGATACCCTGTAAAGAAAGAGGCACAAGGGAAAAACATCAAAATGTGACTGTGAACTCTGCCCAAACTCAACTTTGCTCAAAGATACTTTTTAAAAGCTAAGTATATAGAGATACAGCATATTCACAGATGAGTCAATATTAAGATGTCCATCTGCCCTCATTCCCTAATGAATTGTTGCCGATTTGTTTTATATCTATTACAGTCACCATTTCAGCAAAAATATTTTTGTAGCAACTGACAAGCTGATCTAAAATGCATATGGAAATACTAAGGATCCTGAGTAGCAAAACAATCTTGAAAAAGAATTACTGACCCATGGATGAATCTTGGGAATATAGTGATCAAAAGAAGCTGAACAGTAAAGTATCTACACTGAATGATTCCACTTACATGAAGTTCTAGAAGTGGCAAAACAAATTCAAAGTGAAAAATTTCAAACAGTGGTTGTTTCCAGAAGAACCACTAGGAAAGAGTATGAAAGAACTTTCTGGATGATTGAAACGTTCTTTATCTTAAAACACTGGTATATGCATTTGCTGAATCTAAGTAAATCGAATATATAATTTGTGCACTTCACCATGTGAAAATTTTACCTGAAAAAGGAAAAACACAGAACACAAAGAAAAGTAAAAACCAAAACAGAAAAAGTCCCAACAAAAAATTCATAGGACAATTTAGCATATGATGAAGGCACCCTATGAATTGATATGGAAAGGTCTAAAACATGCTACTTCCTGTATTAAAAAAGGACAGGTAAAAAGATCTGTAATTACTCGCTAATATATGCATAAAGACACACATACATCATGAACAGTAGTTACGTGAGGTGCAGACAGAGTGGGGAGAGGTTCCAATGTATGTTTGTGTATATGCATGCTTGTAGGTATATATACATACATAAACATACGTATTTTTGAGCCATGTGAATGTACTGCCTTTCACCAAAATTGTAAAAATAAAACAAGAAAATATTGCCAGAGAATTAAATGCAAATCAACATCTTCTCGACACTTCTATAAAAAGATACGGTTCTAAAACATCAGAGGCACATTACTTCCTATACTGCATCATCTAAAGCACAGTTTGGGCATTATAACAACAGACAAATAGTAACATGCCAGCCTGAGCCCTGATCATTCTTTTCTCACACAATGTCCTTTCTGTCTCACATGAACCTTTGGTACCAATTTTCTTCCATGTGCATTTATGTTAACTGCCCCTTCCTAGCCACCTTTTAACTTTACTACTAATTCTTTAATATGTCTAGCAAACCAGGTCAATTTTTAAGATGCCTTTTGGTAGGTTTTAATCAGGCAGTTTTAATCACCCACTCTTCCTTAAAGATTCTGTCTAACCACAATGTATTTCCCCGCAACACCCTGAGCTCTCAAAGGCCTCTGTGTACCAAACCCAGCAAACAACATATTTGATGACCCAACTGGTATTTTCATAGTACAAAAAGTGGATTATACTATTCCTAGTCACATTAAATTATAACATTCTAAATAACACTGGGGAAAAACTGTATCTCCCAGGTTTTCATTTTGTTAATAAAAAGTGTAAGTTATAACTTGCAGGTATGGCCAGTTTCTAAAAAAATATTAAAAAAAACAAATGCAGGAAAAATTTTAGAGAACTAGCACTGATTGTAACAACTATATAAAAAGCCTTTTATACCTCCAATTCAATAACTTTCACTAATCTAAGATTATCTACTTTAAAATGCAACATTATTTGTGTAACACTTGAAAATCCTCTTTCAATTTTATTTATAAGGGGCATCTCAAAGTGAAAAAAATGTGCATCTTACAAATATTTGATGACAATTATCTTCATAGGCTAGCTACTTTATATCAAGTACTGTGTAAGACTAAATGGATTATCGACCTCAAAGTAACCTGCAAGTTGTGTAAAACTAGTATCCATCACCTATTAAACTGATGTTAATTGGAAGATTGTGGGTTATATAACGGAGTATAAATTTGTCTTTCGGTTAGCGTATGTTTGCATTCAAGTACGTTTCTATACATTTAATATTAAAGGAAGTCCACAAGAAATGTCTGTACATTACTCAAATGTGAAAAACATAAACCTGTACAACATCAGGCTGTTTACAAAGTACTAAGGATAGAAAACAGGTCTGAAAATGTTAAACTAAGACTACTTGCTATGTGAAATCAACAATATAACCTAAAGAGATTATTAAGTTATAACAATGATAGCAATATCCCAAACACATTGGCTCAACATTTCCTAAGCTTATTTGACCATCTAACGTCAGGATATTCTTAAAACTCTTATGTACTGAAAAATATCAGCAAAAATTGGTCTCATAAATTCTGCCTGAACAAATTTGATATTGCTTACTAACAAATTAATGTGAAATATTACAATATGTTGAAATAAGATGTAACAGACCATTAACTACAATGATGTCCCTGCATTAATATGCAAATGAACAATCATACGTATATTAGTATCTCATGCAAAGTCCCAAAGTTCTTTGCATTGAACAGTTTCCTAAAAACAGATTATCCCCCAACAACTGTGTAATGTTCTTGCTTATATATCCAGCTTGAATGAAAAAGATGTGGGGAGGAGAGGTAAAACAGCTATTAAAGTCATAAATAAACTAAAATAGCAACTACATTTGTTGGCATACAGTATATTAATCACTAAACTAACAGGATGACTTGGTAGTAAACCTGATAGAAATCCTTATCAAATTTCCCTAGTAATAACTTTTACAGTAAGTATTTCAGTAAAACAAAGATTTTCTTCATCTAAGAATAAGCTAACTTTTGAAAACTGAAGTTAAAATTTAATATCTAGTGTACAATTTACAAAGTACACACTTGCCTACATATATACACATCTAAATTAACATTTTGCACTTTGTTCCAATCATCCAGATATTACATGTTTGTGTCAATTAATATACTACTTTTTTGCATTAAGGATATAGATATTTATTCACATCCTTGTTATGGAGAAAGAAAAGAGAAGCAGTGAGAAGCTGAAGAAAACACTCGTATCACAGAATCTCGTAACCCTTTAAACCAGTTTTAGTGTTCCTACCATATCTGTAAGATTTAGTGCTGCAGTTAGACAATCAATATCGAAAGTAATAAACCCCACTGTTTTACTCATTTGTTATTTTTCATGATCTTCTTGCCTAAACAGTGTTTTTTTGTTTTTTTGTTTTTAAGAAATCAAAAGGGGTAACAACCTAAGTTGTCACCTTGGTAAGATTAAAGCATGCTGAACACTCAGTAAAATTAATTAGCAGAATATTATCAACAAAAGGAACTTTCCTGAGGTTCCAGCTCTTGATTACTGATCTACTCATTCAATACAGACTTCTAGGGGAATAATCTGTAACTATGCATCCATAATTATTTCTACTGAAAATAATCCTTTCATTTTTATATGTGACTTAAGACTAAAAGTTTAAACAGCTCAGGAATGAAGAGTTAATCACTGTAATAATTTTTCTAAGTCTCCATAATTACAAGTACTATGTGTGGCTGTGTATTTTATCTTCACTACAAATATAATTGAAAGACACAAAATAGACTGTAGTATTCAACTACAAATGTTTAAATGTTATTTATTTATCACATCACTGAAAACAATGTGACTACTTTGATTAAATTTAAATTCTTAATCAATGATTAAGAATGATGGCCTTTTATTTGCCTCAGAATCCAGTCTCTTCCCTATATTGTTTGCAAAATGTAGACAATCCTGATTGAGAAACAAGTAGGTGCAAATGATTTTTAAAGTTGCTGTATTACAGATGCAAAAAACTGTATCTCTTGAAAACCTGAGATATTCCTGAATAAAAACTGAAAATACAAAAGAAATATAGTAAGAAATTTATTTCAAAAAGGTTGAATCATCAACAATAGCTGATAAGTGCTCACATTCCTTCATAATTAAGGCATAATTGGGCAGTAATTAAATCTGGAGACAGTTTAACAGGGTCCTTAACTGACTTAAACCTTCACTCTGTAGAAAATGTTTTTCGATTTTATCTTGTAGCAATGAAATAGTAACCATTCAAAAACAGGGTCACCAAATGCGCATCCCAGTATGTCAGGGTTTCATTCTAAGTTTCAAATCAGAACAGAACATATCAACATTCCAGATACCCAAACTGTACACAGCTCTAAGTAGAGCTCATCACACAACGCTGTGGTACTGTCATTTGTATAATTTTACAAGAACACACACAAAACAGAATTTTAAAAAATAAACTAATGCCAAGTCTTCCTAATCAATAACATAGTTAAGTCCAATAATATGTCCAGATATGTCACGAATAGCTTTATTCCAAGGTCTTTGATGCTCATATAGTAAGTACAATTTTAACAACTAATTCTATCACGAAAGTTTGCAGAAAGCTCTGTAGAGCTGGATCCCTACACGTTCTTAAGAATCAAGCAAATAGCCTGGGCAACAAAGTGAGACCCCATCTCTACAATTAGCCAGGCAAGGTGGCACGTGCCTGCGGTCCCAGCTACTTGGGAGGCTGAGGCAGGACAACGGTTTGAGTTCAGGAGTTTCAGGCCACAGTGAGCTATGACGCACTACTGCACTCCAGCCTGGGTAACAGTGAGATCCCATCTTTTTTAAAAAAAAAAAAAAAAAAAAAAAAAAAGAATCAAGCAAACTTTTGGAGAGGAACACCTCAGAAAAGAAAAACTCAACAGTTTCCAAGTATTTACTCCAACTTCTCAGATACTTCCATGAACAAGCTTTCCATCTTCTCCTGAGTTCTGTATTACAAAAAATTTCAAGCATCCATTAAAGTTATGCGTAAGCACCCTACATATTCATCAGCTAGATTCTGCAATTTGGATTTGTTTTCCTTTGCTCTGTCATCTATCTACTTAACCTCTCTATCCATCTCTTACTTTTTGGAACATTAAAAATAAGGTTGTACCTGGGCAGCCTGGACAACATGGTCAAACCCCATCTCTACCAAAAATCCAAAATATTAGCTGGGTGTGCTGGTGCACACCTGTGCTCCTAGTACTCAGGAGGCCAAGGCTTGAGCCCAGCAGGTGGAGGCTGCAGTGAAACTGCACCACTGCACTCACTCCACCTTGGATGACAGAGCTAGACCCTATCTGAGAGAGAGAAAAAAAAAAGTTGCAGATACCACAAATCTAGACACTTAAGAATGCACATAAGTAGAGTTCGCGGTTCCTTTTTTCTTTAGGTGAAATTTACACAGCATGAGACACGTATCTTAATGGTACCATTTGAGTTTTCTCAGATGCATAGATTGTACACTTCTCAACCCTGTCAAGATCATCACCCATGTCCCTTTCTCAATGTCTGGCATCCATGCCCCCATCCCCAGAGGCAACCACTAATCTGATCTTTTCACCACAGGTGTCGTGTCTTCTGGAAAGTCTATGAATGGAATATGATACATATTCACTTGGGTCTAGCTTTTTTGACTCAGCATGATTTTGAGATTCATCCATGTTAATGTATATGATGTGTGTGTGTGTAGTTGTTTTCCATTACTTGAACAAGCACAATTTGTTTAGTCATTCTTACACTGATGGACACCTGACCTGTTGCCAGGTTTTAATTATTGTGAATAAAGTTGCCATGAATATTCAAGAAAGTATATGTCATTTTATAGAAATATGATTTCTTTTTTCTCGGGTAAATACCCAGAAGTGAAAATCTTGAGTCAGTGGGTAGATGCGTGTTTAGCTTTTCAATAAATCGCCAGATATTTTTCCAGAGCGGAAGTATGATTTTACAGTCCTCCTTCTTTCAACGTACGAGAGCTCCTGGTTATTCCAAAGCCTCATCAACATTTGGTGTGGTCAGTCTTTAATTACAGGTAGTCTGATGATTGTGCAGTGGTGTTTCACTATGGTTTCAATTTTCATTTTCCTGAAGCCTACTGATATTACACACTTTTCCACTTCTTTACTGGACCTTTATCTTCAGTGAAGTAGCCAACTACTGTCCATTTTAAAATTAGGCTATCTTTCCATTACTGAGTTACAGAAATCTTTACAAATTCTAGATTCAATCCTTTCAGAAATGTTTTGCAAATATTTTCTCCCACTCTGACTTATTTTTTAACAATGGATTTTCATAAGATGCTTTGTATACTGATGGAGTCTAACTTTGCAGCTTTCATGGTCACTGCATTCTACATACTTTAAACAATTCTGTTTACCCCCAAGTCACAAATATATTCTCCTATATTTTATTGCTTTATAGTTTTAGCTTTAATTAGGACTACAATTTATCCAGAATTATTTTTTTTCCACTAGTATAAGGTGGAGTCATGTTCATTCTTCCATATGGATATTCAGCTGTTCCAGCACTATTTGTTGAAAGACTTTCCTTTCCCTACTGGGTTGCTTTGGCAACCTTGCTGAAAATCAAATAGGCACACAGTGTTTATCTATTTGGGGCTATCTTATTTGTTTTTATGTATCACACTGTACAGATTACTATGGCTTCAAGGTGACTCTTGAAGTCATAATTTAAGTACTCTAACTTATTACTGTGTTTTCCAATTCACAAGGGTATCGATCAGTTTACTGCATGGTAATTCCAACTTGTAGGTCTTCTGGGGTTGGTCTCCTCATGTTAAAGGGTCACATTTTGTTTGTTCTTTGTATGTTAAGTAATTTAGGATTGTATGCTAGACACACTGTGAATTTTACCTGATGGAAGTTAGAGGTTCTGTTACTGTCTTCCAAAAAGTCTTCATTTTTGTTTCACCAGAAAATTAACCTGGTTGTATTCAAACCACAAACTCTGCCATGGAGCAATTCAAATCAGGCTGATTATTTGGCTGTACTGTCTACCGCACACATGTGGGGTCAGCAGGTGATTTTGGCAAAGTTTGTAGGCAGAATCCAGGGCTCTCTTTCTGAAACTCTCCTTGCTGATATTCACTCCTCACTCTCCAGTAGCTGTGATTCTCCCAAGTCCTACCTATGGTGCTTCAAGGCCAGAAAGACTTGGTTTTGTATTGGAATTTTAGCTACCCTGTACACTTTACGTGGACAAAAGCTGTACAACAGAAAATTCGCCTGCGCCATTTCCTTCTTCCAAGTGTCAATGCCCTCTAAAACATGCCTATTTTTGTTTATTCTCCAGTACTTCATGTTATTTTTAGAATTTTGTGCAGTTTGTTATTGAGGGAGTGTCAGTCTGGTAAGAGCATACCTGGCCAAATGAGAATCACAACTCCCTCTTCATTTGTTTAATTTCTCTCAGCAAGGTTTTGACATTTTAAGCAGAGGTCGTGTGTGTGTGTGTTTAATGTATTCCTAAGTAGTTGAGTACTGACGCTACTATTCATGAATTTTCTTAACACCCCTATTTGTCTGCTGCTAGTATTAACAAAAATACAATTGATTTTTAGACACTGAACCTATAAATTTGCAGCCTTGCTAAATTTACTCATTTGCTTTGGTGGCTATATTTATAGACTCCTTAGGATTTCATAAATAAATAAGCATGTCATCTACAAATAGAATTTTAAAACATTCCTTCAGATCTTTAAACCTTTTATCTTTTGTTTTCCCGACTCACTGCACTTGCTAGGTCTTCTATTAAAATAATAAAGACACAAGAGTAGACATCCTTGTCTTGTTCTTGGGGGAAAACACAGTATTTCATGATTAAGTATATCCTTAGCTGTTGGTGTTTCTTAAATACCCTTTATCAGACTGAGAAAGTATCTTCGTTTCTCATTTGCTGGAAGTGCTTATCATGAATGGATGATGAATTTTGTCAAACGCTTTTGATCAAGTGAGGTGATCTTACAGTTTTCCTCCTTGGTTAATGCAATGAATTACCTAGTTTTGCTTTGTTTTTGGTTTTGTTTTGTTTCTGCCAGACAGGGTCTTGCTTTTTCACCCAAACTGGAGTGTGGTGGCGTGATCACTGTTCACTGCAGGTTCAACCTCCCAGGCCGAAGTAATCCTCCCACCTCAGCCTTCCAAATAATTGAAACCATAGGAATGCACTACCATGCCTGACTTTTTTTTTTTTTTTGCAGTGGAGATGGAGTCTTATGCTGCCTAGGCTGGTCTCAAACTCCTTAACTCTCAAGCAATCCTCCTGCCTTGGCCTCCCAAAGTGTTGGGATTAGAGGCATGAGCCATCGCATCTGGACTGATTAATTTTTCTTTTTTGCAGGGTATGGGACAAGGTCCCAATGTCTCATGCAGGCTGGAGTGCATTGGTGCAATCATAGCTCACTTCAGCCTTGAACCCCTGGGCTCAAGTGATCCTCCTGCCTCAGCCTCTGAGTAGCTGAAACCACAGGGGCATGCCACCATGCCTGGGTGGGTAATTTTATCTGTCTATAGAAATGAGGTCTTGCCTTGTTGCCCAGGCTGGTCTTGAACTCCTAGGCTTAAAGCAATCCTCCTGCCTTGGCCTCCCAAAGTGCTGGGATTACAGGTATGAGCCACTGCGCCTGGCTCACACTGATTAATTTTTGAAAGTTATAAACTAACCCTGCATTGTTGGAATACATAGAACTCAATTATGATGTATTCTTTTCTCATGTATGTTAGCGATATATTAATCTTTAACTTTTCTTTTAGTCGCATCTTTGTCAGGTTTTGGTTTCAGGGTTATGTGAACCTCATAAAACAGCATTTTTCTGAGTTTATTCTGTCTATAAGATTGGTGATATTTGTTGCACAAATGCTTACATTTACCAGTAAAACCATGTGGGCCTGAAGTTTCCTTTGCAGGAAAGTTTTTGACTATGAAGTCAACTTCTTTCATTGTTATAGGGCTACCCAGATCTTGTATTTCTTCATGCATCAGCTGGGGGTAATCTAAATTTCATCATTTAGTCATCAAATTTAATGGCATAAAATTGTTTATAATAATTGCTTATAATATTTTTACTGTCTGTAGGACCTACCACGACAATTCTTCCATCAGTACTAATATAGGTCATTTGTGATTGTGGGCTCTCTGTCTTTTTCTCGATCAGTCTAATAAGCATTTATCTTTCCAAAGAACCCGCTTTTGGCTTTCTCTACTAGCCACTGATTTCTACTCTTTATTTTTATTATTTCTTCCTTCTACTTACTTTCTATTTTATCTTTTTAGGTAACTTTCTTTCCTAGCAGATTATTTAAAACTATAAAATTTTCCATTAGGCACTCTTTCAGCTACATCCCACATATGTGATATGCTGTATTTTCATTATAATTTGGTTTAAATATATATTTTACCTCATTTTTCCCCTAAATAAACCGTAAGTCAGAATTTTAAGGTTTAATTTCCATTTCTTAACAGATGTCTTATTGGTATTAATTTCTTATTCTATTGTTGGCGAGAAGATACTTTGGATTTCAATCTTTTAAAATTGACTGAGAATTGTGCCCTGTAAACAGTCTCCTGGTGAGGTTACCATGAACACTTGAAACGCTTGTATTTCTACTCATGTTGGGTTTAGTAGTCTATAAATACCACGTAGGTAGTTAATAATGTAACTTAAAACTTCTATGTCTTTACTGATTTTTTTGTTCTAATTGAACTCTCCAATTGTGGATTTGTGATTCTGTACCGTTAATTCTACTCAGTTTTGTTGCATGTATTTTTAAGTTCCTTTATTAAGCAGATATAATTTATTGTTATGACACCCTGATGTTGGTGATTTAGAGATGTCACTTTACAATCTTCTGACTCTGTTGCTGATCACCTGTCATTCGTATGTTGCATGCCATTTTTCACCAGCAGCTTTAAGACTCCCTCTTTCATTAGTTTGACCATGATACATCTAAGTGTGGTTTTCTTCTTATTTATGCTGTTTGAGTTGAATAAGAAATCCGACTCCATTTCTGATATTTGACTGCTGATAGGTTTTAAGCCCCACCATTTCCTCTTCCCCTTCTGCCTCGAATCTGGGCAAGCTGGTAAGAAAGCCCAGGTGCTCCACCTGTTGATACTAGGGAAATTTCAAACCAGGCAAGTCTCAGAATATGTAGTGTAAAAACCAGCTCACAGCCCCATTCCCTAATCACCATAAAACCCAAGCCAGTCTCCTATCACTGCTCTCTCAAGTCATTTTTGGACCAACTTGGAAGCCTGCCATGCTCTACCCAGAAAGCATCATTATGTGAGTAATAAACCTTTTCATGCCCTCTTGGTGCATGTAATATAGGTGACATCATTAGTTTCACACCAAAATCAAATTTTATATATAAAACCCCATCCCACATATAGTTCACACTTATAAGCACCACCTATGTACTAAGCTCTTACACATATTAAACTGCTTAATCCTTCAACAATGCCATGAATGAAGCATTGTTGTCCCCATTTGACAAATGAGGTAAGGGAAGCACAGAGACAAAGTAACATGTCTAAGGTCCTACAGCCAGCAAGTGGTAGAAACAGAGGCCACATTCTGAATTACTAACATTACTCCGCCCCATATATAGTTACTAAAAAGAAACAAGTAATATAAACATAGCAAATCAAAACTAAAACAGTAACACTGGTATAATATCCCAGGTAGGTAAAACATTTACATAACATGTTTAATTATAAAAACTGAAGATTTCACCGTAAGAGGTATTTTCTCAGGAAAGAAAATTTCTTTGGACAAGTAAATTGAGAGAGCCCCTTCCAAATTAAAATAAGCAGCTTAGGTTTCCAAATATTAATAACTAAATAAAAAATAGAGGGAGACAACAGAACTTCCATAATCACACTCCTATAAGTCACATAGTCCTATGAGAATAAAATTGACACGTCTACTCATCTTTGATATAGTATAGCCTTTCTTAGAAGAAGGACCAGGTGATGATTAAAAAAAACTTTCTCAATATTTTCTACCTCCACCTCCAAATGCTGTATTAAAAACTCTACTCCGAGATACTGCTTCATATTTCTGCTGCCTCTGAAAAACAAAATATCTCCCATGCATAAAATAGTCTCTACTATTGAAAAGATTTAAATATCAATTCTAAAAATGGTCGAAGTATTTCAAACCCTTCCAAATACAAACTTTTTACTTAAAAAAAAAATAAGCTAACACTGAAAGGGTTCAGGTACATTTACTTTAATAACATAGCTTATCGATTTTCTAGATTTAGTCATATTTTTATATATGTGTGTGTGTATATATGTGTGTGTGTGTGTATATATACTTTCCCCCCCAAGACAGTCTCTGTCACTCAGGCTGGAGCACAGTGGCACTATCTTGGCTCACTGAAACCTCCACCTCCTGGGTTCAAGCAATTCTCATGCCTCAGCCTCTTGGATAGCTGGAATTACGCCACCTGGCTCAGCTAATTTTTGTATGTTTAGTAGACACAGGATTTCACCATGCTGGCCAGGCTGGTCTCGGAACTCATGACCTCAAGTTATCCACCTGTCGCAGCCTCCCAAAGTGCTGGGATTACAGGCATGAGCCACTGTGTCTGGCCAATATATACTGTTTTTAACAATTAAAAAAAATAGTATCGTAAATGACAAAATAAATATAAAATATAAGTAACAAGTCATTCTAATAATAAAATAAGTGCATAAAATCTGGAATACATGGTTGGTCTCTGTATCTGTGCATTCCACATCCACGGATAGAAAGTACTAGAGGAAAAACTATATAAAATAGCAATACAACAATAAAGAATACAGGCTGGGCATGGTGACTCACACTTGTAATCCCAGCACTTTGGGAGGCTGAGGCAGGCAGATTGCTTGAGCCCAGGAGTTCAAGATCAGACCTGGCAACATGATGAAACCCTGTCTCTACCAAAAATACAAAAATTAGCCTAGCATGGTGGCACGCACTTGTAGTCCCAGGTATTCAAGAGGGTGAGGTGAGAGGATCACCTCAGCCCAGGTAGCAGAGATAGCAGTAAGCCAAGATTGCACTACTGCACTCCACTGGGCAACAGAGCCAGATGCTGTCTCCCTGCCACCTCCAAAACAAAGTTTGTGGGGTGGAAGTACATAGGTTATATGCGAATACTATGAGATTTTATATAAGAGACTTGAGTGTCTCCAGATTTTGGAGATATGGGGTATCCCAAGGATACCAAAGGATGACTGTATATCAAATATAAAGCAATGATTGCAATACAGAATGTGATTCCATGAAATTCAACTTTTTAAGTTATATAACGCTTTTATAACACTTGACTTTGATGGTAAAATGTTTTTATAATCTGACAATTTTTGAAAATTAGCATCCCACAAAATAAAAACTCAAATTTGTACAGCACTCTGAATGTGATAAACTGCTTTTATGCATAGAGGTTTATGTTTAGATAACATGTTAAAATGTTTAGGCAAATGTTTAAGCACATAGATTAATGTTTTATACTTGTGGATGCAAATTATATAAGGCATCATATAAAAATTACAGGAAAACCCTTTTAAATTACTTAACTTCATTATAAATTTTTGTTCAGTATCTCTCAATTTCCCTATCATCCTAAATAAAAATATAACCTTCTTTCACTGCCCCCAATCCCCACTGTCCTAGCAAATTTCAGAGAAATTATATAGCCATAAAGATAAGCAAAGTTCTAAAAGACAAAAGGCTGGGGTGAAGGATTTAGTGAGAAGTCTCCTTACATATTTCAGTTCTAATTTAAGTATTATTAGTGATCACAGTTTCATAAGAGCACCAAGAGCATTTCATAGCACTTCCCATAATAACCCAAAGACAGAATTGAAAGTTGGATTCTGAGAGTAAAGACTAACCTACCGCTTCACGGAAAACGATGATGATAATAGAAGAAATCTGTAGTTGTGACATGTATTTGAAAATAAAACATCACTGGCTAATTTAACCGGTATCACGATTATATGCAAAAAAAAAAAAAAAAAGCTTTTATTTCATGCAGACACACGTAACATCCCTTTTTTCTCTCCGCATATTCTCCCTGTCCCCAGCAACCACTAAATTTGGAATTCTCAGTTTTCAAAAGGAGGATACAGACAGCTCATGAAACAAGCTAGACTTAGTGAGCTCCCTCCCGCCACCACTCTAGTCATTGCTCTCCAACAAGCTCTTCTCAAGCTGCTTTTATCCCGTCTACACAAAATCTCAAAAAGATTTCAACACTTTCCAGTCATGTCCAGATATCTGTATTAACAGCAAATGTTTTCAGAAATTAAAAATCCAGCCAGAGCAAAGCCAAAATCTCACTATCTCATTAATTCTTTTCACGCTACCTCTTCCAATACTCTCCATCTATTATTCTTAAGGCCCCTCCCGGTTCTGAAATAGCAGGAAGAGGGAGTCTGAGAGAAAAGGGGCACAATCTTATGTGGCTGGCTGGACTGTGATCTGCTGTGACAGTAATGTGATGGAGTCCTGTGGAGGCTGGAAGTCTAAATGCAGACTCTCTCACCTACAGTTAGTTCCTGATGCAGGAACTTCTCAGGCTGGCCTGCTTGGATCACTGCGACCCTCCAACCAAGTATGGCCTCTTGATCCTTTCAAGGGACGCCAACTTCAACTATTATGTCTTACTAAAGTCTACTTAGTCCATGGGGGTAATTCTTCCAGCTTTGACCCATCGAACTCTGACAAAGTGCTGGCCACTCCCATTGTGCCCTTTCTTCATTCTACTGATACAGGGGCAGCTCCGGCCTTTATCTCACTTTCTAGGCTTTTTCAGACAGAAGTCAAGTACCAGTCTATTTTTCTGTCAAACCTCAGCAGACACTGTCAAACTGAGAAGTTCTTGTCAAGTCCTTCAAATTGGATTAACAAAAGGGAGAAATACCTTAACATGTACTACTCTCGCCAAAAATCTTTTCACTATGGGGTCCTTTCTCCTGAACTCATCATCTTTATACAGCCTAGAGGTGAGTAACAGGTTTTAACCGTATAACTGCTTGACTCAGGGTATCTTTTCTGCAAGTCCTGCATGAATGCCATAGCACCTCAATTTTGAATGTAGGTTATTGGCAATCTACTGTTCTCAGATTTGGGGTAAATATCAGATTTGGTAAATACCAAAACAGATCCTATTATAACATTCTGCTACAGTTCCACTTCCAGGTAAAATATAAGCAGGTCACAGCAGTCCAATGTTCTTACCAGAGCAGAAAAAAAAGAAGGGAAAAAAAAAAAAAAAAAAAAAAAAAAAACACTTGCTCAAAAGGCAATGGAGAGCTATCAAACTAATGAGATCCAGCTGAACTAAAACTGCAACAAAGCAGCTTTCTAGGTGAACTGACAAATGCCTATCACTTCCTCCCCTGGGGTCATGTGCAGATTCTAGGTGCAGGCTGAAGGCTTGGTCTGAGAAAGAACCTCTGAGGAATAAAACAGTAGAACTTTTGACAGTCACATGAGTATTGCCCCTCAAGACACTCATCAGATCTTAAAGCTGAGGCTAAAGAGCTCATACTTTGAAAGTCACCTCATACTTCGAAAAAGTAGAAGTGAATTTCCCAGTGTTTCAGGGGTTAGGTGACAGTCTAACAAGCTTTCAATCAAAATCCCTGGAAAGCTTTGTTTGCAGAAAGGGTATAATCCAGTGGCAGACTAAACCAAATTAAAATGGCAGTCTAGCCCCACCCAGCTCAATTGCTAATTAGATTAAGGTGAGCATCCTCTCTATCTACCTGGTAAAGGTAGGAAAGGTCAAATACTCTGGGGAAAGCATTGTTTGCAAGATCTTTATGGGTGAACTTTACATAATGTACACAATATATGGCATACAATAAATACTGTATGACATGAAAATGCAGGAAAATTTGAGAAAGGAAAGAATGGACAATAACAGAAGCAGACCAACAGATGATCCAGACATTAGAACTGCCATACAGAAGACTTTAAAGTAACTATTATAAATATATTAAGGAAATAGACAAAATAGATGGAGAATTTCAACAGATTTGGGATCTGTAATATCAAAGGAACATACCATAACTGAAGGATATAATATTTGAAAGTAAGAACTTACGTAGGCTTAACAGACTGAATACAGCACAAAAACAGGACCAGTAAACTCAAAAGTAGATCAACAGAAAATATCTAAATTGAAAAAGAAAAGAAAAAAAAGGAAATGAAAACAACAGATTGTACGAGACGTTTTGATTTTAGCCCAAGCACAAGAGAAGATTTAAAGCAAGATATCCTAAACTGCTGTTTTACTATTATCTCACCTCTCCACAGTCCATGTATGGGTACTGTCTATCTCAGGCACTTTGGATAGTGATACATTTACTTACATTGCCAGTGAGGACCACACAGGCCTGGAAGGACTCTACCACAAGACAGGAAGGGGAAGGAGTAAAGAGTATGGTTTTTCCCCGGAATGTAGTCACATAAAAATGGCCTGGGTATGACATTTTGGGCTGGATGGTAAATACTTAAAAAAAAAAAAAAAAAAAAACCTGGGTATCCTTGAATGGTTCCAGATAAGGCTGGAAACGGCCGGGTCCTGTGGCTCACGCCTGTAATCCCAGAACTTTGGGAGGCCAAGGCGGGCAGATCACAAGGTCAGGAGATCGAGACCATCCTGGCTAACATGGTGAAGCTCCATCTCTACTAAAAATACAAAAAATGAGCTGGGCATGGTGGTGGGTGCCTGTAGTCCCAGCTACTCAGTAGGCTGAGGCAGAAGAATGACGTGAACCCGGGAGGTGGAGCTTGCAGTGAGGCGAGATCACACCACTGCACTCCAGCCTGAGTGACAGAGCGAGACTCCATCTGAAAAAAAAAAAGACTGGAAACAGACCAAGGATGTTGGGAAAACAAAAGATTATTGTAATTTTTAAAATGTCTATTTTAGCGAGGTTGACTCTCTTTCCTGATGCTAATATGTTGATTTAATAGCACAAGAAAAGTGGGTATATTATTCATTGCATCAAGTGTTACATGATAAAATTACAGAAATTGATTAATTTGGGTATAATTCAGTAATTTTTATAAAGGGCAAAAGTCTTAGGGCAGGTAGGTATTTTCCCTGGTAAGGTAAGTGATAAAAATGTACCATTTAAGAAGCTATCATATACACAAGGGACTTTGAATACCAGGGTCCTGGAGTAGGAGCCCCCTCAAAATACCTAACTGTAAATGCAGGCACCAGACAAGGTCCAGGGTTTAGCAAAAAGCCTTCCAAAGTGTGTTTCCCATGATACTCGACCTCATTACAAATGCTTTCACATTTATAAACAGTGTATGACAAACTGGATGCTAAGGCTGATAAGAGGTTCCTATTCCCCATAACCTCAAAGTTCTAATTCATATTTATAAAGTTTTGCTGTTCTGACTTTATCCACAAATTTTATACATTTAATAAACTAAATTATACATCATGAAATGTTGCCTGGCAAAAACTTTTTCTAAGCAGAGACAATACATTTTAATGTCTACAATGTAATGTGAGTTCTCTTGAAAAACAAAAATGGAAAGAAAACGAAGACCTAGAATATCTGAATATTTGCAATAGATCATATTCCTAGCTATAATGTTTTATAGCTTATGAAGCTCATTTACATTATTTCAATGGACCCAAAAGTCATACTGTGAAAGTACTCAGATAGCACTACTGCCTTTCACAGCTGTGAATAGTAAAAAGTACAGATTCCCCAGGATCTACACTCATCAATACTGAAGAAGCTGACACAAAAACAGGTTATCAAACTTGAAATTCAGAGTTCCCTCCACCATAGTGCTTCATACATATTACGATACAGTCAGACACACACACACGCCTATGTATGAATGAGAAGAAAGAATTATCCTATTACGAAAAAGCACTCGCTTAAAAATGGAAGAATACCACAGATTGGGTTCAAAAACACTTCTCTTTAGCTATTCCTGGTTACCTAAAGAAGCCAAAGGGTATGAACATGAAGTTAGAAATAAAATATGACAGTTTTTTTAATTAGAATTGCTCTATTCCAAGACAGTCTGCATAAAGTTACCAATTACTCTGATGTTTAAAAGTCTGTAAGAGGTGGCCGGGCATGGTGGCTCATGCCTGTAATCCCAGCACTTTGGAAGGCCGAGGCGGGCGGATCATCTGAGGTCAGGAGTTCGAAACCAGCCTGACCAACATGGAGAAACCCTGTCTCTACTAAAAAACACAAAATCAGGCAGGCGTGGTGGTGCATGCCTGTAATCCCAGCTACTCGGGAGGCTGAGGCAGGAGAATTGCTTGAACCTGGGAGGCAGAGGTCGCAGTGAACCGAGATTGTGCCATTGCACTCCAGCCTGGGCAATGAGAGAGAAACTCTGTCTCAAAAAAAAAAGTTTGTAAGAGGCAAAACAAAATCCAAATGTTAATGGCAGCATTAAAAAGAAACATCCTGGAAGGATACATGAGGCACTAGTATACAATATTCACTACAGAGGAAAACTGGGTGACAAACGAACTGGGGTGGGAGGGAGACTGATTTTTCCACTGTATAATCACGGTTGATTTTTCAGTTATGTACATGCTACTTTATGTTTTTAAGCAACTTTTTTTTTTTTTTTAAAGGGACAGCCTCTCACTATGTTGCCTGGTAAGGAGTGCAGTGGCTGTTCACAGATGTAATCACCACACACTGCAGCCTGGAACTTCTGGGCTCAAGTGACCCTCCTGCCTCAACCTCCCAAGCAGCTGGGGCTACAGGTGCACACCACCACGTCTGGCTAGTAATATACTTTTTGAGAGAAAAAATAGTCATAAACATACAAATATCAAAAGAGAAAGCTAAAAAAATAGAAATGCCCTTTAACAGAAAAAACTGACTTCAAAGAAAAGAGACAAGAATAGTCTCGTCATAAAAAGGCAAGAATCAAATTGCTCAGAAGTCCTATTTAAACATTTAATTGTGCTGACTATAAAAATGATACACTTTTACATATAAATATTAGGAAAAAAACTACAGGACTTTTCTGGGTCATCCATACTCATTACTAAAAATTTGGTCAATTAATCTCTAAAAGTTTCATAATTAAGTGTTAACATTTTTAGAAGTATGCTTTATCGAGCTAACAAAACTCATTTCTAATTTGTTAATATACATAGTGAATTTTATAGAAAGCCCTTTCTAGATCCATGAGGATCATAAAGTGCTTCTTAAACATGATTATGTGGTATCTTATACTAACAGATTTCCTGTAGTTGTCATCCTTGAATGTCAACAATAAACATTACCTAGTCATTTTTGTGTGTGTGTGTCTGTGAGACGGAGTTTCGCTCTTGTCGCCCAGGCTGCAGTGCATTGGCTCAATCTAGGCTCACTGCAACCTGTGCCTCCTGGGTTCAAGCAATTCTCCTGCCTCAGCCTCCCGAGTAGCTGGGATTACAGGCGCACACGACCACATCCAGCTAGTTTTTGTATTTTCAGTAGAGACGGGGTTTTGCCAAGGCCAGGCTAGTATTAAACTCCTGACCTCAGGTGATCTGCCTGCCTCGGCCTCCCAAAGTGCTGGGATTACAGGCGTGAGTCACTGTGCCTAGTTATGTTTTTGTGGTTTTGTTTTTAATAAACCACTGAATTCTAGTTTCTGATACTTTATGACTTTTGCATCTATGTTTATAAGAGAGTGGTATAAACTTGTCTTTTGCTATCCTTGTTTAATTGTGGTATAAAAAGTGTTCTTTATTAGAGTTAAAGAAACTAAAGGTTAGGACTGGGTTTTTTTCTAATTCATATCAAAAACAATACAGATTCCAATGGACTGGTGGAAACAAAGAAAAAATGATACTGAAATGAACATCAGAAATCTGACAATATTCTGGTTATTTCCTTAGGATGAAAGATCAAAAATATGATTACATGGTCAGAGTACCACCTTAGGAAAGTCCTTTTAATTTATGTCTATGGAAATAAATTTTGCATTCCTATACATTTATGAATAATCAGTATTATAATAGCCATTTTAGACCCCATAGTCCTTACTTTTAACTTTACAGAACTCCACCCCTTACTTATAACTTTACAGAATGTTTAACACTTCAAAGTCCCTTACTTTTAACTTTACAGAACTCCATCCCCACTGCAATTTCAATTTTGCTTTATTGTGGATAATAATATATTGACAGCTTTTTCCTTATGTCTGATTCAACTGCCATTCTGACTTCATGACCAAGTGGTCTCCCATTCCTCGAACTCAAAAATGCTTGAGATGAAAAAGCTTCCTGAAATTTTTTATTATTTAGCTCACTGCAGCTTTTATTGAGGTTAAGCTCTACCTATAAATTACTCTGTGTCACCATAGAAAATGGTGGGAAGGAAGCAACAGTGACATATCTATAACTACAGCTTCTAAACTGCCAGAGGCAACAAGAGTAATGAGATGAAGGGAGTGGGAGGTACACAAAGCCAGGACTATGTTTCTGTCCTAACTGTAACCCCACTCTAATATTAAGGGGCTGAGAGTAGAGAGGAGGAACTGTTCAGTAAACATTTCAACAGAAAACATTTGCCATTTCTTAAAATTAAGCAATTTGTTTCCTGTTCTTCATTAGTTGAACTGAGTTGTATTTTTTGGCTTATAAAACTGTAAAGGCACTTTATTAACATTTTATTTGAAATTCTGAGTAAACGTGCTTACAAATCCATTGTGTATCACATTTTGAATAATTCTGTTTAAGCTAAGGTTTAGATTTATCCATAACAGACCTTTTTCCATGCCGCTTCCCATCTTTTACACTCTACATATAAATGAGCTCCCTGAATTCCAACTAAATTTCTTACATTTAAGAATATTTAGCTGTTAAGAAATGACTAATAATGTGACACAATTTAATTGTTCTACTACTAAAAATAAGCTTTATAAAATATACGGCACCAAGCTACAGTGTATAAAAAGTTAAAATTTTTTTGATAGACCATGATCAATCAAATCTCCATTTTTGCAACATCTAAAAAAACCACCAAATTAGGCAAATTTCTATGCTTCAAGGAAACTTTAATAGTGAAAAACAAGATAATGGAGAACTATCACTTCAACTTCATTAATCAGGTGAAAGGGCAGAAAAAAATGTTTTTAATGATGAAGCAGCTCTAGAATATGAGCTCTCAGAGATCTCTATCTCCATAAGAGGCTGTAAAAAGAATGGGAAATAAGGAAAAGAGCTATGACTAAGGTTACCTCCTCCACAGGTTAAATACCAGCAATGGCCAATTTTAGTACTGTTGTACCTCCCTAAAAGATTAGACTCTCTCAGGCTCTGCTCTGTGGATAACCTCACTGCAATGGCAACTTGAGCCTTATTGAAGTTGTGCAAAAACATGGCTCTATCTCTGCCTGTATCACACAGCTCCCTTCGATCAAGTGATACCAGTCTCCTGGCCTCCATTCTTGACAGCCTCATAAGGAGTTTTCTCACTGCAACCTACGTTGCACTTCAAATTAATCTGACTTCTGAGCCTTCAGACCCTAAGGCACTTAATGGCCCCAATCTCACCAGTCACCCTCAGGTTAAGTGTGAACTCTGGCACAGCATGCAGTGACACCTTACTACCTACACACACTCTGGCCATTTGCTATCCCTTACTTTAAACTCTAAGGACACCCAACTTGTTTGGAACACTTCACCAATCCTCCCCAACCTGCCAATCTCCACACCACCACACCACATGTGATGAAACAGGCTTCTAATTCCTCCTTTACCCTGCTCAACTCAAAAGCACCAGTATTCCTCCAGAAGGAAACTTTCCACAAGCCTCCTCTGGATATAGCCCAAAGCATACTTCTTTTATAACATCTACCAAGCCTTATGAAACCATCTTTTTCTTTTTTTTAAGTTTATCTCCCTTACTAGAAAGTAAGTAGTTTAAAAGCAAACACTGTATCTTAACTCCAGTGAGGAGGAGCATATCAGGCATGTAGTGGGCATATGATAAATGGTTACCTAACTGAAATCCCACACACTACACAATGAAGAATGAAATACAGCTGGACTTCTCAGCCCATTCACCAGGAAGTCCTCAGTTCCACTTCTAAAACCCAGGCCAAATCTGTTTACTTCGTGTGCTAGCACAGCCACCACGCCAGTCCAGTCTCTTATCACCTTGCATTTAGATTCCTCACAGTCTTCTCATTTTCCTGCTTCCATCTACCCTACTACACACATACCACTCTTCAGCAGCCAGAAAAATCTTTGTAAAAATGTGTAAGATCCTCTTTAAAATCCATCAGAATAAATTTACTTGCATCCTGTTATATTTAGACTAACATTCAAACTCTCACCACACCCTAGGATGCCCTCCATAAGCTTTGGGCAAGTCTTGTCCTCCATCTACACAGGGCTCCTTTTAAATACTCTAATACAAGAAGCTCACCTCAGTGTCTTCACCCTGGCTCTTCCCTCTGCCTAGAAGACTCTTCCCTCAGTTGGCTGCTGCTTCTCGAAGCTCTGCGCAAGCATCACAATCCAACCCAAAGGAGCTTTTTAATTCTTCATTCTATCATATCACCGCATTTGGTTGTCTTCTTTGCACTCATTACCATATCAAATTATAATTAATTTGTTTACTTGTTTATTGTGTATTTCTATCCCTTAGGAAGGCAGGAGTTTTGTGTTTTGTTAGTCACTGTATCCCCCATATGTCTAGAAACAGTGCCTCTACACAGCAAACACTCAATAAGCATTTGTAAAACAAATGAACAAACCAAAAAAAGCAATCTTTAAGATATACATAAAACAAGTAAGGGAAAGAAATGGATGGTCTACCAAACAAGGCAAGAAACATTCTGCTGTTAGTATTTGTAACCAGACAGGGTGTACTGGTGTTATTGGGATCTGTTATCTACAAGCATCAAAAGTGTACTTCCCAAAGTTCAAAGTCAAATAGAATGGTTTCACATGCTATATGCTAGCCCACGTTATGACACTGCAAACAATCATTTTAGAGAATTCTAACATTTCTTAACACTCCCCCCAAAACCTGTAATGTACACAAGTAGTAAAACATATTTTAAAACATGTGCCACTTTATTAAAAAGCAATACTTATGACAGTGGTACTTATCTGTAAATGATTAAATTTATCCTCAGAAAACTTCAGACTTTTAAAGTAACAGGTCCTCCTAACCTAAGAGGCAGGTCTTTAAGACAGGTTCTGACTAATGCCTACCACATACAAGAAGCCACCTACCACACTATTCTTTCTTGGAAGTAATGCTGCAACGCAAAGAAAAACGATATAAAATTCTAACACACTATTCTTTCTTGGAAGTAATGCTGCAACGCAAAGAAAAACGATATAAAATTCTAACACACTATTCTTTCTTGGAAGTAATGCTGCAACGCAAAGAAAAACGATATAAAATTCTAACACACTATTCTTTCTTGGAAGTAATGCTGTAACGCAAAGAAAAACCATATAAAATTCATTAAAAAGTGAGCAGCCTCTTTTCACCTCTGACTGATGAACGTTTTGACCAACGGAGGAGAAAACTATAGGCTGCTACTATGTTAGTGATAGAAAAAGCTTCAATTCTTTATTCAAGTATCATTCAATCACAGAAATAAGGAAAACATACAAATTTAGGCAATGAAGATAATAAATCTAAGTATCTTATTTAGCTTGATTAAACCTTCTCACTATTCAAGAAAATAATTTATAAAACAAGTCAGCTAGTAAAAACAATTTATACAAGGTTAAAAACAGTCGTATTTTAATCATCACTTTTTTACAGGCAACTTGAAAGGAACACAAATTCAGTAACTTTCCTTCAGATTCCTTGACACAATTTGATCAAACTTGGGATCTAACGAAACTTACCTTGGTATGGTAACACATTTAGTATTACAGTTTTGCGTGGTGATGGCTTTCTCAAGCTCATCTAATCGTCCTGTTTTCTTAAGCTTCTTCACCAGACTTTTCACTGCTTTCTCACACCACTTTTCTTCCTGCCCATTCTGCTCTCCTCCACCTGCTCCTCCAGACCCACCAGCTGACTTCTTCCATCCCAGCAGTCTCTTCACAACTGGCGGAGTGAATGGCAAGATGGACGACATGTTCTTACCAAAGGCAGCAAGCCACGCTAGGAAAACAGCCTCTTGTATCGAACCTAGCAAAGATATTGAAAGGATAATGTAGAGACTAACTTGAACATCAAACATCAAGTAATAATTTCAACTTATCATAGAAAGCAAACTGCAAAACGAGACAGAAATTCAAATTATGACTTTCCCAACAGACTTCTCCACCCATGAAAATGTTATCTTTATGAATGTAAATGAATTATGGAAACAAACTCTTCTAAAAACAAGAATGTTATAAGGACGCCTCTTGTGGGAAAATACAGTAATTTTGCAAGTAAAATCAGATACTTTTAACGATTTTTCACTACCAATACTGTTTTAAACTCTTAATAGTGTCAATTAAAATATTTTCACAAAAAAAGGTTTTCTCACTTTTTAGAACTTCAATCTACTCTCAAAAGACTATACAAAAATACATTGAAAATCTGTAAGCCCACTCTCCCCCAGGTTTTAAACTTTCATAACTATCAGGAGGCAAAATCTACAGTTACAAGAAGGGAAAATGCATCAAGTGTGAAGTAATCAAGAATAAAGAAAAAACCATGGCAAACAGAGTCTGTGGAGAAAAGCTGTTGTCTGGTTTCACCTGCCCTTGAGAGAAATTTTTTAACACATATTTTTTTCATTTTCATCTAAATAACAATTTGCATAGTGAGTAAAGTCAGATCATTTCTCTTCCTAATTTAAGGAATTGTATCTTGTCTTTTCTCTTCCATAGGAATTATTTTTATTAAGCTGTTTTGTCTATTCAGCGTCATTTTACAAATATAAACATGTGTACACACAGTTATCCACATTCCCACCACCTTATTCCTGTACAAAAGTAGCATAATAATCCTTGATTTTGTATATCTTGAATTTTTTTTTTTTTTGCTTAATTCTCTGTAGGTCATTCCTTATCAGTTCACAGAGAATTTAGAAAGCACCATCCCCTCAATTTTCTAGACTCCACTACTAATACTGATAAGTACTACGTAACTTTTATTCCTGATCCTTTAATTGGGGTTTAAAAACTTTTTCGCTCCAGAAGCTCTTAATATCTCCTCTGTGATTCTGAAACTTCATAATGTTCTAAGAGGGTATGCAGTGTTTATTCTTTTTCTGATCAACTGTTCTGAGCACTTAATTGATACTACAATTCTAAGAGTTTTATTTTTTATTATTTCTTTAATTATTTTCTTCCCTATTTTCCCTGTAGTCTCTCATGGAAGTTAAGACTTCAGCCTTACTAGTATTGCTCTATCAGTTAAGACATTTCTACATGTGATTCACATTCCAAGATCTGGGTAACCTCTCCTTTTACTGCTGTTTCCTTTCTCATTCCTTAGCTCTTACGCTTTTCTTTTCTTTCCTTTGCCTTCAATTTTAGTGAGATGTAGGATAAAGGAAAACACGTGTTCAATTTGTCATATTTAATAAAGGTCCCAAAAGCATCCTTTTTAGAAAGTAAAGAGGTCTCTAGTCTTCACATCACACACCCCAAATACTGAAATTGTAGTTTTCAAAGTGCATCTTTATGAAAACAATGATGCTTACATTTTCATTAGTTTGTTCCTTAATAATCATAATGATCAGACAATAGTTTTTAAACTCACTTTGCACATATTTTTAACGTTAAAGAAAATCCTAACACAAGATGCAAATTTATTTCCCATCAAAGAACTGGCTAATTTTCATAGATTATATGCTAAGATTCATTTCCAATGTACACAAACTGCATTCCTGCTCTAAACTCTCCATAATTCCATTATTTTGGTTTGTACCACATGGAAGAATAATTTTTTTTTAAATATTCCCTCTTCTCAGGATAGTCAATGACTAGTGAAGAAGACTGACATGATCAAAATACACATGACAAATAAGAGAAATTGCAATGGGAATTACAGGTACACAAAGAAACACCACGTAACTTTGCATTAGGTGTCAGGAAAGGTTTTCCTGAGGAAACATTTGCACTTCCTTGGCAGCTTGCCATTTATTCATTCCTTCTTGCATTCAACAATTTTCTTTTACTCTTCTTTTTTTTTTGGCCCATCTATTGTGCCTGTATTTACCTGTTTATTCTCAAATCCTATCTATGTTACTCATCTGCAGACTACACTTCTGAGCTGGGATGGATAGAAGAAGAGAAACCCTTTGTAGCAAGGTATTGGCAGTGGGGAATGGAGAAGGGGTAAATTTCTAAGGGCAGAGAGATCAACCAGCAGAGAATTGCAATACACAAAAGGAAAGAATAGATAATTAGGGAGATAGAAGGAACAGAGTTGATAAAGAAAAAGTTACAAATTACAGGTTCTTGCTTGAAAAACCAGTTGAATGAAAATACAATTGGCCAAAATATGAAGTATTTGGGGAACATAAGTGTTGTGTTAGTCAAGCTACATTTGCTGTGACTATGAAACTCCAGGAGGTGCCCAATAAGCAGGTAGAAACAAAGGTCTGAGGCTTAGCACAGAGATCAAATTGGTCACGTGGTAATGAAATGCTGGTATATGGGAGAGCTCAGAAACCGCCAAGTTAAGTGAAAAAAATTTCTAAAAAATACATATAAAGGAGTTACCAAACGGAGGAAAAATGTGGATGATTAGGGAGAAAGGTGTCATGAATGCAAAGGACAATTTATAGCAATACAACATGATAACCCAACTTTTAAGTGCCAACGCTAGGATATGAATCAAGCAGCATGATGCCAGAGAACAAGTACTTAATTGTGTCAATATACTGTGTTGCACATAACAATCTGGAGCTAATCTGGAGACCTATATAGAGCCATTAAAGGCTGAGCTCTTTATACAATCAACGGAGCTATCTGTGCCTGGCAAATTAGTCCATTAGACAGCATTAGAATAACACATTTAGCTCCAACTCCTTTCTCAATCTACAAATCATTTAACTAGTCTTTCAGTCTCCATCTTCTTTCTTTGATGCAAACAGCTTTCTAAAATGCATACTGCATGTCACCCTACTACTAAAAATCCTTCAATATTTGCAAAAAAATAATAGTAAAATGACTTAATATGCTTTAAGAACACACAGTGTAATGCTTCAAAGAACAGATTCTGAAGCCAGTTGGCCAAGTTCAAATCCCAAGGATGACACTTACTAGCTGCATGGCAACCTCTATACACCTCAGTTTTCTCAGCTGTAAAACAGGGATAACAGTACCTATCTTAAAGCCAATATAACAACCTCTATAAAAATGTAATATGAGCCACATATGTACTTTAAGTTTTCTAGTGACATTTTTAAAAGTAAAAGGAAACAGGTGGCATTTTAATGATGTATTTAACCCAACATATCCAAAATGCCATCGTTTCAACATGCAATCAATATAAAAAAAAATTTCATACTAAGTTTATAAAATCTGTTGAGTACTTTACACTTACAGGACAACTCAACTAGGACTAGCCACATTTCAACTACTCAATAGTGACACAAAGCTATTGCCTACCCATATTGAATGGTCCAGCCCTAACTACTCAAAATTTCTGCCTACTCTCCCTATCCCATATTCTCTATAAACTGTTCATAAACACCTCTATTTAACAACTGTAGGATCCGTAGTAATGTGACATTTTTCATTCCTAATATTTAAATTTATGTTCTCTCTCCCCCTCCCCATCCTCTTTTGATCAGTTTTGCTAAGTGGTCAATGACATTAATCTTTTCAAAGAACCAACTTTTTCTTAGCTTTGTCAATTTTCTCTATGTAGGAATTACTTTCTATTCACTAATTTCTGCTCTTGTCTTCATTATTTCCTTACTTCTACTGTCTTTAGGTTTGATTTCCTATTCCTTTTCTACCTCCTTAAAAAAGCTTTCTTTTCCAATGCATAGATTTAAGGCTATAAATTTCATCTTAGCATTTCAGCAGCAGCATTCCAGATCATTGTAGTTCATCTTCATTTTCAATCAGTTTAAAATATTTTCTAATAGCCATCATAATTTCTTCTTTGAGCCATATGTTCTTCATAAGCATAGTATTTTATTTCCAGGCAGCTGGGAATTTTCTAGTTATTTTTTGTTATTTTTATTTACTATAATACAAACAACATATTCAATTATTAAAATCAATGATATTTGTTGAGGCTTTGTTTATGGCCCCAGATTATGGTCAATTCTAATACAATTTCCACGTGCAAGGGAAAAGATGGTTAATACCAACATTAATAGTTTCAATGTTCTACATATGACAATTAGATCAAGCCTGCTAATTGTGATGTATGTACGTCCTATATACCTGCATCCACTGTGATGGCATATTTGTCTGTTTCTTTCAGTTCAAAATAAAATTTTTGGTTTATAGATGTCCGGGCTGTTTTACTGGGTACAGATTAAGGATTGTGATAACTCTGGTGGATCAATCCGCTTACACTATAAAATGTAGTTCTCTTTTTCTACTAGTGTTTATTGTATTAAAGTCTCCTTTGCCTGATTAGTACAGCCACACTTATTTCCTTCAGTTAGTATTTGGATGGTATATCCTTTCCCAACATTTTCTCTCAATCTTTCTAGGTACTTATATTTAGGTAATTATTATTTGTCCAGTCTGATAATTTTTGCCATTTACTTGGAATATTTAGCTCATTTCCATGTAATGTAATTGCTAATTTAGTTGTCTGCTTGTTTTATATTTTCTTTCTTGTCTTTTGAATTTATCACATATTCTATATCCAATTTTTGTCTGTATTCATTTGTTACATTCTTTTCTTTTAGTGGTTACCCTAGACACTTCCTTATTCATCCTTCACTTAACACAATTTCATAAATATACTTTTACTACTTCCTCTATAATGCCAGAATCATAGAACGCTGCTGAGAAGCAGTTTTGCTATGAACGAGACTACCTCTGGTTTGTCCCTGTTCCTAGGATGAGACTCTGCTGAGCTTTTATTTCAAAAGCTAGTAGATGCTTATCTTTGAGGTACCTAGATACTATTAGAATTGCTTTGTTTTAAAGAGATTTCTGGTTTAGCTCTCTAGCCTAAGCAGCTTCAGAATTTAGCAAATGTCTACGGGGAAGAAACTGGGTGTGCTGAAAATCATCAGTGTGTATTCACCACTTCCTCAAACGCTTTCAACTCTCACCTATTGTTCTCAAGTCGTTTCCCTTAGAGAATCTTTATCTCAACACCACAGGACTAGAAAATATCCCAATCTCCTTTTCTGAGATTCTGGTTTATCTCTTCCACCCAGTTGAACTACGGAATTTAGCGAATATATTGAGGGGGTTCTCTGTGTTTAAAGCCCCCTCATATTTCCAATCTGCCACTCACGCTGCAGCCCAAAGGCCTCCTCTAGTCTGGACCCAGCAAAAACAACGATCAGCTGCAGACCTCTCCCAGCTCACTTGTGAAAGGTACTCCCCCAGGTTGCAAAATTTTGCTTTCTTTAATCATTTTTACACTCACTGTTCTCTATCTAAATATATAAATGTTGTAAATTACCTGGCTTTTCTAGTTATTTTATTAAGAGTCTTGGACTACCAAGAACTACTGCATCCTATCCCCCAAAATAATCTCATTCCATTTTAGTAAGTATTCTACAACTATAAATCTGTGAGTTGAAATAATTTTACGACTTTATTTCACAAGATCACGTACCACTTGAGGACAGAGATGGAGAGTTAAGATTTGAGAAGAATGGGAAAAATTTAGAAACCTAGCCCTGAGAAAAATCAACCAGAATGAAACAACAGAAAATGTGTCAGGTATATATTATCAGACTATATATTTTAAAGTATTCCACAGAAGGAATTCCACTTCTGATTAGGATGTAGAAAGTTACAACAGAGCATCACTTTCATTCTAATAATCAAAACTAGCCAGATAAGCTACAAAATCATGGTCTCTCTGAGCCAGAGAGTTAAGGATACAAAGTAGCCTAAGTAGAACTAAATTCCAAAGTGTAGAGCCTTGAGAGAAGAGAGGCTGCATGGATGGTCTCTTTCCTGGTGGAGTGGCTAATGAGGAATAATCCTGCCATGAATGAAAGTAAGAAGAAACCAGCCTACATGTGCACTGACATGACATATTAAATTGCAAGGATCCCACAGAGCAAGACTGCATCCATCCCAACCACTCATTCCCACAGGTTTCCACTAAGTACTTGCAAAAGTATGTCAAAGGTTGGACACGGCTGGAAAGCTGAGGGAGATCCCTTAAGGAGCTTAAGATCTCCCACAAATGCAAACAATCTACCCTCTCAATGGGGGGTGGTGGGGAGGGACAGGCAAGAAAGGTGAGAAAAAGATGATCCCACAAGACTCTAGACATTGAGCTGCCAAGGGCTGGGGTAGGACAGAAGAGATGAGAAAAACTTTCACCCAGATACTCAGGACATTGACCCACCAAGGCTGAAATGAGCAGTGAACTTGAAGACAGGGTAGGATTGCTAAAAGAAACCTCTGGAAGGTATTAAGAGCAGAAAGATCTCTCACTGGGCACAAAAGCCTGGAGACAGCAATAGAGAAAGAGGGGGTGGGGGGAGAGAAAGAAAGTAAGAATGACCAAGAAATTGATAGCTGAGCTATAGAGAAATCTCTCATGGTTCAGAAAGCTGATGGCTCAGCTATAAACCAAAATGAGATCCAAAATCACACTTGGACAACACAAGAAATGATGGACCATTTTCTAAAGGTAAATATTATTTACTTCCATCTCCATTGTTTTTATACAAATGTTCAGCATTCATTCAAAAATTACAAGATACAGGAAGTAGCAAACAGTCAAAACATGAATAAAATCAGATAACTATAATAAAAATTCTAAAGAAGCTGATGGAACAGATGGCAACATGAATAATGAAAAAATTTCATCACAGACATCAAAGTTACAAAAGAGGATCACAGGAAAATGTTAGAAATGAAAAATACAGTATTAGAAATTAAAGATATCATTAGATGGGCTTAACAGAAATAAGCATGAACCTGCAGACAGGCCAAATTAAAGTATGCAAATTAAAATACAAAGAGGGAAAACACAGTGTAGGGAAAAAACTAAGAATATCCAAAACCAAAGGTCAGTTGGGTTTAATTGGAGTGCCAGAGGAAGATGAAAGAGAATGGAGAACAAAAAAATGTATGAAGAGACAATGGTCACAGACTTTTCAAGAGATGACAGATACTAACCCACATATGGAAAGATAACACATTCATGGTCAACCTGCTGAATATTAAAGATAAAAGTAAGGATGAAAAGCCGGGCTAGGACAACAGTTAAGAATTCCTGGGAGCCCCAGACAGAAAAGAGAATTTGCACTCATTCGCAAGCTCTTTTCCAAGGGCCTCAACTGAGTGCTCTTGAAAAAAGGCAGAAAATGGGAGAGAGCTCCTTCCTCTCCACTCGGTGGCATCTCGTATAAAGCAAATGCCTTCAACTATGACGGGAGATGCAGGAAAGTCTACCAAACCCAAAGGCAAGCAAAGATCCCCTGCCTCAAGGGGAAAAGTAGAGCAAAAGACATGTGCTGTTGAGTTGGGGGATGTGTGGAGCACAACTTACTCACCCATCTCCCACACACAAACATACCTTTCACTCTGTAACAATAACCACCACATTCTACTGCCAGGGGAAGCGAGGAAACATTGCTACCACCAGTCCCAGACAAAGGTACACAGATGCTGAGCAATGAGAAACGACAGCTGTCTGATACTTAAAAAGGGACAACAAACTGGCTTGGATCCAAGATCCCGTACTAATACATAGCAAAGGTCTGTTACTACTAGATGCAAAAACCCTTAACAAAATATTAGCAAATCACATCCAGCAACATAAGAGAAAAGGTCATCATCACCAAGCAGGATTTATCCCAAGGAGAAAAACTGGTTTAGCATTCAAAAATCAAGCACCTCATTTATAGTACAAAGGAGAAAACACACCTATGATTCTCTCAAATGAGCAAGAAAAAAGGTATTTGAAAATGTTAATTCAACACTCATCTATAATTTAAAACTCCCAGCAACACTAAAAGAACGTTCTTCAATCTGAAAAGGACATCTATTAAAAACCTAGAGCTAGCATCATATGTCATGAAGAAACATTAAATCTCTCCCTTACAACTGGGAATAAGACAAGGATATCCACGGTTACCCTTTCTATTCAGTAATGCATTGGATGTTCTAGCCAGGACAACTAGGCAACAAAGAAAAGATAGACTGGAAAGAAATAAATAAAACTGACTTTATTCTACAGTGATATGACTGTCTCCATGGAAAAGTACATGGAATCTACAAAAACATTGGAATTAGCAAATTTAGCAAGGTTTCAAGATAAAGGGTCAAGAGGCAAATCCAACATACAAAAACTATTTCTACACAAGCAAAAACATTTGGAAAATGAAATTTCAAGAAATACGCTTGAAACAACAGATATTTTCTACATATCTAAAGAAAGATACTCAAGATCTCAACACTAAGAATTACAAAATATTGCTAAGAAAAATGAAAAACACTGAACAAAGAGAGACCATGTTCATAGACTGGAAGACTCATATTGCTTAAATGTCCATTCTTTCCAATTTGATATATGGATTCAATGCAATCCCTACCAAAATTCCAGCAGAGTTAAGAAAGTCATACGATGTAAAATTCATATGGAAACAAAAAAAAAACTAGAATAACCAAATCATTCTTGAAAAACAAAATTGGAGGCCTCATACCACCTTATTTCAAAGTTTACTAAAAAGATTTAGTAATCAAGAGTATAGAGTAGGCACAAGAAAAAAAGATCAGTGGAACAGAACAAGTCTAGAAATAGACCCACACATATACAGTCAACTCATTTTCCAGTAAAGCACAACAAGGTCAATATAGTTTGCAACAACTTTTCAACATGGAAAATAATAAGCCTCAACCACAAGTGCATACCATCTTCAGCGGGAAAACAGAATCTTAAGCTCTTAGAGGAAAACACAGAATACATTCATGACCTTAAAACATAAAAAGCATTAACCATAAAAGAAATACAGGTTGAGTCAGGCATGGTGGCTCACAGCTGTAATCCCAGCACTTTGGGAGGCCAAAATAGGTGAACTGCTTGAGCTCAAGAGTTCAAGATCAGCCTGGGCAGCATGGCAAGATCCCATCTCTACTAAAAAACAAAAAAATAGCTGGGCATGGTGCGTGCCTGTGCTCCCAGTTACTCAGGAGGCTGAGGTGGGAGGATCATTTGAGCACAGGGGTGTGGAGGCTGCAGTGAGCCAAGATCACTCCACTGCACTCCAGGCTGAGGCAGAGCAAGACCCTGTCTCAAGAAAAAGAAACAAAGAAAAAAAAAGAGAAAGAAAGAAAAAGAAATACAGGCCAAGCATCCCAAATCTGAAAACTGAAATCTAAAATGCTCCAAAATCTGAAACTTCTTGAGTACCAACATGACACCCAAAAAACAATGGTCATTGTAGTACACAACTATAATGCAAATATTCTAAAAATTGGAAAATACCTGAACCACTTCTAGTCCCAAGCATTTTGGATAAGGGATACTGTGTATATAATGTAAACCATCGAAATTTAAAAATCACAGAAAAAGATAACCTCAGCTTTTTTGTTAAACAGAAAAAGAACAAATTACAGACATCTCATAAAAGAGGATACAAGAGCACATTAAGAGGTATTTAGTATCACCAATCATCAAGAAAACGCAAATTAAAACCATAATGCAATACCATTTCACACCATCTAGAATGGTTTAAAAATTTTCTGACACTACTAAATGTTGGTGAGGATGTGGAGTGTATTAGTATACCATTGCTGCTGTAACAAATAATCACAATCACAGCACAAATTTAGCAAAATCAGTTTCAACGAAGTCACAGTGCTGGCAGGACTGATCCTCCTGGAGTGTCTGAGGAGAAGTTTGTCCTTGCCTTTTTCAGCTTCCAGTGGTTACCTATAGTCCTTAGCTTGTGCTCCCTTCCCCACCTTCAGAGCACATCACTCCAATCTCTGCTTACATTGTCACACTGCCTTCTCTTCTGCATTCAAATCTCCCTCTACAGCCTTCTAATAAGAGCTCTTGGCATTCCATATAAAGCCCACCCAGATAATCCAGGATAATCCCCCATCTCAAGATCCTTAACTTAATCACATCTGTAAAGTCTCTTTTGTCATATAAAACAACATTCACAGGTTCTTGGGATTAGAACCTGAATATCTTTGGAGACCATGATTCAGCCTACCACATCAAGCAACTAGAACATTCATATTCCACCGAAATGGAAGTATAAAATGGTACAGCACACTTGGAAAACCGTCAAGTTCCAAAAAGTTAAACATAGATCTACCCTGTATCACACATTCAGGAAAAATAAATATATATGTCCACAAAAAGAAACCTGTACAAGAATGTTCATAGTAGCCATGTTAATAATAGCCCAAAACTAAAAACAGTCAAAATACCAAAAGAAAACAAAAAATTATAGTGTACTCATAAAAAGGAACACTGCTCAGGAACAAATATGAATGAGTTTATACACTCCACAACATGGATCAGTCTCAAAAACATGCTGGGCAAAAGACAAAAAAATATAGACTGATTTCATCCATGGCTTCCTACAACAGGCAAAACTAATCTAATGACAAGTCAAAATGATCGTCTCATAGGCACTGAGGAAGAGAAGTGGAAATGTTTGGACAGAAGCACAAAGTACCTTTCTAGGCTGATAAAAGTGTTCTCTATCTTTGTTTTATTCCCTCGCTCCTGTAAATCCACTGAATTCCTGAATGTTTTCTATCTTGTTTGAGAGGTAATCACACGTGAGTACAAATTACCAAAACTTACAGAACTGGCCAGGCCCAGTGGCTCACACCTATAATCCCAGCACTTTGGGAGGCTGAGGCGGACAGATCGCTTGAGTTCTGGAGTTCAAGACCAGCCTGGGCAACATGGCGAAACCCTTTCTCTACAAAAAATACAGAAAAAAATTAGCCATGTGCATGTCTATAGTCCTAGCTACTTGAAAGGATCACCCGAGCCCAGGAGGCAGAGGTTGCACTGAGCCGAGATCGTCCCACTGCACTCCAGCAGCCTGGGCGACAGTGAGACTCTATCTCAAAAACACTCACAGAACTGAACATTTAAAGTTTGTGCTTTCACGTATGTTTACTGCGGCACTATTCACAATAGCAAAGACTTGGAATCAACCCAAATGTCCATCAGTGACAGACTGGATTAAGAAAATGTGGCACATATACACCATGGAATACTATGCAGCCATAAAAAAGGATGAGTTTGTGTCCTTTGTAGGGACATGGATGCAGCTGGAAACCATCATTCTTAGCAAACTATCACAAGAACAGAAAACCAAACACCACATGTTCTCACTTATAGGTGGGAACTGAACAATGAGATCACTTGGACTCGGGAAGGGGAACATCACACACCGGGGCCTATCATGGAGAAGGGGGAGGGGGGAGGGATTGCATTGGGAGTTATACCTGATGTAAATGACGAGTTGATGGGTGCTGACGAGTTGATGGGTGCAGCACACCAACATGGCACAAGTATACATATGTAACAAACCTGCACGTTAGGCACATGTACCCTAGAACTTAAAGTATAATAATAATAATAAATTAATTTTAAAAAAAAGAAAGCAAACTAAATAAGACTTGAAAACTACAAAAAAAGAAATAAAAAAATAAAATAAAAACTTTTAATGATGGGAAAAATAAAAAAAATTAAAAAATAAAGTTTGTGCTTTTTAGCAATGTAAATTACAATTCAAAAAAATTAAAAAGGTGCTGGACAAACATATTAAGAAGTTCCTAAATAAACTAAACAGACTTCTTTACTGAAGAACTTCTCAAAAGCTTCAACATGTCAACACACATTGTAAATTTCAGAAGACAGGAGGTTGCAAGTGACCAAAGATGTAAGCTTAGAAGGGTCTATGCAGAAGTGTACATGCAGATAGCCTCTGCAAGTACATGTAGGCAAATGTTCGCGGATGGAGGGTGGAAGGGGTATTGTTTTAAGGACAAAAATTGAGAGCCCAAATGACAGCCAACACAAACTTACATGAGGCACTGACAAAATGGTTGTTCTAACAGCTATACAATTGATCCTTGGATAACATGGGTTTAAACTGTATAGGTCCACTTATACACAGATTTTATTCAAGAAACACTGCAAAATGTCTTGGAGATCTGAGACAATCTGAAAAAAAACTCAGAAAAACCAGGTAGCCTAGAAACACTGAAAAAAACTAAGAAAAGGTATGTTATAAATGCATAAAAGATATGTAGATACTAGCCTATCATTTACCACCATGAAATACAAAAATCTACTATAAAAAGTTAAAATTGATCAAAACTTACACAAACACAGACCATACGTGGAGCCATTTACAGTCAAGAGAAATGTAAACATTCAGATGAAGTATTAAATCGTAACTACACAAGATTAATGGTAGTACATACTGCACTACTGTAATAATTTCATCGCCACCTCCTGTTGCTATCACGGTGAGCGGAAGTATCGCGGGTATCCACTGAGTGGGGCTAATCATGTCTGCATGAGCAGTTCTTCTCTCCAGTAAATTGAGTATCACGGTAAAAAGTGATCTCTCACATAGCTCATGTAATTTTCACCATGTGTAGTGCAAGACCACAAGCCTTGACTAACACCATGAGATCTACATGATGTACCACTAGTGATGCTGAAAGTGCTCCCAAGAAGCAGAGAAAAACCATGACATTACAAGAAAAACTCCAACTGCTTGGTATGTACCGCAGACTGAGGTCTGCAGCTGCAGTTGCCCACCATTTCAAGATAAATGAATCCAGTGTAAGAACTACTGTTTAAAAAAAAAGAAATTTGTGAAGCTGTCACTGCAGCTACGCCAGCAGGTGTGAAGACCTTGCACCTTCTGTGAAACAACTTTTTATCTTATATTGAAAATGCAGGTTTTATGTGGGTACAGGATTGCTATAAAGAAAGGCGTACCTATAGACTATCATATGGTTTGAGAAAAAGCGCAGTCATTATATGACAACTTAAAGCAAAATTAAAGTGAAGGATCTAAAGCTGGAAAATTTAATGAAAGCAAAAGATGTCTGAGAATTTAGAAAGAGGCGTGGCTTAAGAAATGTCAAGATAACAGGAAAGGAGCTTCTGCCAACCAAAGTAGATGAGTTCCCAGGTGCCATTAAGAAAATCATTGAGAAAGAGTGTCTGCCTGAACAGGATTTTAATGCAGACACAAGTGCTCTATTCTAGGGGGGAAAAATGCCACAAAGGACATTTATTAGCAAAAAGAGAAGCAAGTACCAGGATTTGAGGTAGGAAAGGACAGGCTAACTCTACTGTTTTGTGCAAATACAGTCAGGCTTATGATTAGGACTGCCCTTCTCTATAAGGCTGCTGACCTCCAATCCTTGAAGGGAAAAGATAAACACCAGCTGCCACAACAAAAAGGCCAGGGCAGCCAGAGCCCTTTTTCTGGATTTGTTCCACCAATGCTTTGTCCCTGAAGTCAAGTACCCTGCCAGTAAAGGACTGCCTTTTAAAGTTCTTTTGATATTGGACAATGCCCCTAGTAACCCATAACCCCATGATTCCAACACCAAATGTGTCAAAGTTATCTACTTGTCCCAGAGGACATTAATAACATCTCTAAATCAGCCTCTACATTAGGGAGTCGTAAAGATCTTTAAGGCTTATTACACACAGTACTCCATGGAAAAGACTGTCAATGCTACGAAAAAGAACTCTGATAGAGTGTCACCAAAGTGTGGAAGGATTACGCCATTGAAGATGCCATTGCTATTATAGAAAAAAGCCACGAAAGTCATCAAGTCCAAAATGACACATTCCTACTGGAGAAAACAGTGTACAGATATGCCTGACTTCACAGGATTTACACCAGAGCCTATCAAGGAAATCATAAGAGACTGTGGATATGGCAAAAAAAGGGGGGGGGGAGGGGGGAGTGAAGGGCTTCAAGATACGGATCTTTTTAGAGAAATTCAAGGGCTAACAGACACCACATCAGAGGAATTAACAGAAGACAACATAATGGAGATCAGTGCTTCTAAATCAGCTCCAGATGAGGAAGAACATGCAGAAGAAGCAGTGCCAGAAAACAAATGACATAGGACAATCTAGCTATATATATATATGGTTTCAGTTATTCAAGGCTGCTTTTGACTTATAACACAGATTCTTCTATGCCATGGGCACTGAAACTAAAGCAAAAGGTGTAAGGAGGATTGGTACCACACAGAAACATCTTCAGAGAAATGAAAATGCAAAAAAGTCAGGCAAAAATTACTTATTTTCATAAAGTTACACTGAATGTGCCTGACTCCTAGTCTGCCTCTTCCACCTGTGAGACAGCATGACCAACTACTCCTCAGCCTACTCAGAGTGAAGACAATGAGGATGAAGACCTTCATGATGATCCACTTCCACTAAGTGAATAGTATATGTATTTTCTCTTCCTTATGATTTTCTTAGTTTCTTTTCTCTAGCTTAAAGAACACAGTTTATCATGCATGTGACATACAAAATATGGGTTAATCAACTGTTTATGTATTGGTAAGGCTTCCAGTCAACAGTAGGTAATAAGTTTTAAGAGAGTCAAAAGTTATATAGATTCTTCACTGTGCAGAAGGACAGCATCCCAACTACCCCATTGTTCAAGGGTCAACTGTATATTTACTAAAAAAGAAACTAAGTAAAAGCTCAAAAAAGAACTTTAAATGATCAAAAGAATGTTCTCAAAAAAGTCCTCAAACTGAAGATATTCAGCCCTTGGTATAATTTGTTAGAAAATATAATGGCCCTAACTGCCGGATGTGGTGACTCACGCCTGTAATTCCAGCACTTTGGGAGGCCAAGGCGGGGGCTGAGGCCAGTGGATCACGAGATCAGGAGTTCAAAACCAGCCTGACCAACATGGTGAAACCCCGTCTCTACTAAAAACACAAAACTTAGCTGGGCATGGTGGCAAGTGCCCGTACTCCCAACTACTCAGGAGGCTGAGGCAGGAGAACCCGGGAGGCAGAGGTTGCAGTGGGCCAAGACCATACCGCTGCACTCCAGCCTGGGCAACAGAGCGAGACTCCATCTCAAAAAAAAAAAAAAAAAAAAAAAAAAAGAAAAGAATGGCCATAACCTAATATAATCATACTCACACCCCTCAAAACAGAAAAAAAATTAATGCGTCC
This sequence comes from Macaca thibetana thibetana, assembly GCF_024542745.1. Classification (NCBI taxonomy): domain Eukaryota; kingdom Metazoa; phylum Chordata; class Mammalia; order Primates; family Cercopithecidae; genus Macaca; species Macaca thibetana. Next base: position 32,757,825 of record NC_065595.1, on the reverse strand, counting down.
TCAAGCTCAATTCAGGAGACTGGTCTCAAGGCCTCCCTCCAGGAAGAGGCAACATAGCATGCCAACCCTTTTTAGGGATGTATGGAACGCCACAGAACAATACTGCATCGGCAACCCTGGGGGTCCAACTAGGGTTCAAACACTAAAAATCTGAAAGGAGTCAATAATAGGATTATGTACCTTTCTTTAGCAATATAGTAGAAATGGTGGGAAAGTGAGGTTTGCGCATAACTAGGGAATTGTAATGCAAATAAAAGAGCAACAGTGAACTTAACAGTAGCCCAGTTAAACTGTAATATGACACACAAATAAGCACTGTAGTATGTAACTTGATAAAATAAAGCAAATACACAAAACTCCATCAAACACACGTAATAATCTACCAACTAAAAACCTGGGACTATTGGGCAGCAAAAAGTGTACCTGGCTACCTTTGGCCCCTGTTGGAATCCTACTCTGTGCCACAAAATATGCTCTAGAGGAGCCAACTACAGACACTGTAGTATGCAGCACAGTTTTATCCTAGCACAGAGAACAGGATTAATTTAACCTTTGGAAAGGAAAGGTGTCACTGAAGTTGACACCAGAGCACAAGTATTAAGAGAGTACACCAGGTGGGAAGTTCAGCATGTTTTCTAAAGACAGGAAATGTTCTAGGAGAGATGAAAAATTTAGGTTATCACTAAAATATGGTGCACAGGAAGCACTGTGGTAGAAGATGAGGGGAAAATAAGACCAGTGCAGATTAAAAAGCTGAAGACAGAAATTACTGCTAATGATAGGAGTATTACTTCATTTATTTCAGTGACAACCTGCATTTTGCTGATCTACTGGATGTGCAGTTTAGGGAAAAGGATTGAAACACAACTAATGTGACCAACTACCTAATGTAACTGAGTAGCATGTAATGGTACATTAATCACTATTTGGAATGAGGAAAGAGAAACAACCCTGAAGGCTAAAGGGTCAGTTTTATACATGCCTTTATGTAAGTAACTACGTTCATCACATGGCCAGGAGGCAGCATAAAATACAGTAGACTCAGGAGATAGCAATCAATGTACAAGTAAGGGTGTGTGCCGGGGCTAGGCTGAGACAACTGGTGTCTTGAAGAAAAGCAGAGCGGCCAATCTCTAGGCTTGGTTTCTGAGGACTGCCCAGGCCTGTTCCAGCTCCACAATTATATCCTCAGAACAAAACCTCTTTTTGAGTTAACATGAGTAATATCTCTGTTCCTTGCGAAAAACTGATAGAAAAAGCAAAATTTAAGAAGAATCTCTCTAGAATATCTATATCTTTTGTTCAATTACTCCATTCATAAGAATTTAGCTTAAAAAAATGAATAAAAAATGAAGCTTCTGTATAAACAGCAAAAATAAAAGTGATTTCCAGCATTAGGAGGAATGAGAGTAAATTGTTTCTGTAACATTTTCTTTTGAGACGGAGTTTCACTCTTGTTGCCCAGGCTGGAGTGCAATGGCGTGACCTGACTCACTGCAACCTCCGCCTCCTGGGTTCAAGCAATTCTCCTGCCTCAACCTCTGGAGTAGCTGGGATTACAGGCAGGTGCCAACACGCTGGGCTAATTTTTTGTATTTTTAGTAGAGACGGGGTTTCACCATATTGGCCGGGCTGGTCTCGGACTCCAGACCTCTCAGATGATCCATCTGCCTCGGCCTCCCAAAGCGCAGGGATTACAGGCATGAGCCACCGTGCCCAGCTTCTGTTACACTTTTGTCAGGAGAAATGTTTCTTATGAGTTAAGCTGTATTCCTAAAAGTTTTCTATAAAACCTTTACAGTATTTTTTCTTCACTGAAATGAAACTACCTTAAGTTAAGCCTATTCTAGGTCATCTGAATGGCCACATGACCTGGTACTGCCACGTGATTTCAGTGTCCCATGTCTTCCAAGAGGAGTTAAAACCATTTTGGAACTAAGTGAACACTTAAAGTTACCAGCCTTACCTTTGCATGTCTCAGTAACCACAGCTGGCTGACATCTGTCTAATATCTCTGGAAAATTTTAAAATTATGTAATAAAATAGCATTTGTTGTTAAGTAATGCTGATAATACATCTCAGTTAAACTTTTATTTTAAAAACTGAAGTATTTTTAGCCAATATTTTTGAAGTGTAAATAGACTGAATGTAGGTTGACAAGGAACAGATAACGATGTGTTCCAGGTTAAAAACAAATGAAACACAAAAAAGAAAACTAGACTTATGATCAAGTTGCCATCAAAATATGAATTGAGTCATTTACAGAATATACAGATTTCCTTCAATGGTGTGGCAGCAAATTCTCTACTGAAATAAATGTTCAACATCTGCAGAACTGAAATCTAAGTTCAGACACTAATTCTAATTCCAGCAATAAGTGATACTTACATAATGCAGATTTCAAAAGAACACAAAGACTTTATCTTTACAGTTGAACAAGTCAGCTTACCAAATGATATCTTAGTAAAATTAGGATTCTAAGATTACTCACCGAAAAGTTTCAATAAGGTAAGAGGTCTAATTATCCTGAACTTGTAGTAAAGCCTTCAAGTTATTAACTCTATACTGAAGGTTGACAAATAGCATTCTCTGCACATTTAATTAAACAGTACATATTCTTTGCAGAGTCCTCAATTATGTGGTCCTTTTCTTACTGTTTTTATTCTGACATAACTCTATCACTGAGTATGTATTACAAAAAAATCTCTAAATCCTTAGAATGACTTTTCATTTTATATTGTCTTTTGGAACACATAAAGTTATATTTTAATTAAAAATCTTTTATGGCACTACCTTGCCTCTTTTCAAAGAAATCTTGCTCTGCCTCTAAATATGGTAGGAAACATTTACTGAGTGCTTAAGACTAACAGTCCAGTAAGCAAGAATTCCAAATCCTAAGAACCAACTGGGGTAGGTACTATTATTTACAAATGAGGAATGTGAGGCACAAATAAATACCCCAAAGCAATACAGAGAATCCCCTCTAGATATTCTTATGGACACTTCAGTTTTACTTTTCAAATAAAGTTTCTAAAAGAAAGATCAGAAATTTGGTTTTAAGAGGTGAGACAGTGATCTAACCATCTCTCATAAGGACAGCCTGTGTATTCAAGTTTACCTTTCGCTAAGTCATAATGCTACTTCTGTCGCATAGCAAATTCATACTAAATAAAGTACTGATCGCACACTTTCTATTCTGTTATTTGTTCACACTTAACATCAATGTAAGAGAATATTAATTACTACTGCTTTCTAGTTAGTCTTGATATTTGCCAGGGTGATCCTCCTTCCTTACTTTTCAGATGTGTAGTATTGCTGGTTACTTTAAGTTTAGCATGTTCTACAAAAATCCTATAGGATTTTGACTGGAAGTGCAATGAATTTATATTAGTTTATGGAAAACATATTTATGATATCAAGTACTCCTACTATGCAAATGAATATTTCCATTTATTTATTATCTATTGATAAGCTGCATAATTTTCTCCATAAAAAAACTTACATCTTGTTAAATTTCCTTATTTCTCCAGGTATCTTGGTTTTTATTGTAAATGGAGACTTAAATTATACAAAAATATCATACCGAACACTCTTGTACTTTCCATCTAGCTGTCATATCTTAGCATTTTGCAGTACTTGATCATATATAAGAAATAAGACAAGATATGGATACAGCTAAAGCCCCCTATGTATTCCTTTTTGATACCATTTCCCTCCCCCTTGCTTCTCAGAGATAATCACTATCCCCATGTTCCCCCATGGTCATTTAACAGTTTTGCTACATATTGTATCCATACAGTACAGTTCTGTACATTTTATAAACTTATATGAAAGTTTGATACTGTTCAGTACATGCTGATACATATATAATCCTAAATCCTAAGTTCATTCATTTTAGCTGTCACATGGAATTCCATTTTATGACTAGCACAGTTCATTGTCCATTCACTCTGGATGACCAGTTAGGTTTCCAATTTTCCTCTCTCACAACCTGCTACGAATACGCTGGCATATATCATTTTATACTATGTAAAAGCTCTTCTAGGGCAGAAGCTTTCAAACTTTTTAACCAAAAAAAGTCCCACAGTGAAAAGTACATTTTACACTGCAAGCTAGTATATACACACACTTAGCTAGATGAAACATTTCACCATACGCTGCACTCTACAATTTCTCTAAACTGAGGGTCGTGAGCCATGAGTGAGCACGAAATCAATAATTCTAACAAATGTTTACACTCACGTAACCACCATCCCAGACAAGACAACATTTCCAGCATCTCAGATGTCTCCTTATGTCCCTCTTCAGTCAATCCACCCTCCCCATCCCAGGCAACTACTGACTTCTATCACTGAGTATTAATTTTACCTGTTCTAGAAATTCATATAGATGGAATTATGCTGTCAGTACTCTGTGTTTTTTTTAACACTCTTTCAAAAGTTCTCTTGTATTCGTTTTCTAAGAATTTTTGTCACGAACAAACACTAAATGTTATCATATGCTTTCCCGTTGTCCAAAGTTATATGACTTTTCTCCTTTAATGTGTTAACATGATGAATTTCATTTACGAGTTTTCTAATGTTTAATCATCACTGCATTCCTGAGACAAATCCTAACTAGTTATGGTATTTTTGTTTTGAGTAAATGCTAACATTTTACAAACTACAATTTTTATTGCCATGTTCATTGGTGAGAATGCAGCCTATATCCCCTTCTCACACTATCTGGTTGGGGTATCAAGATTATAGTAGCCTTGCAAAGTAATTTTTCTGTAACATTTTGTATAAGATTTAATTCCTCATGTTTGGTTGCACTTGTCCATATGGGGTTTTCATTTGTAGTCTGGTGTTTTCCTTGAGGACTTAAAATTTTATATTGGTACAGGTATATTTATTTTGTTTTGTTTTGAGAAAGAATCTCACTCTGTTGCCGAGGCTAGAGTGCAGTGGCACAATCTTGTCTCACTGCAACCTCTGCCTCCTGGGTTCAAGTGATTCTCCTGCCTCAGTCACCTGATTAGCTGGGATTACAGGCGCCTGAAACGACGCTTTGCTAATTTTTGTATTTTTGATAGAGATGGGGTTTCACCATGTTGGCCAGGCTGGTCTCGAACTGCTGACTTCAAGTGATCCACCCACCTCAGCCTCCCGAAGTGGTAGTCACCACGCCCAGTCTGGTATATTTCGAACATGACTTTATTTTATTTATTTATTTATTTTTTTGAGACAGCGTATTGCTCTGTCGCCCAGGCTGCAGTGCAGTGGCACTATCTCGGCTCACTGCAAGCTTCGCCTCCCAGGTTCACGCCATTCTCCTGCCTCAGCCTCCCAAGTAGCTAGGACTACAGGCACCCGCCACCAGGCCCGGCTGATTTTTTTTGTATTTTTAGTAGAGACGGGGTTTCATCGTGTTAGCCAGAATGGTCTCCATCTCCTGACCTCGTGATCCGCCCACCTCAGCCTCCTAAAGTGCTGGGATTACAGGCGAGAGCCACCGTGCCCGGCCGACTTTTAAGTTTTTAAATCATAATCTAGTGAAGTTTCTAATTCTTATTAAGCCAACTGTGTAATTTATTTTGCTAGAAATTGTCCACTTTACCTGTTTCCAAATTTAAAGAAATAAAACTGTTCACAGTAATTTGTCTGCAGTTACACCACCTCTTCATTTCCAATACATTTGTCCATTTTTTTCCTCCTCTATCAATCTTGGCACTCTTTTCAACTTAGTTACATACACTAAACCAAAGGTACTATTTTTGTTGTTGTTGTTGAGATGGAGTCTCGCCCTGTCGCCCTGGCTAGAGTGCAGTGGTGCGATCTCAGCTCACTGCAACCTTTGCCTCATGGGTTCAAGCGATTCTCCTTACAGAATGTATCTCCTGTAATTGTTGGGTCCTTGCTAATTGTACTCTTCTAATCCTTTATAACCTTGTAGTTTTTTAAATCTACTTACCTACCTTTTCATAAATTACTGAGAGATACATTAAAATTTTCTACTACGATTACAGATTTGATTTATCCCCGTAATTCTTCCAATTCTTCCAATGGAAAAGAGATACCTAGTATCTCTTTTCCATTCCTTTGCTTTTAAACTATGTCATCATACTTTTAGGAGTATCTTCACTTGTAAAATACAGCTGGCTGGATTTTTTAAATTTTTGATCTCCTTTAGCCAGCAAGTTTAATCTGAAATTACGTATTGAGTTTATGGAGATACTTGAGCTTATTTTCTACCATCTTATTTTGTGTTTTCTAATATCTATCCATTTTTCTTTACTTTTTTCTTCTTCCCTGCCTTATATTGGAGTGATCAAATTCTCTTCATTTGCACCCCTCATCCCCACTGACTTGGAGTTACACATTATTCTATTTCAATTCTTTTGGAGAGTTATCGGTAAAAAATTTTTCATGGAAAACTTTAACTTATCATTGCATTGCAGGTGAAAACAGTCTATTAAAAACCATAATAAAGAATTTTTTTTTTAAGAGATGGGTTCTCCCTACGTTGCCCAGGCTTTAACTCCTGGACTCCAGCGATCCTCCTGCCTCAGCCTCCCAAAGTGCTAGGATTACAGGCATGAGCCACCACGCCCGTCCAAGGGAATTTTTAAAAAGCAGAAACCTCATGATAGGGAGAAGAGGTAAGGAGAAAACAGAAGCAAACTTTTAATGGCTGGAAAATGGGTGAGTAGTAATTGAACAGATCAGAAACTACTAACTCTAGACTAGCTGTAGGGAAAGCTGAAAACAAACGATTAACACAGAAATCCTCAAAATGTTAAGGAACCAACAGCGAGTCACGGCAAGAACTGAGGGCCAGGCGGGGGAAGGAGTAATAGGTGGTACTTGTTAGAGCTTTGTAGAAAAGAATTCAGTTCTTAGATTTGCGCCCCTTACTGTCTCTGGTTAACTAATCCTCTGCCTCAACGTTTACTTTCTGCAAAGGGGAAAACAACAATCTCTGGACTAGGAGATGGCCTGGGTATAAATAGAAAGAAAAGAGCGTGTCAATGAACATAAGCACACTATGCTAAATGTCAACTCCCAAACCCCTTCCTCCACTGGGTTCTGGCTCCCAAATACTAGCAGCCAGACCTCCGCCCAGTTATTCAGATCAAAAGACTTCACCAGGGTACCCGACCAAGCCAGGAGGAAAGGCACACAGATGCTAATACTGGGAGTTTACCAACAAACAGCCTGCTCAGATCCCTCTCCATTGAAACTGAAAGGAGACAAGTTTCACCCACACGTTCAGTTTTTGATCAGCTTTTTAGATCCCCACTTCTTAAGAATTACTTTATCTGAGGAAAAACGTCAAACAAAACCAGAAAAAAATCAGCTTCAAGAAAAGACTACACAGAGAAAGAAAATATTTTTAAAACATCAGTATGGCCAGAGAAACAAGACTCAGCAACCCTGAAGAAAGAGCAGCATGCTCTCAAACGCAGCATTCAGAGACCTGACCAGCTTTTGCGTAGCTTGATAGCTCATGACAGCAGAACTAGGGGGGAAAAATCAATAGAAGTGCTAGAAGATAAAGTAGAAGAAATCTTCCAGAAATGAGAAAAGAAAGACGGGAAACAGTAGAGAAAAAGCGAAAAAAATTGGAAGGCTGGTTCCAGAGGTCCAATGTCTCAACAGCAATTCCAAATACAGAGATGCAGAGTAGGGGAGTCAAACAGATAAATTAAGAAAAAGCCCCTGAACTGAAAGATGGGAGTTTCCAGATGGAAAGGGCCCATCAAGACCCCAGTAAAATAAATGAAAACAAACCTACATGAAGGCCCATTGTAGCGAAACCAGAATGAGAAGGACAAAAAAAGGGCCTGAAGTTTTCAAGGAGGGGAAAAAATAAAAAGGTTATACAGAAAACAATCAAAACGGCTTTGGTTTTGTCAACAGTACACTAAATAAAGTCAAGAGAGCAATGGCTTCGTAATCCTGGACTTCATAATTTTTCAAAAAAAAAAAATTCCAACCTAGACTTATGTTACCCAGAACAAAGGCATTTTCAGACATGCAATATCTCCAAGTATTTACCGCCCCCGCCCCTCCCTCCCCGCGCCAACACCCTCTCCAGGAAGGTCCTGAAGAATATGTCTCATCAAAACGAGATACTAGTAAAACAAAAAGGAATACGATCTACACTTGAGCCCAGGAGTGCAAGGCTATAGTGAGCCATGATCACCCTACTACACTCCAACTGGACAACAGAGTGTGACCTTGTCTCAAAAAATACACACACACACACACACACACACACACACACATACATATACGCACACATAAAGAAACAACGGGAGATCTAACAAAGAAGAGAAAATGAAGGCAATCCCTAATATGCTGGTGAGGGGGAATCTCAGGATGACTGCTGTGTACTAGGTGTAGAGGCAACCAGTGCAAATCGGAGCAAGTTAAAAAAAGACGAAGCCAAAACAATGGCATCTTCTCTCCAAAATGAACACCGTAAATGTCAATGGAAGCATAACCTTCACTGATGAGAGCTATAATGACAAATGGATAACGGTGATTGATGGGGCCATAAAGAACAGTTTTTAACCACTCTTTACCAACATCTCAGCAGATTTCTGATTCCAAAGATTACAATGCAAAAGAAAAAAATTTTAAATAAGAGGAATTCTTATATTTGTACATATTTATATATGTATGGATTTATTTAGACCAGTGCTATTCAACAGAAACAGGATGCAAACCATATACTGTTAAATTTTCTATCAGCCATATTTAAAAAGTGAAAACAGGTGTGCTTTAGTCAGTTCAGGCTGCTATAACAAAGTACTACTGACTATGTGGCTTATAAACAACAGAAATTTATTTCTCACAGTTCCGGGGGCTGCAAGTCCGAGATCAGGGTATCAGCATGGTTAGGTTCCAAGTAAGGGCCCTCTTCTGGGTTGCAGACTGCCGCTTTTTTCAGGTTTCTACACATGGAGGACAGAATGCTAACAAGGGTCTCTTTCATGAAGGCACTAATCCCGTTCATGAGGGCTCATTATCTCCCAAAGATCCCATTTCCTGATGCCATCACAACAGGAATTACAAGATGAAATAATTTAATAATTTTACTAATTTAACCCAATATATCCAAAATACTATTTCAATTTGCAATCGGTATTAAAAACCACTGAAATATTTAACATTCTGTTTTTGTACTGTTAGAAAATTAGTGTGTATTTAACGCTTGTGGTCCATCTCAATTCCAAGAGTTCAATAGCCACATGTGACTAGTAGCTATCACACTGGACAGAGCAACTCTAGAAGGATAAATGAGAAGCTAGTAACAGTGATTACATTTCTGGAAAGCACAACTGGGCACCGGGAGATAGGAGATGTGAAGGAGACTTACTTTTCTCAGTATTTATAGGAGATGTGAAGGAGACTTACTTTTCTCAGTATTTACTATTCTGTTCTCTTTCACTTTTATACCATGTGCATGTGTTATTCGAAAAAATGAATGAAACACATTCTCCAAAATAAATTACAAATGTAGATATTCTTTGAACTACTCCTAGCAATCTATCTTACAGACAAACCTGCAAAGGAGCAAAATGCTATATAAATGAAGTTACTTGTTGTTGCATTGTTTTTAATACCACAAAACTGGAAATCATCTAAACGTTCAACAGAGGACTGATGATATATTCACACATCTGGCCAGGCACAGTGGCTCACGCCTGTGATCCCAAAACTTTGAGATTGGCAACTGTATGGCAAAGAACAGACCGGTAAAGAGACTCTTCACTGCGTATCCCTGAATTTTGGATTGCAGTCATGTATTACGTATATAAAAATTCACTATTCCACATGCAGCTATAGATCTGTTTTCATTGACCCTTCCTTGCTTTGCTGTGATATTTAAGTCCATTGAAAGCCTGTTTTTCCAGTTCCTCCATAGAGAGGTCTGAGGCTTCTTTCTCCCAGAAGCCCTAGATGTTTCAATGATATGAGAACACTTTTTATTTTTTAATTTTTTTAAGCACACAGTTTCCAGAGTTCTGTCTCCTTTCATTGAATGGTATTATAATCTCAGCCCCAGCTACTGAATCTTATCTCTAGTAAATGCCCCACAGCCAGACTGTCCTTAAAGTTGACGGATTTTTCTAAGTTTCTAGAACCTGGGCACTTTCTCTCCCCCTTTAAGATAACCTATATACATAAGAGAAAACTTGTTTTATATTTTATCCAACATTTTCATCTGTTTACAGTAGGAAGAATGGGCCTAACTTGTGTCTGTCTCATTTTAAGAAATTTAGATAAAGACAGTATAATAACAGCAAACACTGAAGAAGGTATGATCATTGAGAAAAGACTGCTAAACTTGGCAGTTCATCTGGAAGGCCAGTAGGAAGGGAAATGTGAAAAAGAATGGTTAAAAAAAATTTCACAAAGTTGAAGTCAAGGACAGATAGTGATTAAATGTAGAATGCAAATGTAGATTGCACTTTTAAAATGTATGGAGGGAAGAGAAATTTCAAATCTTCAAACTGCAGGGAAATACAAAATATTCCCCAAATACCTATGTGAATTTTTATTTCAAAAGAAAACCAAAGTTAATTATTTCAACATAACATACTTTAAACATGATGGTGCTGCCTCATCTACAACATCTAAGGTCCCACTAGAAATAATATAAAATCACTGTACAGTCAATCCTCCTTATCTGTGGGTTCCAAATACATGGATTAAACCAACCATGGATAAAAAATGTTCAGGAAAAAACTGTGACTGTACTGAACATGTACAGACTTTTTCTCATCATTTCTAAAACAATACAGAATAACAACTATTTACATTGTATTAGATATTAAGTAATCTAGAGACAATTTAAGAATAACAATAAAACGTGCATAAAACAAATTCTACACCATTTTATATAAGGGACTTCAGCATTCTCAGATTCTGGTCCCTGCAGGAGGGTCCTGGAAGCAATCCTCTATGGAGACCCAGATTTTTAGCAATGTATGTTCAAACATACTACAAGGCAGAGAAAAAAACAGCAGAATTTTAGTCAAATAAATAATTCATTAGTAACAGAAAACCTCAAAAAAATTAAAATACATAAAAGCCAATTTTTTAAAAACAGATTTTTCAATTATCACTATAACTATGTTCTTTCCAAAGCGTAAGCTAGTAAGGAAAGACACTGCCAACTGGAAACCTAGGTTGGCCCTCATGGAGAATGATGGGTGATTTCTTTTAAACAAAAGCAAACAGAAAACATTGATGTGTTCAACTTTATGGACTGTCAAACCTAATGCAAGCTTGAATTTAATTCAAGAAAATTATTATTTTAGTAAAAGTTCACATGAAATAGGGACTGCTGTGTAAAGAGACTACCTATTTGTTTTTGTTTGTTTTGTTTTGTTTTTGTTTTTACCTAGGAGTTATATTCCTATCACCTATAATGAGTTTTGTGGAATCCACAACTCTATAATCAACTTGTAAACATATAACTTACATATTGGTTTATCACTCTCAGATTATTTAAAAAAAAAAAAAAAAGCACCTATGACAACACTACACAGGCCCAGACTCAAATCAGCACAAATATAAAGTACTAGTACTCCAATTGCTCTTCAAATTCCCAAAGTCTATCCTGACCCTCTTCTGAAGCAGCAACTAATACCACGTCAAATCACGTGAGTGGGGTCCTCAGGCCGTAAAAGTTCAATTAAAGGAAAGTCTAGAGTAGTGCCATCCAACACAACTTTATACAATGATGTAAATGTCCCTGGGCATCTGTGCTGTCTAATACAGTAGCCATCAGCTGCATATGGCTATCTAAATTTAGATTAAGTAAAATTTAACGTTCAGTTTCTCAGTCACAGCAGCCACATTTCAAGTGCTGAACAGTCACATGTGGCTGGCAGCTACCTGTTAAGATACAGCAGGTCTACAGCAAAAATTTCTCCAAGACCTACTGTTCAGTGGTGCTTCAAAGGCTTCCTAGTAGTGAGAATGAGAGGAAAACTGATAAGGCAGGACTTCAACAACTGCCTATTCTTCCTTCTACAAAACAGCTTTACTCCTTTTATCTGCTTTACATTTTGAAATCCTGCGTATTTCTCTCTCAAGGCCTTCTAGTTGCTGCTGTGTGCGCAGGTGTGTGCATGTTTTAAGTCTGACTACTACTGGTTTAGAGCAGAAATGGCCAATGCACAACCTCAGGCCAAAGCTGGACCCCCCTGATAACTAAAACATTTAAAAAAAAAAAAAAAAATGTTTAATTGATCAGCTAAAATGAACTACAACCTAACTGCCTATTAAGAACGTTAGGCTGGGCGCAGTGGCTCACGCATGTAATACCAACACTTTGGGAGGCCGAGGCGGGCGGATCACCTGAGGTCAGGAGTTCGAGACCAGCTTGACCAACATGGTGAAACCCCGTCTCTATTAAAAATACAAAATTAGCAGGGAATGGTGGCGCATGCCTGTAATCCCAGCTACTTGGGAGGCTGAGGCAGGAGAACTGCTTGAACTTGGGAGGCGGAGGTTGCAGTGAGCCAAGATTGCACCATTGCACTCCAGCCTGGGCAACGAGCAAAACTCCGTCTCCAAAAAAAAAAAAAAAAAAGAGAGAGAATTTTAAAAGCTGATCTCAATAAGGAAAATTTGCATTCACTGCCACAGATAAAGTATCTCTAGTCAACAAAAAAGTTTCAATAGTTCATTCAAGTCAAGGGAGAAGGCTCATGGGCCCAGCTTCCACAGCATCATTTATGAGGATTTTATACAGGGGACTCTGCAAAAAAGATTCACCACCCCACGTTTTCTCTTTTTTTTTTTTTTTTTTTTTTTGATATGGAGTCTCACCCTGTCTCCCAGGCTGGAGTGCAGTGACAGGATCTCAGCTCACTGCAACCTCGGCCTCCCGGTTCAAGCAAGTCTCCTACCTCGGCCTCCCGAGCAGCTGGGACTACAGGTACCCGCCACCACACCCAGCTAATTTTTGCATTTTTAGTAGAGACAGGGTTTCACCATGTTGGCCAGGCTGGTCTCAAACTCCTGACCTCAAAGTGATCTGCCCGCCTCGGCCTCCCAAAGTGCTGGGATTACAGGCGTGAGCCATTGCCTACGGCCTCACCACTCCACATTCTGAAATGAAAGATGTGATGAGGATGGAACATTTCCTTGACATTTACAAGACCTTAACCATTATGTCTTTATAGAATTTCTGGAAGTAGCTGAAGCAGCATATGAAAATGTAGTTTACTTTTAAATATAGGCAAACTATAAGATCACAGATTTACTATGCTACTTCCTCAGATCAAGAGTCTTTTTTGACTTAAGAGACTCAAACTAATGAACAGATGGAACACCAGTGGTTCACTCAAGATTATTCTTACTGAATATATTAAATGTAAAACTACATCCCCCTTTCCCACAAAATGAGGGAAGGTATGACATTGTACATTATTCAAGGAAATGCACATTTTTACATTAAGGTAGACATGTGTACTAAAGAGAAGTAACTAAAGTCTATCCTCACTTTCCACTACTCTACAGCCTTGAGGTCAATGTAAAACCAGATTTTGAAAAATGACAGGGCTACCTAGGAGAATTAATGACAATTTCACAGTAAATTTACAAACTTTGATAAGAATTAATCACATTAGAATTTCTATTTTCTTAAGAGTACAAATCTAAAGATACATCAAGCACCTGTCCTATCAATGTGCCTCAGTTACAAATAAGAGGAACCCACAGAGCCAAGGAGAACCATTCACACTGTACAATGTGAGGCAAGCACAGAAGACACAGAATTGCCCTAATATTTCTGGCTATCTGACCAAACTAAAGGCAGTGTCTAAATCCACCTGGCTTGGAAAAATTACATTCTTCCTACATGAAATTGCTGAACTGAAGCTGAGAGCTATCTTTCAGATGTAAATCTAGAATCAACATTGAATTATGTCCTAACTGAATACATCACAATTACACCAACCTGAAAAAAATGATCAAAATTGATCAGGGACAAGCAATAAGCCTCTATGCATTTTTAAACCAAAAAGGCTAGTACTTTTTTTTGTACTACTGCTAAAAAAAAAAATCCGATTTTTAAAAACAGCCAAGGCTACACATTACAAGGTCACCAATAATTATCTGATGGTGTAGATGTTTTAAAAAGTAACCCTGAGGTAAGGTTAGAAGAAATGAGATCAAAAAACTTATCAATGCTAATACTGGGCAGAAGTATTATCAATGCTAATACTGGGCAGACATTACAAGAGTCAAGAAACCCTCAACAGAGAGACTGGCCAACTATTCACTCTTGCTGTATCCTAGAAATCTCGAGCATACTCTATCTCAACGCACAGTGAAAAGCATACGCTACTGTCAAAGCACAAGTGAAATTTTATGATACTTCTGTATTCTGACAAAAAAAAATTACTTACTCTGAAGAAAGGGGGTGGCATAGGGTGCTACCACACTGAGACAGCCTTTCTTTACTGCTGGCTACCCTTTCAGCTTAGAATCTGAATGGCTGTCTGAATGGCAAAACAAATGAAAAACATCTTGGTCATAACAGGTACTGTGGATCTTTCATGAAATAAACCATAAGTTATAGCACAATCTTCAACCCCTTTAAGAACATTTCTTAATCATCCTGAGTGACAATCTAAAGTATATTATGTAGATTACTGCACTCTTAAAAAGATTTTCCCAAACATGATTTAAGCTAATTGATGAACATTCATTACTATGCTTTCAGGTCTGGTCCTGCACTCAATGGCCCCAGACATGCTAGTCAGGCTTTGACTATTTTTGTGTCTTGTAGATTATCTCTGTTATCCTCACCGGGCTGTTATCTGTTTTTTTCTTACAAGAGACACTAGACTAACATCCTATTACCCAGCCCCCACCACACCCCCTGTAAACCTCCCACAGTACCCATAATCTACTTGTTTCTAATCTAGTGCAGGTTTAGAAGCCAGATAAGTTTGCTTGTTAGAAACACTTTAAGTAAATGCCAATGCGTTCTTATTAAAGGGCTCCAAGGCTTTAAGCTATCGACTGGGACAATTTGGCTATCCCAGGCCTTTGTTGTTCATTGTCTGCTTCTCATATACATTTTATAATAGGTCAATAATAATAGTGTGGGCAAATCATTTGGATTAGAAAAAGCCCAAGTAACAAACCCACAACTACAAGAGAGGAAGAAATCATTTGAGAGGACCCTTATGTCTCAGGCAATGTTCTAGGTACTTTAATTGTGATCACTGAATAAGGAAGGGGTTATTACTTCCATTTTCTGTCAGAAAACCAACGGTCAGGGGTTAAGCAGTAAATTGCCCAATATTGTAACTGAGAAACAAAATATTAGCCTACGGCTCTCTGATTCCAAAACCCACTACACGAGACTGCTGTCCAATCCTGAGTCTCGGTTTAACTACCTGTTTTTACACTTTATTCCTGATCCTTCCACTGGAACCTGAGTTATTCAACTTTGCTTTCTTTCCTTAACCAGTTTCTGTAACTAAAGGGCAATAAGTGATCAAATTAAGGTCAGATGAAGCTTAGCTCTACAAGTGTACATCTGTTCAGCAATAAACACGTTTCTGAAAGACTGGTTGTATCTTCAGTTTGTATAAGCTGTGTAAAACTGGTGACAATTGTTCCCAGTGACACTGAGTTAACACTTCACATCTTCCCTAGTGCTATCCGTTACATGTGATAGGAAGCAAGGCAAGCATACTTTAGGAATGGCTCAGTAATGCATGTGCCCCTGATTTGTACACTAACAACTGTCTTACTCTGAACACTGGAGAATTGGGCAAAGGACATGAGTTTCCACTTTTCTAACTCCATTAAGGAACAGGGGTGTACTTGTTTGCTGGTAAGATACTTTATTGCCTAGTCCAGAGCCTGACACACAGAAAAAGCTGTTTATTGAATAAATGCTACTTGCTCAATACAAGTTATTTGTTGAAAATAAATGCACAACCTCTCCTAAACTGGTTTTAAATTCTTTACGTTTCACATTTTCTGACATACCTTTGGAATACTTAGTGGAAAACATCTTACCTCTTACAGAAACTATGGGCCTAAAAATGGCTCTTCTACACCCATCAAAAGGCTAGGAATCTAAAAGACATGTCCCCCTCCACCCTCTAAAAATGACTCTTTGTCCCAAGAATATGAATAAATCTCCATCTGCCAGGCTGCACTAAATACAGCTTTTATATGCATTACAAAAACACCTGTATTTAAAGCTGCTACAAAAGGAGGTTTTTGGAGCCCTAAAGCACAAAACCAACAGAATCAAAACCAAAAAAGAATAAGGAAAGTCTTTTAAAACTGACAGTATTTGCAAAATGTAAAAATTCAATAGGTCTTTGCCCAACAGTTTACACAGCTAAACTGAGCTTTTCCATTCACATATATTCCCCCAAAGGTGAAGTAACCAGATTATAGCAACATGATTCTAATATTTACAATGTGAAAATGAAAAGGTGACAACCACCTCTGGCCATCTTGAAGTAGAATAGAAACAACCTTTGTTTCTATCAAAGAGAAGTTTTGTTGAAATACACAAAACCATCCCCAATATTCCTACACCAGAGTTAAAACACATACCAAGCCTGGTAAGTCACAAACAACAAGAAATTACCCTGCACAGTTTCTTAAAAGACTATTATTTCATGAAGCGTACAGACTGTGTAGAGACATGACCACTTATGACTAAGTAAACGTAGGTTACAACCTTGAAAAACCAAACTTTTGTTGAACACCTACAATGCTTGTGGCCGCACTTAAGAAGGTGTGGCTAAGTATAAAAACCAAGCTCTAAGAGCATTTTCTTACTAAAACCCCCAAAATCAACGTTTCCAATCACGTTACATTAAACCTGGCCAGTGAACTGCCTTGAACTCAATTAAATCCAATAGAATTTAGTATTTATAGTAAAAGTGGGTACACTCTTTACAAATGCCAAAAGATGTGAACTATTTATATTTACTACCAAAGCTTAGTTTACGGCAAAGGGTAAGGAACTTTAAAAATAAAAGTATTACTTTTGAATTTAATATAAACGTCTGCTAAATGACCTTCTGGCAGAGGAAATTCTTTAACTATCTTGTATGGGTTTTCCGAAGGCAAACTTTTTAAAAACCCTCAAACTATGGTATATTTATGAAGCTCATTTTAAATTATTTCTTCCATCTCTGCTTCACTAATTCATGTATTAAAACTGTTGAAACTCCATTTAACAATTTAACTTCTCTGTAAGATAGAAACTTTTTTAACGGGGGTTAAAGTAGAATAGCAAATTTTCAGCATAAGAGCAAATTTATTATTAGGCTAAAGGAAAACATCCTATCAGCGATTCATTCATACGAAACTATCAGGTTCAATTCATATGAAGTCAGAAGAGAGAAAAAGAATTTTGGAAATTCACATCGCAAAGATATTTCTAAAAAGATGTAACTACTCCAAGTTATTTACTTATTAACAATTATTTTACACATGACATTTTAAAAGTTTCACACACCCAAATTTAAGATAGTCCAAATTGTAACAAACAAGACATGACTTTGATGGAAAATGCTGCTTGCAAACTCGTTTTCCCTGGAGATTTCTTTCTAAAAGATATGGTTGACAATACACTGGTGGTATTTTGCTTTTAAAGTGTTAAGAGGAAGGAATAACAAAACCAACCCAGGTATTTTCTGTTTAGGATCAAAAGGAAATCGTAAGGATAAATAAAAGACAAAAAAGGGCCTGACCCAAGGACAGTATCCCCCTCCAAGAGAACAAAGTAAGTTGCAATTTTGAAAACCAAGTTTGAAATAAAAGAAACCACTTCGAGGGCTTTTCCAAAAGCGGGTGATAAAAACTAATAGGCTCCACCCGCAGAACTTTCACAAGTGAGTGAAGGATGATCACAGTTATCAGCTGTGTGCGTGTTTGTGAGTACACATAAGCCATGGAAAACCCGAGACTACTATGGTTAACAAAGGTTACCGGACCAAAAAAAAAAAAAAGTGGAGGCAAAGTATTACGCGCCCCTAACAAGGCTTCCCCACAACTCCTGAAACAAGAGCTCTGGCCCTTCGGCTTTAAAAATCAGAACCACAAACTATGGAGTGTTAGAGCCGCGAGGGGAAGGGAGGCAGGCAGCCCCCACCCCCGCCAGGCTGGGCGGCAGCGCCGGGCCGCCGAGCACCGTACCTCCCCGGCTCTCTGGCCCCGAACCCGCACGCCCGGGCCGGCGCACCCACAGCCCCCGAACTCACCACACCCCAGCCCCCACCCGCCGCGGCCATGTGACACAGCCCATCGCCCGGGCCGCGGACGCACGCAAACACACCCCTAGCCGGAGGCCCGCGGGCGCTCAGGCTTTACCTGCACGGTGGCGCCAGGTCCCGCCCCGTCAGATCCAGGGGGTCCGGGACCTTTTGTTCCTTCCTCTTCCGATGGGATGGAGGGGGCTGGGAGGGGAACAGGGGAATGGGCGATTGGAGGCGGAACTGAAAACACTCCCGGCCGCCGTCTTCCCGCCCCGCCCCCAGGCCCGGGCCCGGCCGCTTGCCCCGGCGCGCGGGAGGGTAGAGGGTAGAGGGAGGGTAGAGGGAGGGGAGGGAGGGGAGGGGAGGGGACGGAGCCTGGCCGCCGCCCGCGGGGAAGGAGGGGGTGAGGACGCGCGCGCCCGCGCTGCCCCTCCTCCCCTCAGGCGCGCGTCCGCAGCCCTACCGGCCGCCCGCACGGCCGCGCCCTCCACCGCCAGCCCACCTCCGCTTCCGCCCTCCGCCCTCGGCCGCCGGCCGCCGCGGCGCCACGCACCCACCTCCCGGCGGCTGGCGGGCTGCTGGCTGGCGAGCTGCTCCTCCGCCGCCGCGGCCGCGCGGGTAGACCCGCCTGCCACCCTGGGCCGCGGGCCCCGCCGATTCGCCAGCGCAGCCCCGGGGCTGGCACCCTGCCGCCCGCTGATTGGCGCCTCCAGCCGCCCGTTAGGGCGCGAGGCACGCCGGCCGAAAGCCGCGCGGGGCGGGCACGGAAGACGGAGGGAGCGGAGGAGGAAAGGAACGAGGCCGAGCGCCGCGGGCAGGGCCGGGGGGCGAGCAGGGCGCGGGGAGTCGCCGGCCACCGCCTCCCCACCTCCCTTTGCCTACGGCCCGCCCCGCCTCCCGGCCGGACCGGCGGCGCCCGCAGCCAATCAGCATGCGGGGAGCTCGGGGTGTGAGCCGCGCATCGGGGGCCTCGAATCGGAAGGGAGACGTAGCTCGCTGATTGGTCCCGCCTCCCCAGTCCAGCGTGAGGCGAGGCGAGGCGGGGCGCGGCCGGGCGGGGCTGGACGCCCGCGGTTTCGCTTGAGTTGGACTCCTGCGCGCTCCCACCGGAGTTCGGGGGCGGCGGGGGAAAGGCCTGCGCCCTGCCGCGCGGGAAGACGATTCCCGGCGACCGCCCGATCCCTCGCCAGCGTCGTGGGGTAGGGCCTGTGGGGGCCTGCCGCTTCGTCCACAGTCCGTCGTGAGGCCGGCAGCGGACACGTGCTCATCCCACTGGGAGGCCCCGGGCAGCCCGGAGGACGCGCCTAGGAGAGAAAGGGGGTTTGGGAGAAGCCCGAGGACCCGTCCCGCGACTGGGCGCGCCCTATGCAAATGAATGGGCGGGGCCCTCGTGCTGCTGAACGAGGGTAGGTTCGCGATGTAAATAAGCCCAGAGGTGGAGTCTTTGGAGAGCACTTAGGGCCCGGGTAGGGGATGCCAGATCTAAGTGTTTAACCTAAATCTTGGTTCCGTCTTCAGTAAAAATGATATCAATAATCCACGTCCCGAAGGGTCTGTGAAGTCTAAAAGAAAGGCATGTCATAATGTCCTCTAATGGCTGGGATATCTTCCCTTCCTCTTTTCTCCCGTTGCGGCGTTTAGGCCCCAGCTTGGGCATCTGCCCTACAGGAGGCAGCAAGGCCCTAAACTTACCACAGACCAGGGCATAACCGCACCCAGGGAAAACCTTGTTGCTTTTACCCTTAGGAGCACCCAGGCCTCTGCTGACAAAATATTGAGCCCAACTAATCACATCAGGTGTTTACTATGCACCCACTGTGACACAGGCAGGGAGTACCGTAGAACTAAAGTTGAAAAGAAACTTAGGTCTCACACAGGTGCCAGAGACAAGACTAGAACACGGTTTTTTGGGGGGTGCCTGTCCAGTAATTCATTCTCATGTATGGCTTACTTTATAGATATAATTGGGGACTTCAGATAAGCGGGAAAGAAGCACTAGCAATACAAATCAGTAATCAGAAAGTACCAAATGAGCACTCCAAACAATAAGAGTTTTTGAAGTATACTCTTTCTTCTGAGAAATGAACGTGTCCCAGAGGAGGGTGCCTTCAGATGGACCTTAAGAGAGATGTGGCCATCCCCTGAGTCATACAAGTTTTCCAGATGTCCTTTGAAAATCTCTGTCCTTTCCACCGTCTCTCTCCTCTCACATAGAGGAACTTTTCTCACGGGAAAGTTGCGATGAAGAGCATAAACCCAGGAGTCAGGCACATTGTAGCTTTGAGTACCACTCTGTTCCAGATCTGTAATCTTTGGCAAATGGAACTCACCTGCAACGATACCTACTTAAATATAGTTGTGTGATGATTAAATAATAAATATGAAAGTAAATAGCATAGGGCTTTGAAGTTCAAGGAAAGTCGGTGATCATTAACTTCTCTTCTGTTGCTTGCAAACATTTACGTTAAGACGAACCTACTCAGCAGAAATTCTTCCTCCAAAAATTCCCTTCCAGGGTGGTTTCTTCCATTATTAGTTTAGAGATAGCTCTACTAACCCCTTAATGAAAATGGTTTGTGAAGGAGACCCAGGAAGCCAATTGGTGGAGCTGTCCCACCTCCTCTGCCTTGTTTCCTCTTTCCAGAGCCACTAGGGAGGCGGGTCTAGGGCAAAGGCTGTTCAACTTACAAGTAGGAAGGCTGTTTCTGGTTTTTGGTCTGTCTTACTGCTAAGACAAGTCAACAGTTGTAATATGAAGTAGCATATTAAAAGCTACCCTGGTCACACAAGTATTTTCTCCTATGTGAACAAGGTGGAGATTTGGGTGTCCACCTAAGTAGTAGGAATAGGAACAAAAGCAGGTCTGGCTGGGATTCCAGAATGTACTCCTAGTGTGCGAGTTAGGTACTTTGAGGTTACACTAATTAAGTGGGTAGTATGCCTGAGGTCTAAGTTAGACCATTTATCCAAAGTCTCAGACTTTGGGTCCATAACTCTTCCATTTAGGAAGCCTTCCAGGATGTATAATTGAGGAAGAGCGAGGAGGGACAATCTGGCTACCAATGCAGTCCCCAAGGGGCTTAGAAATGGGAACATGCCTACTGTCCCCTCTGCTAGAAATGCATCTAAACCAAAGTGGGTCAAGACAGAAACTGAATGCACATAAAGCAGGGATTGCCATGGCAACAAACAGCTTGGAAATCCACTAGGGTACCTCAAGATCTATCAGTAAGTCCCTATTGTATAAATTAGATTGAATGAGTCTTATTTTTATATGGATAGAGACCAAGTTTAACCCTTCATTAAACATGACACTGCAAAATCACATCTAAATCAATTCAGAATCCAATTCAAAAGTAGTTAAGTGCACTAGAAAGACATAAGAAAAATGATAATGGTGGTTTCTTCTGGAAAGAGCCTGAGGGTCATAAGTGGAAAATTTAAATTTCATCATTATTTCTTTTGTAGTTTGATTTTTTTGAAAAAGCTCACTGCCTTGGTTCAGACTTCATTTTCTTTCATTGGAAGCATTGCTTTAGCTCTTCAGCTGGTCTTCTTGTCTCTACTCTTGCTCCCTTCCAATTCATCCTCCTTCCTGCTGCCAGAATTTTTTTAATAGCATATTTTCTAAATGTAAATCTGATATCACTACCTTGATTGATAGTGTCCTTCTTCCAGTTTTTTTTTTTTTTTTTTTTTTTTTCCGGGATAAAATCAAGACTATTTAGCATAACCTAAAAAAGATCTTTAATGATCCATCCCAGGCCAGTCTCTGTAGCGTCACATCTCAACACTCCCCACCTTGCTCCCTTTTCCCCAGCCAGACTGAATTCCTGACAGTTTCCTTAATCACCATGTTCTCTCATTCCCCAGTGCCTGTGCTGTGCTCTCAGTTCTGCTGAAAGCACTTGCCCTATGCTGCCTGACCAACCTCTGCTCATCCTTCGAAGCTCTGTATAGAGCTTCAGTACCCTCATTCGTTCATTGATCTCTCTATCCGTACAAAGACACACAGAGACACGCACACACACACACAGTCGTGATCTTTCAAAAAACAACTCATTCTCTCCTCTCTGGTCAATTTTTAAAGCCCTTTCTGGCTTCCCCAGCCCAAAGCTATACCATTCACGTATGAATTTTCTCTCATACCTACAGTAATATACATACCATTACTTCATTATGATTAATATATTGATCCATTCATTTAGTCTTGAGCAGTTTTTTTTTAAGCTTCTCCTGTGTATATATGTATTGTCTCCCCATCTAGATTGTAAATTCCTGAAGGACAAGGACAACTTATTCTCACTTGTCTTCTCCTACCCTTACCAAAATACTAATTGAAGAAAGATGAAATACAGCATTTGTATAAAAGAAAAACATGCCACAGGTCTGAAAACATTCTACACAGCTTTGCGCCCATTCTTCCGGTTTATAGTGGCCCTCCATACAACTGTTGGGTCTCTTTTCAACATCATTTGCTCATCCTAGTGGGATTAAATTGCAGTGAGCATTACTACATCTTAAGGAAAGATCCAGTTATTTGCAACTGAGAGGATACTGATTAAATGAGATAAGTAAAAATTTTAAAGAACAAATGTGTGGAGTTACTTTTATTGTAAATGATAAGGAAGAAATCCAACACCAGCTAGATTTTCATATTGATACAGTGAAATTTCAGGTTCCAAATGAATTTATGTTGCAGATTTGAACATATGCAGCCCCCCAACACACAATCCTTATTCACATTAGTTTTTGCTAAAAAGAAAAAGTATTTCACATCTGATAGAATATGCAAGAGACAGGAATAAGGCATATCTGAGGAAAAAACTTGAAATTTAACAAGTGTTCATCAGGTATCTGTCATGCACCTACCACAGAAGCATTGATTGATCATGGTGGAAAATTCTCACTCTTTGGCCAAAGTCGCTTGAAATAAGACAGGTAGGATTTTTTGTGATTAAAGAGAGAAAGAGATTAAAAGAGAAGTTGGCTCTGATAAAGACAAAAATATATGGCAAAACAAATTATATTTCTCATCATTCTCCAGGCATCGTAGTATTCTATTTCTTATCTCTACACTTAAATGGATAAATAATGATTAGAAGACTAGATCATTGGATAACCCAGTGACTGTTCAAATATTACTTGGAAAATTACAATACAATTCCAATGCAATGAGCTCTCCCATAAAGGCATTTAAATATCTGAGATCTACATATTTTGGAAAAAGAATAAAAGAGGCCAGTGTCTAAACCCTGAAAGAACAATATCCAAATTGTTTGAAGTTCTGTTGTGAGGGGAGATTATTTGGTAGTCATATGCCAACAATAGGGCCTTATGCTTTCATTATAATTGTCTGTGGGTGACAATATTGACTGAGCCAGGCTGCTGCTAGGCAGGAAAGTGTATGAAGGTATAATACTCTTGGAAAATTTCAAGCTTATTAGCATAATTGCTCTGATGAAAACTGAAGAGCTTACTTAACATAGCTGACTAGAGTAGACAATAGATGCATAAGCAGTGTCCTAATTATTGAATTAATGAGTCCCAATTGTTTGTCCTTACTGTAAACAGTCCTTGCTATGAAACAGACATTTGCTGAAGGAGTCTGAGAATTGTGTTAGCTGACAAGTGGCCAGAATGTAATTAATGGTGGGAGAGAGCCAATTACTATTGGGTCCTAAAGACTTCACTGGTGAGTTTCAAGGAAAAATTATATAGCTATACAGTGGTTTCATATCAACTCTTCTTTGCTTTTGTAAACTCATGGAGCCTGATTCAGTGCTCTTATTTTGCAGTTGAGGAAACTGAAGCTGAGGCTTCCTTCTCCAAAGTCCTGTGACCACTTAGTGCCATGCATTGTGCATGTAGTATCTGCCTTTTCTGCTCTGGCACTGCCCACTGACTCTTCTTCATGTTCCTGGTCTGCATGCACACCCATGCTGCAAAACAACACTTCTGAACCTTTGCCGCTCTACAAAACTTCAAGTTCCCATTACTTTGTAAGCATATGTCCTCACCAACTATTTCGTGGTGAAAATAGAGGCAAATTTCCTACCCACGCCTGAACCCCCAATGATGGACAGATGTACCCATCTCCAGACTGACCCTTCCAGCCATTTTCCTCAAAAGCCTTGCCTATCCCTCTGGATAAGCTTTTTCCTCCACTTACTGTCTGTTCCCTTGACCACCCTGTCCAGGGTGGTCATACATACACACGTCCCTCCCAACATACACATGTCACACTCTATCACATCACCTTTAAAATTTTTTCTTTAAAAACTTATTATGTAGAATCATCACGTCCACTTACTCTGTACTGAATTGTTACTTGTCACCCCTTAACACTTAATGTAAGCTCTAAAAGAACAGGAAATATGTCTGTTTTGTTCACCATAGTATCCCTAATTCAAGCATACATGGAGGCACTCAATAAATATTTTTGAATGGATGAATAATTTTCACTCAAGTTCACTCAAACTCAGCATATCCAACTGGAAATGATCATCTCCTTCTGTTTTCCTGTCTGTGTATGTCTTAGCCCAGTTCCCTAGAAAACAAACCTGATGCAAGGATTAAGTATTGATGCTTTTTTTTTAGAAGGTATAATCCCAGGGCAACAGTATGAGGGAAAAGACAAGAAAAATGGGGAACAAGGTACAGCAATGCATTACTGTGCTAAACACTACTCCATGAAAAGCCTTAAAGAAATATAGCCTGTCTCTTGGGCAGGTGCAGCCACTTGGCCATACAGCACATCTCCAGACAGGCAGTATGGAGAAATCACACCATGAAACAATGTGAAGAAGGAAGGAATTTTTTCCTGTGTCTCCTGTCTCCTGTTGGTCATAGCTTGTCTTTCAGGGAGTAAAAATTTTCTCACTTCCCAGTTGGGTTATCCATTTTCTTTGACAGTCACTCAGAAAGCCAGGTCCCATGCCCTGGAGTTCAGAAATGGTGGGAGGAAACTGGGTATGTGGCTGGTTGACCTCAGGCAGTTAAACCACAAGGGACTTAACTAAGTCTCTAGTGGTAGCAGGTGAAACAGAAGAAGAGGTCAAGGGTCCCAGAGATGGTAAGGCCCAGAAAATCTGAGAAGACATGTAAATTAAGGCTGACATAGAGTAATCATTACTACTGCAAAGGTAGGACCAGGTTTATTTTATCCACTTCATGATACACAGCACCTACCACACTATGTGCTAATTAAACTTCTGTTGAATAAATTCCTGCATAAATTACACCACCACCTGCCGGATCTACTCAAACAGAAACCTTGGAGTCATCCATGGTCTTCCTTCTTTCTTAATTCCTGCATATCAAAGACAAAATTTCCGTTGGTTCTACCTTTTTAATGTGTCTCAGATCAGTGCCTCCTCTCCAAGCTCACTGCCTCGATTCAGACTTCACTGTCTTTCATTGGAAGCATTGCTTTAGCTCCTCAGCTGGTCTTCTTGTCTCTACTCTTGCTCCCTTCCAATTCATCCTCCTTCCTGCTGCCAGAATTTTTTTAATAGCATATTTTCTAAATGTAAATCTGATATCACTACCTTGATTAATAGTGTCCTTCTTCCTGTTTTTTTTCCAAGATAGAATCAAGACTTTAGCATAACCTAAAGATCTTTAATGATCCATCCCAGGCCAGTCTCTGTAGCATCACATCTCAACACTCCCTACCTTGCTCCCTTTTCCCCAGCCAGACTGAACTCCTGACAGTTTCCTTAATCACCATGTTCTCTCATTCCCCAGTGCCTGTGCTGTGCTCTTTGTTCTGCTAGAAAGCACTTGCCCTCTGCTGCCTGACCAACCTCTGCTCATCCTTCGAAGCTCTGTATAGAGCTTCAGTACCCTCATTCATTCATTGATCTCTCTATTCATACATACAAAGACAGACAGACAGACACACACACACACACACAGAGCCATTCAGTGTTTATTGTAACAGCCAGGGTTCTTAGTTGCAAGCAACAGAGAAATTGATGTTGGCAGACTTAAGGAGAAAGAGAATTTGGTGAAAGGATATTGGGTGACTGACACAATTGCTGGGAAGGCTGCAGAAACAGGCTCAGACAATAAGCAGAAACAAGGAAGGCTAGGCAATAGCCAGGAAGACAGCCAAGACACAGGACCACATACTGGGGGAGGAAGGCAACCATCACTGGCACCACCATTCCACACAGGATGCCATGGGCTTCACTTCCAAGTCAGTGTCACTGGGCACTACCCACCATTCGCTCCCCACCACTCTCACTATCAGCACTGTTGTTCCTGGCAACCAGATGTCACTGCAGTGCCTGTTACTGCCACCAGAATTGTTTCTGCACCACCTGTATTTTGCATTACTGTCTCTGAAGCCCAGGGCAGATCCATTAGGTCAACCAAGCTTAGCCTATGTCGCATGCTCTACTTGCAGGCAGGGTTGAGAAAGTAAGGAGCTAACATTTTGGTAGGCTTCTATATTACATTGGGGATCCGCTTCTCTCCAGTAATCCTCAGATAATTATCTAAACAAAATAAAGGGGGTCAGGTTCTGGGGAGCCCCTAAATGACAAATGTCCACTATGTTCTCAGAATTGCTCAACAAATAAATTGTGCATCTACCTGAGCCAAGTTGTCTTCGAGGCACCAGGGATACAAAAATGAATAAAGTGACCACTTCATACCCACTAAGATGGCTATGATCAAAAAGGCAGAAAATAACCAGTGTTCCTAACGATGTGGAGAAATTGGAATCTTCATATATTGCTGGCGAGAATATAAAATGGTGCAGTCATTCTGAAAAGCAATCTGGTAGTATTAATACCTCCAAAGATTAAACAGAGTAACCACATGATCCAGCAATTCCACTTCTAGGTATTTACCCAAGGGAAATAGCAACATATATCCACCCAAAGACGTGTACACAAATGTTCATGGCATTCATAATACCGTGAAGTAGAAACATCCCACATGCCCACCAACTGATCGATGGTAAAAAGTGGCACATCTATACAATGGAATATTATTCAGCCATGAAAAGTAATGAAGTATTGAGACATGCTGCCATATGGATGAATAGTGAAACTTGAACCATTATGCTAAGTGAAAGAAGCCAGTCACAAAGGTCACATACTGTGTGATTCCATTATATGTAACATCCAGAATGAGCAAATCTATAAAGATAGAAAGTGGATTTGTGTTTGGCAAGGTCTGGGAGTGGAGGTGGGGAAGGGGAGTGACAGCTCATGGGTACAGGGTTTCTTTCTGTGATAATGAAATGCTGTAAAATTAGATTGCAGTGATGATTGTATAGTTCTGTGAATATACTAAAAACCATTAACTCATTTACTTTTTTTTTTTTTTTTTGCCATGCCACGAAGTGTGTTTTATTTTCATTATTCATACAAATAATTTTCTATAATATTCCAGGGCAAACCAGAGAATTTGGCAGTCCGATTGGGGGGGTCCCTTCAGAGACCCACAGGCTGGTGGCATCGGCGTGGAGTGCCCAGGTTCACAGTGCAGCTTGTGGCTCGTGTCCATCTTGCAGGTAGCTCTTCCTCCACATCACGACTGGGGTCTCGAAGATGACGGGGGTAGGAAATCCTCCAGGATTTTAGGAAATTTCACTCCGCTTCTCCTGCTCAATGGTCTCTTTGGTTGGCAGGGTGTTCTCCTGCGTCTCCGTTTTCTTCAGCTTGGCCTTATCGAAGCTGGCGATTTCCCCCATGTCTGGTTTGTCTGCCATTTTCTTAAAACAATCCGTGTAGTCGGGTTCCGAGCCCATGATCCTGGTGCTCCCACTCGCGTTGCTGCAGCAAGAGACCAACTCATTTACTTTAAATGAGTGAATTGTGTGCTATGTGAGTGATGTCTTAATAAAGCTCTTTATAAAAAAAAAAAAATGTAATAAAAAAAGCCTCCTTTTCCTCAAGGAACTGACGAGCTTGTGGGACAGCAGAGTTAAGAAGGTGGCTGCCAGTGGCCGCTGGTCATGCCTGTAATCCTAGAGCTTTGGGAGGCCTGGAAGGATCACTTGAGGCCAGGAGTTAAATAACAGCCTAGGTAATGTAGTGGGACCCTGGCTCTACAAAAACTGTATTTAAAAAAAGAGTTAACAAGGAAATAATACAACTTCAAGTTGTGGCAAACCTTTCCCTCACAGCTACTCCTTCTTTCTTCACGCCTCAAGATGGAAGATGTACCTTGCTCCTTGCCACAGCACTTACTTAACTATATTTTAAATTGTCTTTCTCTGAACAGTACGATCCTTTAGGTAGGAACAAGTGTGTCGTTGAACTTTGGGTCACCAGGGCTAGCGGCAGTGCCTAGCACACAGTAGGCTTAATAGTTGTTTGTTGAATGGTGAATAAATGAGAGAGCCAGAACTGGAACTTGGGTGTCCCAAGACCCAGACCAGATTCCTTCCAACTACACCCAATCATATTGACATCAGAAACGAATGCTTTCCAAATCTGACGGCTAGCCAGAGAGACGTCTACAACAAAAACAGTTGCGTTTTCTACAAGCTGTCAGTTTCCAGGTGTATGTTTACATTTTACACTGTAAATGTAATTTTGCTGTTTCCATTAATTATGCTATGTCCTTTGAATAATCGTTTCACTCACCTGATTTACAGCTCTCTCCCTTGAGTTCATCACATAGCACCAGCTTTGCTGTCATCTTTAGCATCCTGCAATTGCGACTTCTCACCCACTTGGCTGGTCAACACTGAGTAGGGGGCTTTCTGGCCTATGTGCACAGGGTTTCAAAGGCCCAGATTTTAGAGATTTGGTTTTTCACTTACCAAGAAGCACAGAGTAGAACTATATCGGCAAAGGTTATGTAGAAAATTATATTTTTCACGGCCTCTTGAGATTTAACTTTGCAACAAACGTTCCGTACTACTTTTAACAATCAGCTTTATTGGCTGGGTGCAGTGGCTCACACCTGTAATTCCAGCACTTTGGGAGGCCAAGGCGAGTGGATCACCTGAGGTCTGGAGTTCAAGGCCAGCCTGGTAAACATGGTGAAACCCTGTCTCTACTAAAAATAGAAAAATTAGCCAGGCATGGTGGCGAGCACCTGTAGTCCCAGCTACTTGGGAGGCTGAGGCAGAGGAATAACTTGAACTTGGGAGGCAGAAGTTGCAATGAGCCACAATCGCACCATGGCACTCCAGCCTGGGTGACAAGAGTGAGACTCAGTCTCAAAAAAAAAAAAAAAAAGCTTTATTGAGATATAATTCATATACCATAAAATTCAATCAGTTAAATGGTACAGTTCAATGGCTTTTAGTATACACAGAGCTATGCAACCATCACCACAATCTGATTTTAGAACATTTTCGTCACTTCAAAAATAAACCCATACTGGTAGCATTCACTCCCCATTCTTCTCTCCCCTACTCTTGACCCTAGCCAACTACTAATCTACTTTTTTTGTCTTTATAGGTTTGCCTATTCTGAATATTTCATATAAATGGAATCATATAGTATGTGGTTTTTTGTGACTGGGTTCATTCACTAAGCATGTTTTCAAGGTCCAGCTATGTTACAGCATGTATCAGTATTTCACTTCCTCTTATAGCTGAATAATATTCTATGATATGGATATACCATATTGGGCATTTGGTTGTTTCCATTTTTTTGTCTCTTATGAATAATGCTGCTGTAAACATTCACATATGTTTCTCTACTACTTTTTAAATCATAACTTTGTTTCAAAAATTCCTCCACTCCTCTGATGCTCTTGTCTCTCAGTAGGCTCTCCAGTAATTTACAAAGTTCTTCTAGGTTTTTTATAATTGATTATTAATGGTTATCAAAGGCCTAACGTTTACCTGGCAGTAGCTTTCCTGTTACTGTAATTATTACCAATATAGAAAATATTTCACTGAACTAATGAAATAACTGTATCTCCGATGACATTTTGTGACCTGTTAAAAGATGCCAAGGAAGGCTGGGTGCGGTGGCTCACACCTGTAATCCCAGCACTTTGGGAGGCTAAGGTGGGAGAATCACTTGAGGTTAGGAGTTTGGGACCAGCCCAGCTAACATAGTGAAACCCTGTCTCTACTAAAAATACAAAAATTAGCCAGGTATGGTGGCCCACTCCTCTAATCCCAGCTACTCAGGAGGCTAAGGCACAAGAATCGTTTGAACCCAGGAGGCAGAGGTTGCAGTAAGCCAAGATCACACCACTGCACTCCAGCCTGGGCAACAGAGTAAGACTGTTTCAAAACAAAACAACAACAACAAAAAGATGCCAAGGAACCATGTTCTTGGAGAGTCTTATCTGCTAAAGACTGTGCACTGTACTGTGAAGACAAGAATTAGGACACAGTCCTTGTCCTCCAGGATCTTCTGTTCTGTTACAGGAGACAGTTGTAGGGGACGCAACTCACCCAGTCTTGGTGGTCAGGGAAGGCCACTGTAGGCAGGATGGTACTGCTGGGAGTTAGCCAGGAAAAGAGCCAAGAGAGCAAAGGCAAACACATGAGCAAGGGCCCAGATGTGAGAGGAGCATGTTTGTAAGAAAGGGAGGGAGAAAGGAAAGGAGAGAGAGGGGAGGGATATGAGGAATTATGGAAAGAAATGAAGCTGAACCAATAAAGAAGAGCCACATTGTTAAGGGCTTTGAAAGCCACGCTAAGGAAAAGTTGCTCTGCTTGAAGGGGAAGGATTAAAAAAACATCAGCAGATCAAATGTTTGACCCTCTCAACACAAAACAAACACAAAACCTTATTGAAAATGTACAAAATGAAAAGGAATTTGTGAAATACTACTTTTTAGTCTTCGTGTTAGAAGTAAATGTGTTTCTCTTTTAATCAAAATTTTCAAATTTGGTGTCAACTTGTAATAATAGTAATGTTTAAAATTATTTTCTTTTTATTATTTAACAAATATGTGTGTAGACCCTCCTATGTACAAGAGATTACTCCAATCTCTGAGGCTACAAAATGTTTCGCAAGGCTTGGTTCCTCACTTGAAGGCATTAAGTGTTAAATCACATAATTGGTGCATAAATCAATAATATTTTATATATTATACATATTTAATAAATTTATTATTCAGAAGAAGAGGCACCACCAAAGATTCAAAGTGTATCAACATTAGTTTCCCTCATTGGCACAATTATAATTAATTCAATTTTTTAAAGAGCCCTACATCAAGGGGCCTTCAACTAAGAAGGCTCTTAATTACTTTTGCTTTGGAAATTTTTTATCCTCTGGTCCAATTCAGGGAAAAACACTAGGAGTATTTTTTTAAAAAGCTTTTATTATACATTACAGACAAAGTAGTGTCCTATGGGCTATGAAGAATGTAAAGGAATGGTAGGTATGGTTCCTTCTCTCAATAAAATTCCAATTCTACTGGGAATACGAGAGGTGGCATAGAGGAGGTTGGGGGAGCATTTATTGTCTCCTCTCATTGTGCAAGGTTCCTAAAGCTCGCTTTATCTCATTTGATCTTCCCATAACCCTATTAGGAAGGTATTTTTCTCATAAATAATAGAAGTCCCCGTAGAGGTAAAATAACCCAAGATCAACAAGCCACAGTGTACATTTCCAATTGAGGTGAAAACCAGGAAATATATACCAAGTGTGGTCACATGGGCAATCGCCCAGTTCAGCTGAGTGAAAATGGGGTTGAATTATCTTATAGCTAGCCTTCAGGGGTCTTTCTTGCATCTCTACTCTTTAGCTCCAAGGAAGGTGATGAAAAGCCCTTCTGAGACCTGGGGCTGGGGCTAGCACTGTCTGGAGGCATCTTCACTCACATGTCTGGTGGGTGATGCTGGCTGCTGGCCAGCACACCTACACATGGTCTTTTGAGTCTTTGGTAAAGGGGAATGGATATAGAGAAATAGGAAAGACCAGTGAAGGGAGATACGCAGTTAAGGGAAGATTTTAATCAGATGGAACACAGAATATTTTTTGTAGATTGATGGGAATAAACCAGTAGAAAGGGGGAAATGATAGTATAGGAAAGAGAACAGATAACAGTGAGAATGGTACTCTAGAGTTGGTGAAAGGAAATGGGACCCAGTGCACTGGGAGGGTTTAGCCTAAGACAGCAACTTGGATGGTTCACCTATTGCACATATCCTCAATGAGGACAAAAGTTGGTTCCTACTCTTTTTATGTACAAAGCACAGATACGCATGCAGTACATAATCTTATGGCATGAGGCAACTAGGATAAAGGTATCTAAAAAGACTCTTTAAGGGGCAATAATGAAAAGAAAAGGTTGAGAAACACTGATATACAGTAACTCGAGAGAAGGCAGAGAGTATATGAGTAGGTATCAGTGTTCTGATGTTCGGGTGTTTAGATGTTTGAAAGGTGTGGAAGCTCTTTTCTGATATCATCTATTTCCCAGTGAAATAAGAAGCAAGAAGAACCAAATATGAGAAGGAGAATGGGAGTTTTACAGGTTTGTCAAGAGATAAGAAAGTTTGAAATTGATATCTTGGAGGGTCAGAGAGGGAATTGGCTAAAGACTCACTTGATGTTGATGGACTGTTTAAGGTGAGATCAGTCAGTATGTTTGTGTGCTTTTCTCTAACTGCATTCAGATGCTCGGATTAGGCAGTGGTTGGGTTTCACCAAGGTTGGTATACTTACTAGGGAAGTACAATGGCTGGAAATATGAGCAAGGGCATTTCCAACAGAATGGCTATAATGGTCCTCAATTCCCTACCCTCACTCTGCACTCCCCATAACAGCACACGTTGTTGGCTTCTCACACCAAGCCCCTGCAGCTCTCTGTGGAAGGGCTTCTTGTTGGCCTGTGTTAGAATAGGCCAGAAGTGCTAGGAAGCTCCTGGGAGCAACTTTTAGCTAATAATAGATGGGATACTACAATTTCCTTGCCCTTGGGCGGGGGGGGTGGGGATAATTCTAAGGACTGTTCCACACACCTGCTTAATAAATTCCCTGTATTCACTTCCTTCTCTTCGCTTGTCCTACAATTATTCAGTTGAGTTTTGGAGTTAACAAAACTAAAAATTTCAATTTTCTTATGTTTTCATTAATTTGAGTTGAGTTCCTGTCATTTGTAACAACAATAAAAACAATCAAATGACTAATAAGGGAATTCACCTCTTGCCTCAGGCTGGCCGAAGTGATCTAATGCAGGGTTTGTTCGTGGAGATCCTTTAAAGCCCTAGAGAGGAGGGAGTGTTGTGAGGTTTAAAGAACATCTGACAACCACTCATACTTGAGTTTGTCTCAATACTGCCATGTGCTAACGAAGTGGGCATTGTGCCTTAGGGTTTCATTGAAGAATCTCTAAAAGTCAGCCTTGCTAACTTATGTTGTAGCTAAGTTTTTGAAGGCATCATCTACTTCACCTGTCAGTATCCTCTCTATGATATGCACAGGAGAAATTTATTTTAGAATGTGTTGCCAGAAGAACTTGACTTCTCTCAAAGAACTGAGAAGGGTTTTCTTTGTGAATCAAGAGAGAACTAAGGAATCAATTGTGTTTATTCACTTTGGCTATATGGAAGCTCAGAGGCAAATACACAGCCCAACATGTGGGACCTTATCATCTGCAATGTGAATATGGACATTTTATGTTTTCCTCCTAATCTTAGGAATATATTCTAATTTATATTTTCCTTAAACTCAATTTTAATATCTTATTTAAATTTTACTATTTATTATAAATGCTATAGAAAAAATCCTTATTTGTGGAATAAAGAAAAGTATAAATAAATAGGTACACACAAGCTGGGCATGGTGGCACACATGCCTATAGTCTCAGCTACTTGAGAGACTGAGATGAGAGCATTGCTTGAGCCTGGCAGTTCAAGATCAACCTGGGCAACATACACAAGCCCTGTCTTTAGGAAATAAAATGAAAGATAAAGAAAAGAATGAGTACACACACTATTATTCAACCTGAGGAATATCCCTTCACTTTTTGTGTGATTCTTTACTGTAAAGTGATACAGTTTAAATTTTTACTGGAAATGGTAAATTCAGAAGCATTCCTTTTACTAAAAAATATAGCAGTAATAGATGATGATTTAAAAAAATAAAGTAATACAACTGGACTCAATAACAAGATAAAAATCTCCATGACCCAGAAACAAAGTAAATAGGGCTAAAACCATGGTGCTCTGGGCTTCTGGTGCAGAGGCAGCAGTCATGTCTAGGAGCTCAGTCCTGTAGAATAATAGGGACCAAGTGGATCCCACATGAGATGGGGTATTAAAGCCAGGAATATTTGCCTGGTCATGAAAGGAAGCTGAAAAAGAAAACTCTTCTTGACTTGTATGTGAGCTTATAGCTTTTATAAAAGCAGGAGGGAAACCTAGGGAGGCAGCAGACAGAAACATAACACCACAACTAGGAACTGGAACAAGCTGCCTCCTGAGCTAGTGACTGGATCTGAAGCATCCTCAGTGTAATTATAGGGCAGGAGTCCCCTACCACAAACGTAAGACTTGGTTCTAGAATGAAATACTGGCACGAGGGTGGGGGAAACTAACTAGAAGCTATCACAAACCTGCTAAATAGGGAAGAGAGATAGAAACAAGTGTCCCTCTCAAAATGATGTTACAAACTAAAACCATTATAAGGCATTTGAAGAAAGCTAAAACATTAAGAAAGACCAGAATAAAAAATCAGTTATTCAAATGTAATTTGCTTTATTAGAAATATATTTTAGGGGTTATTCTGAGAAAGACTAAAACATAAATATGCTTGGGATGCTAAAATCCATTAAAAAAAAAAAAAAGCAAGCGACCAGGTGCGGTGGCTCACGCCGGTAATCCCAGCACTTTAGGAGGCTGAGGCAGGCAGATAGCGACGTCAGGAGTTCAAGACCAGTCTAACCAACATGGTGAAACCCCGTATCTACTAAAAATACAAAACTTAGCTGGGTGTGGCGGCGCACACCTGTAATCCCAGCTACTCAAGAGGCTGAGGCAGGAGAATTGCTTGAACCCGGGAGGCGGAGGTTGCAGTGAGCTGAGATTGCGCCATTGCACTCTAGCCTGGGCAACAGAGCAACACTCCATCTCAAAAAAAAAAAAAAAAAAAAAAAAGCAAGCAAACAGGCAGAAATAAGAACTATATAGATAAAACAAAACATTGATTATAAATTTTGAAATGGAAACAAAGATTTAAAAATTTAATAGACCAGAAATGGGCACTGTTGATGAAATTAATGAACTGAATTACAATATTGCAAAATTCACTCAGAATGCAGCGCAAAATACATAAAAAGTTTTAAATAATAATTAAAAGACATGGAGAATAAATTGAGAGACCACATAATACATCTAATAGGAGTTCCAAAAGAATAGAGGGAATAAAGAAGAAGTAATAATTGAAGAGATGGTAGCCGAAAATTTGCCAGAATTAAGCAATGATATAGGTCCTTGGTTTGAAAGTGTGTTCCAGGTACCAAGTAGAAAGAATACAACTAAATCCCCACTTAGATTCTTTATAGTGAAACTGCAGAAGATAAACAAAAATCTTTAATAATTAGTAATGAAAATAACAGATCATCTAATAATGAATGATAGACTAATAATAAGCTTCTAATTGGAAAAAAATCAGGCCAAAGGACAATGGAATAATATCTTCGAAATGCAAGGAAATATATTTGGCAAGCTAGAATTTTATACACAGCTAAACTGCCATTCAACAGATGGCAAAATATAGGCACACACACATAACCTGAGAGAGTTTACCACCCTCAATTCTCACTAAAAGAGAACACTTAAGCCTTTTAATCCAAAGAAATAAGAAAGGAAGAAGAAAAAGAAGAAAATGAAAGAACAATAACTAAAGACATGGAACAGAAGAAAATATTAGAGGACAGAATAAGAAAATATGTTTCCATAAATTTAATATTGACTGAAACAAAAATCAAAATAACTGATGATCCATGCTTATAATAGGGAGAGTAAATTAGTATTACGAATAATAAGAAGAAGATTGGGAGCACAGTGTTCAATAGGTAAAGTGTATTCAAGTTCATGCCATTTTTAAAGAAGGAAGTGGTCTAATCTCCTCTTTAAGGCCCCTCCTCTTAATACCATTGCATTGGAGATTAAGTTTCAACAAGAATTTTAGAGGGACACCAGTATTCAAACCATAGCACCCCCTAGTAAATAAATTAGTATATTCTTTAACAAATAATATTGGCCCTGGATCTGGAAAAATATGTAGCCTCAGTCATTGCCCTATCAGAGTTTAAATTTAGCAAAGAAGGACAACAGAAGCAAGAAATTTTTTCAAAGGAGAAAGAAAATGTAAAATAGGCTCACCAAACTCCTACTGTGGCATAGTGGACAGTTAACATTTTGCCTGCCAGCACATACTTTTCTTTAGGGAACCACATCTCCCTTCTCTATAAGCTGTTCCTCTTCTGCTTATAAGAATCTTATAGGGACAACCATATTCTTAGAGGACCTCAACCATACGGCCATAAGTGATTTGTCCAGGTATGGGCGTCTGACCTAACCTGCGTCCATCAGAACTCTACCCAGGGCCACCATGAGTCCATATGGCACTTTTGTGTAAATTAGGAAAAAAGTGGCCCTTCCTCAAGACACTTTATACCCTGTGTTAGGAAACTGTTGGAATCTACAATGTTTATGGGGAATGTGGCACCCGTAGGTTGTTGCAGTAACTCCAACGGCAGGATTTTTGAACTTCAGACTACCAACAATATGACAGGCAGTATCTCTCCAGTACAGAGACAATAAAATTCAGGAGCTTAGGGCAGACATCCACTCTGATACATGGAAAAGGCTAGTCTACAGTGAGACAGGATGAAGTCAATGTGTGGAAAGAAGCCAAAATGCAGAACAGAGGGAGACAGTTCCAGTTATATTTGGGGTCATAATTCCAATTGTTCCCAGAGACTCAAGTGTATGCCTTCCTCTCCCATTGTTTGGATGTTCAACTCTTTCTTTTTTTCCACAAGGCAAAACATTCCTTTTTTGGCTTCTGCAGGATCAAATAGAATTTTTGTTATTTGCAAATAATGCAGCTGTGAATTTAATTTCACTAATTTCCACATCCCTCAATTTTAAAGGCAAATGGGGGAGGGCACATTAGCTGTAATCTCTATTTGATCAAGTATGATTTTTACACAAAGGGAAACAGCTCTGTGTCTATCTATTCCAACCCAGTAAGTTGTTTCTCATTCTATGTCCATGCCTAAAAAGAAAATTACATGTTGGCTGCCTGCTTTAATTGTTTGTAATCACTGAAATTTGTAGTCCCATCCTGTGGTGTGTTCTGAGACCTCTCCTCATGGGGCATTCTTTCACTGTGTTTTGTTGGCAGGAGTGTAGCAATTAGAAAATTAGGAAATCTATAAAATCCAGAGGGATATCAGTTTTGGCATTTCTTTCCTTTAGTCAGTGTTGTTGTTAGAAATACATAGGGCACTGGAAAAAAAATTAAATGGAACCATGGGCTCTACCACTGACATGCAGAGCTAATCTGTTTCTAAGAATCACTCACTATTCCATTGGTGAATCCCACTGTAGGTGAATCCAATGAGTCTCTTCTTGGAGGGAGAAGGGAGGAGTTCTTCGTGCCCTCTGAGCTTGCTTAGAGGCCAGTATCTTTAGAAAGTCATCTTCCTCCCGAGTGCACATGACTCTAATTTGTAGTTACAGCCAAATATACAGAACGGGAAGATTAAACCTTATTCATTTATGTGCATACATACACCTGATCACATGCAACTACAAAGTCATAAGACTAAATTTAACACAAACATAGCAGAACTGAGGTTATCCTTTTCTCCTTCAACATGCTTTAGAAGTGTGTTTGCTCTTTGGAAATAGGAAAGAGTCATCTGGAGCCACATTACCTGGCAAATTAGGTAATCGAGCTGCAGTAATTGGGGGTTCAATAAAAAAGTAAGAACTTCCATCAATGGAAGCATCCTTAGAATAACTAAGTAACCTTCTAAGGAGATTACACAGGAGGGGAACCACTCATTTGGAAAGGAAAGAAGAGGTTGTGCATATGCTTGCCGTTCAAAAACAGTTAAGTGAGGAAAAGCACAAACAAGTGCATCTGCATGAGACACAGCGATATAAATACTTATGTTTCTAGAATATTCATCACATGATTCCGGGAAAATTGGCAGTTTAGAAGTAATCAAGTTAGATCTTCTCCTTCCAGTATATCCTAGAATAGATTCCCAATATATTAAAGAGAAAAAATAAAATCATAAAAATTTTAGTGACTGAAAAATGTGAAAGAAAATAGAGTTTGGGGACAAGTTTTCTAAGCATAAAATTATGAAAGAAATGGAAATTTTATAAGACTGAAAACATTGTATAGAAAAAAATGTGCATCAAGGCAAAGAGTTAATAGCCTTACTATACACAGAGCTGCTACAAAGTAATAAAATATTTCATATTTATATAACATGAGATGTTTTAAAAAATGTTTAACCTTCCTAGCCACTACCAAACATTGCAATTTAAAGACGTTGTAGCTGGAGTAATATTTCTAAGCACATTAATGTGCTTTTTCCCCCCTCTTAATGGTTCTATGCATTTGACCTTACCATGATCAGCCTACAAAATCCATCTGTGTTGGGTAAAGGGGAAGGAGAGGAATTAGGGGTGGGAGGCTGTCAGGTGGGGCAGATAGAACTCTTACTGTAACAAAAGGCAAGAGTTAATAATTTGCTTCCGATAACCAAAATTGGGTTTTATAGCATGGAGAGACAGACTTTGTCAGAAGAAACAGGATTTCTGAATTTCTGTAGTCTCTTTCACTGTAGAAGAAAGTTTCACTGCCTATAACAGTTAAACTATGATGTCTGCTAACCTTATAGTCTAGGATGGAGAAGGGACAAAGAGGATATTATACAAACACAAATATATACATAATATCAATATATAATTATTAATATATTTACATAAATGTTTATTTACATAAATATATTTAATATATTCATATAATACATAATTATATTTACATACATATATTTAATATATTCATATAATACATGATTATATTTACATAAATATATTTAATCTATATATACAGAATAATTAATACATATCTATTTAATATATAAGTATATTTACATAAATACATTAATATATTTAATGTAATATATAAATTTATATATTCGTATACATATATAGTTATCCATATAAGTACATATGTAAATATATAAATCTATTTATAAAATATAATACATATAATATCCTCTGAATATACTTATATATATGCCTAGATATACACAAAGGATATTATATGGAGACAAATATAGAAAATATATAATCTATTATATAACATATAATATATAATAGATTATATATAATAACATGATCGATTATATATTATATAATAACATATAATCTATTATATATTATATAACAATATATAATCTGTTATATATAATATATAATCTATTATATAATATATACATTTGTCTCCATATATCTTCTGTGTATATTTATACATATATAGAGACAGCAGAACATCAAAAGACAGACCTTTCCTGCTCAGGTGAAAGAACAAAGGAGAAAGACTGATGTAGTGCAAGCAGGTCAGGTGCTGAATCCCTATTATTTTCCTCTCCACATATGACAGGCAGGCACTTACACATCTAAATAGATTTTGGGAAGTACAAGGACATCAGGGCTAGCAACTCATTTCCCTGGACACAATACAGGAGAAACCCTACCTGTGGCTACTTTGAGCATGGAGGAAACTGAGACAGGTTTGGCAGGTGATAGGCAGTTAGATGGACCATGTGCTCCTGGCTGTCCATGGTCTGCTCACAGATAGCAGAGGATCCATGTGAAACCAAATGCCCTGGTAAAGAATGCAATAGTGCTGAGAAGGTCAGGGGACCAGCAGAAGTAAGTGGGACTAAATTGCTGGGCTCAAAGGCCCCAGCAACATGTGCTAGCACAGAATCCCAAGAGGCCAGGTCAGGGTAGGTACTATTCAGCACTTACA
The DNA here is from genome assembly GCF_024542745.1 of Macaca thibetana thibetana. Taxonomy (NCBI): domain Eukaryota; kingdom Metazoa; phylum Chordata; class Mammalia; order Primates; family Cercopithecidae; genus Macaca; species Macaca thibetana. The sequence goes on along the minus strand of NC_065595.1, from coordinate 32,717,622 downwards.
GGTTCTGATACAATCCCTGGGCAACTGACACCTTATGGGGGATTGGTCTCTGAGAAGTAAGAATTTATAAATTGAAAGTACCCTGTTTAAACCAGAGGAAAGGGGAATACTATTCACTGGGAAGCCTTAGGCTCCTTACTGTCCAATGAGGAGGTGCTCATGGGGAATATCAGAAATATATTGATGACATTAATATTGAATATCAGTTCAATATTAAAACAAAATGAAACCACATTTTTAATACAGTCAAGTGTGACTTGAGTATCTGCAACATTGCTAACACAGTACTTTTTTTCTTTGTTTCACTCTTTCATGAGTTCTATTTTTTCTGTATATATTTCTGTTTTCCAAATGTCTATAAAAATAATATAAAATACAATTACCCTTTTATAAAAACATGTATCACCTCTGAAATAAAAAATACAATACGTATTTTAAAAAATGTGTTTGTAACTGGGCGAGGTGACTTATACCTGTAATCCCAGGATTTTGGAAGGCCAAAGTGGGATTATTGCTTGCATTTACGAGTTTGAGACCGGCCTGGGCAACACAGCAAGACCTCGCCTCCACTAAAAAATAAAAAATAAATAAAAATAAATAAGCTGGGCATGATGGCACTCACCTGTAGTTCCAGCTACTCGGGAGGCTGAGATGAGGATCACTTGAGCCCAGGCATTTAAGGCTACCGTGAGCTGTGATCGCCACTGCACTCCAGCCTGGGCAACAGAGCAAGACCCTGTCTCTAAATAAATACATAAATAAATAATAAAATATGTTTATATATCAAACAAGATCAGAAGAGATTCTAGGGTAGTGTTTCAGTTAAAATTATTTTCTGTAAAGTTAAGTGTACAATAAAAATTCAAAGATTAACAAATTTGGGCCTCCTTAATTTTGTCACTTACCCATATATTTCATCTTTTTTTTTTTTTTTTTTTTTTTTTTTTTTAGGGGAAAACAAGCCATCTCCTGCACTAATTTTCAATTATCTGTACTCTGGAAGTCCAACACACCCTTGCCTAATTAAGCATATGCTTCCTGGGATTAGCGCAGGAGAGATTTCCCGCCTAACGCGGCTCTCCCAGCTCCCAGCGCCATCTGTGCATTGAGCCGTGCCCAGAGTGATTTGGTGATTCACTGGAACCTGGCAAAGGGTCTGGCCAGGCTCCGACAGAAAACAGGATATGGTAATTCTCTCGAGGCTTAGCCCCACTCTGCTGTGGTTTCCTTGATACACTCTCTGATTCCTCAAGACCAGCCTTTGGTTTTCATTGCTCTGAAGTGGTGTTTCCACACCCACACCCTAGTTCAGACAGAATAAATTAGACAATGCATTTGTGAGCTCCTTACTTCTCCAAGAGGCCCAGTGCAAAGAGTCTGTTGCCCGAGGTCACACTGTTAGCAGTGGCAGAATGAGGACAGGACCCAGGCGCCCAGCTGTTCATCCAGGAAGACTAGAGCGTTTGAGGAAAATATCCACAGCCCAAAGTAGTCACTTGTTACCATGAACAGCCATGAACCCCCCTTTCACTTTTATGATCCACTCAAGGGTGGCTCAAGTTCAAACTAACCTAGTCCCACATGGAATTCACTGCAAATGATTTCTAAATGTGGGCAGGATTGAATTGTATTTATATACAGACTTTCTTCTCCCTGGGCCCCCCAAAGGCTGCCCTTTCCACGGCCTCCCTACCCTTCCCTCTGCCTGCCAGTAACTGTGGTTTCTTGGTAAGGCAGCTAAGGTTCATTATCATTATTATTACTATTGTTGACAGGTTATACAAGCACAATGTATAGAAGTTGAAAAGTACAAAAAAAGTAACCAGTAGAAAGTAATTATTTTTCTTACCTTCAGCCACTCAGTGACCAAAACATTGGTATCAGATTTTTGGATATCCTTCTGGAGTTATTCCATGAATGTACAAATATACGTATTTATATACATATATGTCATTTTTTGAAATTGAGGAAAGTATGCGCTTGCTATTTTTTTTTTTTTTTTTTTTTTTTTTGAGACAAGAGTCTGGCTGTGTCACCCAGGCTGGAGTGCAGTGGCATGATCTTGGTTCACTGCAACCTCTGCCTCCTGAGTTTAAGTTATTCTTGTGCCTCAGCCTCCTGACTAGCTGGGACTACAGGCACGCACCAGCATGCCAGCTAATTTTTTTGTATTTTTAGTAGAGATAGGGTTTCACTGTGTTGGCCAGGATGGTCTCGAACTTCTGGTCTCAAGTGATTCACCCACCTCTACCTCCCAAAGTGCTGGGATTACCGGTGTGAGCCACTGCACCCAGCTGGAAGTATGCGCTTTACACCGTTACCCTTGCTTCATCTTCATTTAACATCTCTTGACTATTGTTCTGTATTAGCATGCATGAACAAGATACCTATGTATTTCTGATGCCAAATGTACCTAGTGCTTTAAAATTTATCTCCAAAGCCATGGTATTCTGTGTCCATGTACATTCAACAAAAACTGTCATTTTTATTCCTGTCAAAGTTATGGCTGCGAGGATTTTAACAACTAATGATCAGGAGATAAGTAAGCACAGCAAATGCATAAATACTGGATAGTCTCCCTGTATAAGCCCCATCAATTGTCATATATTAGGTGACAGAACCTGGCATTTCAGAGTTGGAAGAGACCTTAGAATCATGTGGTCTGACTTTTTGCTAAGGAAAAGAATCCCTTTCACATTCTTCCTGACAGTGTCACCTAACCTGTGCTTAAGCTCCACAGGCATCCCTCTTCCTCTAAAAATAAGACATTTTACCTCTAGGGCATTTAAAGCCCAGTCTTATATATATATTTTTTAATTCTTTTTTTTTTTTAAAGAGATAGGACTTCGTCATGTTGCCCAGGCTGGCGTGCAGTAGTCATTCACAGGCAAAATCATAGCTCACTGCAGCCTCGAATTCCTGGACTCAAGCTATCCTCCTGCCTCAGCCTCCCGAGTAACTGGGATGACAGGCATGCGTCACTGAACCCAAGTTATTTTCATATTAAAACTTGACTTCCTAGTGGCCCTTTGAGGAGACTGATGGCTGCTGCTGTGGTACCTCAGTTTTGTCTTCAGGCTGTCCTCCAGGGTGTTCCATTGCTCTACCAGCACCCAGGTGTCCACAGCCCCACTGTCCTGGGCAGGTACCTTGCTGCCACATTGTCTGAAAAATAGGCACTCAGACCTGGCTGCAGCCACGCAGCTGGGGCCTCACCAACACAGAGCAATAGGCACACAGTCAGGCCTAGGGACTAAAGGGTATGGCTTGTGCCTTGCTTACCTTTTCCAAATATTTCCTGACTTTCCTTGAGAAAACCAAGAACAAGTGTTACCCTATGGGTTTAGCGGCCATATTTTCTGAGCCAAAAACTGCACCTGCCAACCACCAGCCAAATTGTTGCCTTCTGTACAGCAAAGACTATCCCATGCCCACCTATGCAGAAAGGAGCAGGTGCATGCATTGGTGGGCTGATACCTCAGCCCAGCACTCCCCTGTGGCTCCTGGAAGTTCATGGGTAGCCTCTGAAAAGACTGCTTGGCCACCATTAGGATTTGTGTTGATTCTGTGATTTGAAGTTATGGTATCAATTTGGTAAGAACTAAAATGATTATCCACGTTTGTCTTGGGCTCATAGGGCTTTCAGTGATGTGCCCTCCACCCCGACTTTGAGGATGAAACTGGGTAATTACCACCCCGTGACAGTGAAAATGATGCTAATCAGTGCACAGCTGATGAGAAGAACCAGATACAGAGTCTCTCCACCTAGTTATAGATGGCTTTTAAATTAGTGACTGAGAAGACAACAGACACACCTACGTCAGACCTGTCCAGGTGACCAGTGGCTATCCTTAGGCTTGGATCAACGTGAAGAAAGCTATAACCTCAGCAGCTGTAGGGGCACTGTGTGATTAAAGAAAGACCTGAGGCCCAGCATTGAGAGATGTGTACACAGTCCAGATGGAGAGAGGCGGCAGGGGATTCATCTGAACTACCACTTCTGAGGAAGCACACGCATCCAAGCAGGAGTGCTTTCATTCCGGTTCTGGGCTCATTCAGCAACCTTCTGACAATGGATTTGGTTTCCCAGTTACCTGGAAATCAAGCACAGGTATCTGTGAAAAACAGGCATAATTCTGAACATGTGAATCCTAGAAAGGGCGTACTTCCCAGGAAGTTAGTCAGTTATCATACAGCTTTCTAGGTTCAACTTTATTAATCAGGAGAGTGAGAGCCTGTTACTGAACATCTGGTCAATTAAGGATAAATGGAAACAAACTGAGTCGCTGTGACATCTCCAAGAATATGACAGGCTGGGAAACCCTGCCTAGATGCTGGCTAGTACTGTCTTTAAAGGCAACACCGAGTCCTGCTTTCTGGGACCCATTCCTAGACTCCTCGATAGCTTTTTGGCACCTGACTCTCATTCTTTCTATCCTTCCTGCCCTCATCCCAGTTCCTTTCAACATTCATTTCAACTACCTGACAATGCATGTATTTGTGCCCCTTTGACTCCATGGACCTCTTCTCTACTCCATACCGGTGACACTGCCAGTCTCACCATCTCACTTATGGCTCTGCTCTGGTGAGCTTGTCCTTAGAACACCCTCTCCGCCTTCTCACCCACTCTACAACCTTTAGCAAATGTCCTCTTTGGGTCCAGACTCTATTCTGTCAGCGCCTGTGAACTGAACTTTTCTGGCTCTCCTCTTACTTACCTGATCACTCTTTTTCTCTCCTTTGTTTTCTAACCCACTGTATCAGTCAGGAATTACATTTAGTTTCATATAATAGTAACCCTACTATAGCAGCTTAACAAAATAAATATTTTTTTGTTTTTAGACGAAGTTTCACGCTTGTTGCCCAGGCTGGAGTGCAATGGTGTAATCTCAGGTCACTGCAACCTCCGCCTCTCGGGTTCAAGTGATTCTCCTGCCTCAGCCTCCCGAGTAAATAGGATTACAGGTGCCTGCCACCACGACCAGCTAATTTTTTGTACTTTTAGTAAAGACGGGGTTTCACCATGTTGGCCAGGTTGGTCTTGAACTCCCGACTCAGATTATCTACCTGCCTCAGCCTCCCAAAGTGCTGGGATTACAGGTGTGAGTCACTGTGCTCGGCTAGAATTTTTTTTTTTTTTTTTTGAGACAAGGTCTCTCTCTGTCACCCAGGCTATAGAACAGTGGCAGAATCATGGCTTACTGCAGCCTCAAATTCCTATGCTCAAGTGATCCGCCCACCTCAGCCTCCCCAGCAGCTGTGGTTACCGGCACGCACCACCACAAAAATTAACAGTAGTTAATTTTTTTTTGTAGAGATAGGGTGTCGTCGTGTTGTCTGGGCTGGTCTCAAATTCCTGGGCTCAAACTATCCTCCTGCTTTGGCCTCCCAGAGTGCTGGGATTATAGGTGTGAGCCACCATACCCAGCCTCGTTTTTCTTATTTCACGTGAAGTGCATAGGTAGACAATCCAGGACTGGCACAAAGACTTTGCAATGTTCCCATCTTCCCAGGCAGCTTCTATCTTTCTGCTCTCTCATCCTTAGCAGGTGGCTTTTGTCTTCATGGTTAGTCATGACTGCAAAATGGCTGTTCAACCTCTTGCCTCCTGTCCTCCATCCAGGCAAAATGAGAGGAAGCCACAAGGAAAAAAGGTTGTCATTCACATGAGAAAAGAAGAACCTTCCCAGAAATCCTCAACACGCTTCCACTCAGGTCTCATAACCAGAGACGGTGTCACATGCTCATCCCCACTGCAAAGGAGCTGGGAAATGTATTTTTGGAAGCAGGAACATTGCTGCTGAGGGTTAAGTTAGTAAAGAAAATCAGGTGGATACCAGGTTGGCAACTAGCAAGGTCTGCACACCTTTTACACTTATGATATTCTCCAAGGTTGAGGGAATCCTTAGTCTTTTGTTCTTTTCTGTATACACTTTACCTACATCTAATTCTAGAAGCTTCCCTATTTCTGTCATTCAAGCCTTGGAATCCTCCTTGATTTCTTCCTCTCCTAAGCTCCATGCTCTGTTCAAATACCAAGTCCAATTATTTATTGCATGGAAATAGCTCATATGTTCAGCTATTTTTGGGGGGCAGCCACAGTCACTACTCCCACTTAAAGGTAAAAGCCATACTCCTCAGAGCTAAAGGATGGCAACAGCCCCTAACTCTAGTCCATGCCTTCAGTATCTTCCCCATTCTACTCTTGCCTCTCACTACCATACTCCTCTTTATCACCTACACTGTGACCTTGTCACTCCTCTGCTCAGAACATTTTGTGTCCCTATGCCACCCACCAGACAATGTCACCCAGGCAGAACAGCATTTGAGACTGCCAGAATTTGGCTCCTGTGTACCATTCTAGACTTCATTCCACTACTCTGCTACTGAGCCCTCAAAACTAACAGGTGAATTCACCAATGTGTTCTGCATATCTCTTGTGTTCTCCAGTCTTTGCATCTTAGTTCACATTGATCATCTCTTCGGGGCTGCCCTCTGCCTCCTTTCATCTCTATTTCTGGGTCTACCTCAAATCCAGCCTCCTCCATAAAGCTTTTCCCAACCACTTTAGCCTACATGGCTTTCCATTTTTGCTTGGGGGAGAGGGGTACAATTTGATGATACTGTAAAGAACACAAACCTTGGCCAGAAGCAGTGGCTCACGCCTGTAGTCCCAGCACTTTGGGAGGCCGAGGTGGGTGGATCACGAGGTCAAGAGATTGGGACCGTCCTGGCTAACGTGGTGAAATCCTGTTTCTACTGAAAACAAACAAACAAACAAAATACAAAAAAAATTAGCCGGGCGTGGTGGCGGGCGCCTGTAGTCCCAGCTACTCTGGAGGCTGAGGCAGGAGAATGGTGTGAACCCGGGAAGCGGAGCTTGCAGTGAGCGGAAATCACGCCACTGCACTCCAGCCTGGGCAACAGAGTGAGACTCCGTCTCGAAAAATAAATTAATAAATAAATTAATTTTTTTAAAAAAAGAACACAAACCTTGGCTTTTGGAAGACCCGGGTTCAAATCTCAACTCTCCCATTTACTTATCTATGGGACCTAGGATTGGGTAGTTAACCTCACTAAACTTCCAGTTTCTCATGTGTAACTTGAGTCAGAGATTACTAGTGCTGATCTCAAAAGATGCTGTGAGGAATAAATGCCTGACACATGGCAAGGGCTCAGTATCTTCCTGTGGTTATAATCATAGCAGACATTGTTGTTTACCCACCCAGATCCTTCTTAATAGACTAGCAGATTTTCAAGCAACTCCTTCTCCTACACACAGCCATCTTCTTCAGAGAGAGCTGATTCAATCTCCCACTATAGCTAGATTCTTTCTTTATTGATATATCACAGTTGTACATATTTGTGGGATATATGTGATAGTCTGACGCATGCATACAATGATCAAATCAAGGTAATTGGGATATCCAACAATACCTCAAACATTTGTCTTTTCTCTGTGTTGGAAACATTACAATTCTTCTAGCTATTTTTAAATATACAATAAATTAACTATAATTACCCTATTGCACTATTGAATACTAGAACTTATTCCTTCTATATAACTCTATTTTTGTACCCACTAAACAACTTCTCTTCATTTCCCCCTCCCCTCTTCCCTTCCAAGTCTCTGATAACCAACATCCTACTCTCTGCCTTCCTGAGTAGCTCCCACAGGAGCTAGATGATCTAGACCCTGCTTGCTTTTCTGACCTCATGTTCTTCCACCAGAATACGATGCAGCAGCCATGCTTGGCTTTGTTGTTTCTCAAACAGGACAAGCTTCTTCCTGCTTCAGGACTTTTGCTTTTGTTATTTCCTCTGAGTGGAATATTCTTCTCTTGCCTTTTCTCTTCCTTGAAGTCATAATTCAAACGTTACATCCTTGGAGAGGCTTTTCCTGAAACCCTATCTAAAGTAGATACCAAACCCATTGCATGCTCAACTCTTCTTAAAACAGCTTTACTGAGATATTCACATACCATACAATTAACCCATTTGTGTGTATAATTTAATAACTTTTAGCAGATGTACAGAGTTGTGCAGCTATCACCACAATCAATTTTAGAACATTTTCATAACCCCCATTAACAATTGCTCCCCATTCCTACCCAACCCCCCCAGGCCTAGGTAACCACCAATCTACTTTCTGTCTATATAGACTTGCCTATTCTGCTTATTTCATATAAATGGAATCATGCAATATACATTCCTTTGAGACTCGGTTCTTTCATTTAGCATGTTTTCAAGGTTCATTCATGTTGTAGTATGAAACAGTACTTCATTCTTTTTCATGGTTCAATAGTATTCCATTGTATGGATATACCACATTTTATTTATTTATCCATTCATTTCTTTATCAAACAAATGGATTGATAAATTTTATCTGTTCACCAGTTGATGGGAAATTGGGTCATTTCCACTTTGGGGTTCTTATGAATAATGCTGCTGTGAACATTCATGTACAAGTTTTGTGTAGACATATGTTTTCATTTATCTTGGCCCCTTCATTATTTATTCCATCTAAAATAGGGGTTAGCAATCTTTTCCAGCAAAGGGCAAGATAAGTAAATATTCTAGCCTTTATAAGACAGTCTTGGCCGGGTGCAGCCGCTCACGCCTGTAATCCCAGCACTTTGGGAGGCCAAGGTGGGTGGATCACAAGGTCAGGAGATGGAGACCATCCTGGCTAACACGGTGAAACCCCATCTCTACTAAAAACACAAAAAATTAGCTGGGCGTGGTGGCAGGCACCTGTAGTCCCAGCTACTCGGGAGGTTGAGGTAGGAGAATGGTGTGAACCAGGGAGGCAGGGCTTGCAGTGAGCTGAGATTGTGCCACTGCCTGGGTGACAGAGCAAGACTCCATCTCAAGAAAAAAAAAAATGACTTAACTCTACCACTACAGTGAAAAGCAGACACAGACAACATGCAAACAGATAGGTATGGCTGCATTCTGATTGCATTTTATTTATGAACACTGAAATTTGAAAGGCCATCTAATTTTCTTTTTTTAAGGTTTTTAAAATTTTTAAATTTTTGTGGGTACATAAAAGGAGTACAAATGCCATGTAATATTCACATCATGAAATAATATTCATCTTTTGATTTTTTTCACAACCATTTAAAAATGTAAGAATCATTGTTAACTCACAAGCTGTATTAGTCCATCTGTGCATTCCTATAAAGAAGTACCTGAGGTTGGGTAATTTTTAAAGAAAGGAGGTTTAATTGGCTCACAGTTCTGCAGGATTTGTAGGAAGCATGGCTCCAGGATCTGCTCCTGGTGAGGGCCTGAAGAATCTTTCGATCATGGTGGAAGATGAGGGCAAGAGCAAGACAGAGAGGGGAGACGCCACACTCTTTTAAACCACCGGATCTTATGTGAACTCAGAGCAAGAACTCACTCACTGTCATGAGGACAGCACCAAGATATTCATGAGGGATCCACCCCTAGAATCCCAATGTTGGAGGTGGGGCCTACCACCAGGCCCATCCCCAACATTGGGGATTACATTTCAACATGAGATTTGGAAGGGATAAACATCCAAACTACCTCATAAACTACACAAAAACAAGTGACAGACCAGGTTAGGCCCACAGGCCATATGTTGCCAATACTTGCTCTATAATGCAATATATTGATTTCTTTCAAAGCAGTTTACAAACCTTGTGTGGCTATTTGTTTAGCTATTTGCTCTGCATTTCCTTCCATGAGAATGCAAGTATCATCAGATAGTAGACAATCAACATTTGGCTGGATTAATGTATGTACTCTAATTTGTCTCATTGATCCCCATCAATAGATATTTGAGTTGTTTCCAATCTTGTGAAGCTACACATGATGCTTCCAGGAATGAATCTGCCAATAGGTATAAATATTTTACATTTTAATGAATTTGACAAATTATCCTCCTAAAAAGTTATATTAGCAAACATATGAATGTGCCCACTTTCCCACACCCTATCCAACACTGAGTATTATCTAGTGGACAAACAAATAAAAGAAGGACAAGATTTAAATATATCAAGTATTAGTGATGGTGTGGACATTTTCTTAATTATTGGACCCTGATTTGTAAGAGCTCGCATGGGTTTGTACATAAGGGAAGTTAACTCCTTAGCTGTCAAATGTATTGCAAATACATTTTTGCAGTGTTTTTATATTCTGATTTTTTTATTTCTTGGCTTTCAACTTTTTTTAGGATGCCATTTTTTCCATACAGAAAGTTTCTTTTTTTTTTAAGTTGTCAAATGTGTCAAATGTTTTCTTTATTACTTCTAGTTTTCACATTATGCTTAGAAAGGTCTTTCTCATTCCAAGATTTTAAAGATGATCATCCTTGTTTTCTTCTAGTAATCTGAGGTTTTCTTTCTCTTTCTCTTTTTTAACATTTTAATCTTTGAATTATTAGTAATGATCACTAGGACAGGTAAGGCCAGGAACCAGCTTTACTTTATTCTAAACAATGAAACAGGTATCCGTATAAATCATCTTTTTTCTGCTGATTTGAGATGCCAATTTTAGGATACTACATTTCCGGAACTACTTGGTATATTCAGGGTGATAGTCAAACTATTTAAACACAGATACAATTCATACTCCCCAATCAGTCAGAACAGGGCATCAACACATCATGGCAAAAGAATCATGAAAAGGGACAATGGTAGGTTCGGGCAGTCAGTGTGGCATGGGCCACATAGCTTGATTTCTGGACTTAGCTCTGGCTCCTCATCCACCTATCTATTCCTGCTCTCCTATCTCCTCTAAGAGCAGAACTCCTGGAGCTGTGGTCCCAGAGGGCCTCATTAAATGCTTGACCTAACAATGAATACGACTACTCCTAGGCTTCTAGTGGTATCTGGTTTGATCATAAATGGCCTGATATTTAAAAGTGACTCTTACTCAAGGATCCTGTTACACACAGCTCAGAGCATCTCATCTGACACATGGGCTGTGTGCACGCACAGGTGAGTATGTACATCTGCCACATTCGTCAGCTTTTAGCATCACTGTCATCACTGTAATTCTGGCTTAACAGGCTATTAGGAGAGCAGAAAGTCTTCCTTATTTTGTAATGCTCTGTAATAGTTGAATAGCATCAAAATTAATTTGTTCCTTGAAGTATTCATCCACAAAACTCTCTAGGCATGGAATTTTAACAGTTTCCCTTCTTCTTTCTGTTTTTTCAAAAGACAAAGTCTCATCACTCTGTTGCCCGGGCTGCAGTGTAGTGGCACAATCATGGCTAATTGCAGCCTTGAATTCCTGGGCTCAAGTGATTCTCCCGTGCTGGCCTGCCAAAGTGCTGAGATTACAGGTGTGAGCCACCATGCCAGGCTGACAATTTTCCGTCTCAATTTATCCTATTTTTTGCCTTGTTGTTACTAACTTGAATTTGCCTTCTTCTTTAAAACTTATTTTGAATAACATATTTTCTTAGAAAATTGTCTATTTTGTTCAGATTTTTAAGTTATTGGGATAGAGTAGTGAAAAGTTATTCTTCAATAATTACTACTTATACTATTTCATTACAGTCAGACAATGTAGCAGTAGAGATTCTTCTTGGAATTCATGTAGGTTTTTGTTATGATCTGTTTGATAAAAATTTAATGTTTCAGGTAGGATAGGATAGAGAGGTTAAGAGCCAAACCATCAAACCATATGGGGTTGCAGCTCAGTTCCACCACTAACCAGTGACTTTTAGGAAAGGTTCTTTTTTTTTTTTTTTTTTTTTTTTTTTTGGAGAGGGAGTCTCCCTCTGTTACCCAGGCCGGAGTGCAGTCGCGCAATCTTGGCTCACTCCAACCTCTGCCTTCCAGGTTCAAGTGATTCTCCTGCCTCAGCCTCCTGAGTAGTCGGGATTACAGGCGCATGCCACCACGCCCAGCTAATTTTTGTGTGTTTAGTAGAGATGGGGTTTTGCCATGTTGACTAGGCTGTCTTTAACTACTGTCCTCAGGTGATCCACCACACTTTGGGAGGCCCAAAGTGCTGGGATTACAGGTGTGAGCCACTGCATCCCTGGCCAGGAAAATTATTTAATGTCTCCATATGTAATAGAGGGATAGCAACAATGTTGCCGGTTTCAAATGGCTAATACATGTGAACCACTAAGAACAGTATCTGAAACATAATAAATACTCAGTAGATGTTAGTTTTTTGTATTTTTAAGTTGAATTTTATTTTTTTGAGACAAGACTGTTGCTCTGTCGCCCAGGCTGGAATGCAGTGGTGCCATCTCGGCTCACTGCAACCTCTGCCTCCCGGCTTCAAGTGATTCTCGTGCCTCGGCCTCTGGAGGAGCTGGGATTACAGGCGCCCACCACCACACTTGGCTATTTTTGTATTTTTAGTAGAGACAGAGTTTCACCATGTTGGCCAGGCTGGTCTTGACCTCCTGGCCTCAAGTGATCCACCTGCCTCAGCCTCCCAAAGTGTTGGGATTACAGGCATAAGTCACTGTGCTGGCTGTTAGATTTTATTACTATCAGCCTGTGGTGTTATCTCTTTTCAAGTATGTTTTGTAAAATTTTACAGTCTTAATCTACAGAGAAGCTTAACCAAAAAAAGTCTCCTGTTTCCTAGAGAGATTCTTCTTTTAGAATGTTCTCTAATTTATACTTGATATTTATTTCTTCTTATCTTTATCTCTTTTCTTGCTCTGAGTTCACATAAGATCCGGTGGTTTAAAAGAGTGTGGCGTCTCCCCTCTCTGTCTTGCTCTTGCCCTCATCTTCCACCATGATCGAAAGATTCTTCAGGCCCTCACCAGGAGCAGATCCTGGAGCCATGCTTCCTATAAATCCTGCAGAACTGTGAGCCAATTAAACCTCCTTTCTTTAAAAATTACCCAAACTCAGGTACTTCTTTACAGGAACGCACAGATGGACTAATACAGCTTGTGAGTTAACAATGATTCTTACATTTTTAAATGGTTGTGAAAAAAATCAAAAGATAAATATTATTTCATGATGTGAATATTACATGGCATTTGTACTCCTTTTATGTACCCACAAAAATTTAAAAATTTTAAAAACCTTAAAAAAAGAAAATTAGATGGCCTTTCAAATTTCAGTGTTCATAAATAAAATGCAATCAGAATGCAGCCATACCTATCTGTTTGCATGTTTTCTCTTTTTCTCTTTCTCTTTTCTCAATGCATAGAAATCTTTTTGGGGTGAGGGTGGATAGTGAGGCATATTACTTGTCTCCAATGAAACATTCTATTCCAGCTTATTTGCCCAATAATTTTGTTTGAAAATTATCCTGAACTGTTTACCTTTTTTTCCTGAGTGGTGTTTAAAATGTACTTGGAATTTGAGTTAGAAGGCAGATCATTGATAGCAGCCTCTGACAGTGATATCTGCCCGCGTGGAGAGATGGGAAGGAGGCAGCAGTAGAAAGGATCCTAAATGCGTTGTCTCTGATCATCCCTCTTTGCACGCCTCTTATTCCACAGAAGGGGAGTTCTCTTCTGGTTTTGGCTGTCCCTCCACTTTGGTACTAGTAAGTCATCTGGAAAGGTTTTCCAGTTATGAAATTGAGTGAGGCCGATGAAGACAGCTTTGGGAGATCTCCTTCAACCCTACCTTCCTGGCCCCAAGCAACACATCTTTTTCTTTTGCGTCTTGCTCACCATTTGATATGGCTTGGCTCTGTGTTCCCACCCAAACCTCATGTCGAATTGTAATCCCCAGTTTCAGAGGAGGGGCCTGGTGGGAGGTGACTGGATACGGGGGCAGATTTTCCCCTTGCTGTTCTCGTGACAGTGAGTGAGTTCTCACAAGACCTGGTTGTTTAAAAGTGTATGGCACCTTCCCCTTCACACTCTCTCTCTTGCTCCACCATGTGAAGATGTGCCTGCTTCCTTTCACCTTCCACCATGGTTGAGAGTTTCCTGAGGCCTCCCCTGCCATGCTACTTGTACAGTCTGCAGAACCGTAAGTCAATTGAGCCTGTTTTCTTTTTTTTTTTACACAGAGTTTTGCTCTTGTTGCCCGAGCTGGAGTGCAATGACGCAATCTCAGCTCACTGCAACCTCCGCTTCCCAGGTTCAAGCGATTCTCCTGCCTCAGCCTCCTGAGTAGCTGGGATTACAGGCATGCGCCACCACGCCTGGCTAAGTTTTTGTATTTTTAGTAGAAACGTAGTTTTACCATGTTAGCCAGGCTGGTCTCAAACTCCTGACCTCAGGTGATCCACCTGCCTCAGCCTTCCAAAGTGCTGGGATTACAGGCCTGAGCCACTGCGCCCGCCAAGCCTGTTTTCTTTATAAATTACCCCGTCTCAGGTAGTTCTTTTTTTTTTTTTTTTTTTTTTTTTTTGAGAAGGAGCCTCACGGGCGGCAGTAGCCCGATCTCGGCTCACTGCAAGCTCTGCCTCCTGGGTTCACGCCATTCTCCTGCCTCAGCCTCCCAAGTAGCTGGGACTACAGGCACCTGCCACCAGGCCTGGCTGATTTTTTTTTTTTTTTTTTTTGTATTTTTAGTAGAGACAGGGTTTCACTGTGTTAGCCAGGATGGTCTCAATCTCCTGCCTTGTGATCCGCCCACCTCGGCTTCCCAAAGTGCTGGGATTACAGGTGTGAGCCACCGTGTCCGGCCTCAGGTAGTTCTTTATAGCAGTATAAGAACAGACTAATATACCATTTCTTATTCCATATTCATGGAAAGAGACCCTGTAACATTAGGAAACAGTTGTCCAAAGACTACCCTCACTTCTGACAACAATGGCAAGTTGGAGGGTTCCCAAGACCACCCTTGCATTTGATAATTCACTAGAAAGACTCACAGAACTCAGTGAACTCTGTATACTCACAATTATGATTTATTATGGTAAAAGGGTACAGATTAAAATCAGCCAAGGGAAGAGGCCCATGCAGCAGAGTCCAGGAAAGTTCTAAGCATAGAGCTTCCAGTTGTCTCCTTCCGGTGGAATTGGGTGGAGTGCGACTTTCCCAGTAATGATGTTTGATAATATGCACAAACTATTTCCCACCAGGGAAGCTCACCCAAGCCTCAGTGTTCAGAGCTTTTATTAGGGCTGTGTCACTAGGCCCAGTGGAATACCCATGTCACGGATCTCAGTCTCCAGCCCCTCCAGAACTGGAGCTGATACCACACGACCCAAAGCCCCCACCCTAAATCACATTGTTAGACTATTTGGAGTGACCCAAGGCACTCAGAGAAACAAAAACATTCCTATCAGGCATGACATTCCAAGAGGTTTAGAGATTACCTCCCAGAAGCCGAGGGCACAGAGGAGACCTCTCTTGGGCAAGGTTACATTCTTTACAACACAGCCTCTGTGTACACTTTCATTTACATTTCTAAATCTGTACCTGCCTTGAATTAGAGGAAAAAGATGTCAGACCCTGGTCCTCTCCTTTCTTTTGGATCAGATTTCTTCATATCTGGCAGCCAGAGCTCCTGGCATCTAGAACGGTGCTGGCACCTCAGCAGCATTCAGTAAATATTTGTTGAATGGATGAAATGTGTATGTGTGAATGAATATCTTTTAAATATGTGGTGTGAGATTGTGGCTATTCTCTAGTAATATCAAGGTGGAATAGTTTTTACTTTATTTTGGCTTTTGCTCTTTGGTGGATTTCAGAGGGAGTGGTGATGCCCTCTCTCTAGAAGGGGATCCTTTTGTTTTACAGATGAGGAAGCTAACTTCAGAAAGGATGTCACTGGGCCACTAATGAGGGACAGAGATGGGATCAGAACAGAAGTTTCCCCCAACTTTTAAAATTTCTCTAAGCCAAATGCTTTAGTTTCTCTTTTTCTTACAAAAATGACAAAATTCTTTCTCTCTAATGAGTTTGTTACCAGACAGCAAAATTCCCTCATTTGGGACAACCTGCAGTTGCCCAGCCAGCCTGTGGTGTTGGTATTAATGAGTCAGAAATCCATCAGTTCCATGGCTGGAGTACAATAAAACTGCTAAGGGCCTAGACACTGATTCTACCTTTGAACATTAGAAATTCATCGTGTTTGCATTTATTTTGAGACTTGATTGTCTAATTGGATCTCCCAAGTGTTCCATTGCATTTTGATTTTAAAACAGAAGTTCCCACTTGGGTTGGTAGCCAAGCCCTTGGCAACAGGTATGTTCTTCAAAAGGACTTTTTAAAGGTAATGCTTGACCTGACAGTTAAGATTACAATGAAAAGACGGTAGTAGCAAGCTCAGGAGCCCAGAATAAAAGGTATTAACACAGTATATCTTATATGGCAGGGGTCCCCAACCCCCAGGCCATGGACCAGGACCCGTCCATGTCCTGTTAGGAACCAGCTGGCACAGCAGGAGGTGAGCAGTGGGCAAGGCAGCATTACCACCTGAGCTCCACCTCCTGGCAGATCAACGGCAGCATTAGATTCTCATAGGCGCAAACCCTATTGTGAACTGTGCATGTGAGGGATCTGGGTTGCACACTCCTTATGGCGATGATCCGAAGTGAAACAGTTTCATCCCGAAAACCATACCCCCGTACCCTGGGTCCATGGAAAAATTGTCCTCCACGAAACTGGTCCCTAGTGGCAAAAAGACTGCGGACTGCTGTATATGGGGTTGTTCCCCTGCAACCATCAGTGTCCCCTGAGGTTCCTGTCACATCTCTGATCCAAAACTAACTGCAAGATTGACATTCACGCAGCACTTACTATGTGCCAGGCAATATCCTAAGTGCCTTGTAGATATTGAACCATTCATTCCTCACGGTGACCTTCAAGCTGCTGTTATTGTCATCATCCCTGCTGGGAAAACTGAAGCACAGACAGGTTATGTAACTCACCCATGTTTTCTTGGCTGGTAAGCAGATCTAGAATCAAGCACCAGCAGTTCAGTTTAAGTCCAATATATTGCTTCTCTCCTTCCCACTATGCCCATGCTCATCATTATAATGCCAGTTATATTACATGAAAATAAACATTTAGGATATATTGGATTTCCATTGCTATGTAACCAATGACCACAAATGTGGCAGCTTAACACAACACGGATGTGTCATCTCACAGCTTCCCTGGGTCAGGAGTCTAGATATGTTTTAGCTTGGTTCCTCTCTGCAAGGTCTTGCCAGGTTGACAGCAAGCTGCAGCCAGAGCTTCAATCTCGTCCAAGGCTTGGGTCCTCTTCCAAGCTCAGTGGTTCTTGGCAGAATTCAGTTCCTTATGGTTACAGGTCTGGCAGTTGCTTCTTCAAGTCCAACAGAAGAGCATCTCTGCTGCTCCAAATCTGTGACTTCTCCACCTCTGACTTCCAGACCATCTGTTGAAGAGCTCACCTGATTGGGTCAGGCCCACCCAGGATGATCTCCCCTTTAAATAATTGACAGTCAACTGATCAGAGATCTTCATTGCATTTACGACATCTCTTCATCTTTGCCATGCACATACAAGGGGGTCAGGGATGCGGCAGAAATCTCGAGGGCCTTCGAAAATTCTGCCAGTCATAACACTGAAGCAGAAAATGTCACAAAAGGATAGAGTAGAGGAGGGGAGGGAATAACAGAGGAGCAATCCTTACATGTATGTATAGGAGCCTCAGGTCTCTCATTAGCAGCAGCTGGTAGAAGCTATTCCTTCCTCACCTCCACCACCTCCTTATGACTACTAACCAGTCACTATCAACATGCTTTGGCGTGACACATGCTGGCTTGACTTGTCTTAGAAAACCTTTGCACTCTCTTTGCCACCTGCCTCCCCTGAACCCACCCACCCACTGCAATTCCTTATGCTCTGCCTCAGTTCTGCCATGAGCAACTCCATCCCAAGTTGTATGGCCTTCCCATCCAGGCCACCACAGCTGGGTACCCATGAAGGTATGGGTGTCATTGAGAGCTGATTAAGGGCAGTAAGTGAAGGTGTTAGCTGTGATATCATCAAGAGGAAGCTAAGGAAAAAGAGGAAGTGTGCCAGTTTATGTCATCTTGGCTCTTCTGAGACATTCTCAAGTGTCTCCAACAGGAGCTTCAGCCTCTTAGAATGATAGTGGATGATCAGATAACCATCAAATAAGTTGTTAATCAAAGTATACTTCTCCTCTGAATTATCTTGACCCCTCCCCACTATTTCTTACATCCCCTTCACAGCGTTTGCCAGACATCATTCCTGCAAATTTGGAGGTAGGGAAAAAAATGTGCTGGGGCTGAAGCAGGAAACAGCTCTGTCTATGTCATGGGACAAAGTCAGTGAAGCTTTCTTACTAGACAAAGCTTTACAGTGATGAGTCCCCGCTTAGCAGCCATGGAGTTAGGGGTTAGGGAAGAGCTGTTTGTTTGTTTCTTAAGTGATAGAGATCCCTTCTGTTGTTTGATAAGACCAGAAGAGCTAAAAATAAAGCCCGGGAGATGTCCTATAACAGCAGTCAGAACTCTTCTTTGTTAAAAACAATCCCCACTGATGAAGCATCCTGAACGAGAGTGGAAGGAGAGTATGCAAATGATCTGGGGCCAGGAACAATGTCACTGACCTCCATATCCACCACCACCCTTTCATCCCCCCATGTCCAGTTCAGCACTGTGCTTATGGAATCTGAATAAAGACTGCATTTCCATCTGGAGTTTCCATTGCAGTTTGTTATCGATAGTGCTTTAGCCTTTCAGGGAGAAGGGAGCTTATGAATTCTTTTCATTCATTCATCCATTCGACCAATATTATTTAATGCTGGAAAAGAGATTATTTCTGTTCTTGGGACACTAACAATAGAAAAACTTTCTTTTTTTAATTTTTATTAAGTTCTGGGGTACATGTGCAGGATGTGCAGGTTATATAGGTAAACATGTGCCATGGTGGTTTGCCGCACCTGTCAACCCATCACCTAGATATTAAGCTTAGCATGCATTAGCTCTTTTTCCTAATGCTCTCCCTCCCCCTACCCCACCCCCTGACAGGCCCCAGTGTGTGT
The DNA here is from genome assembly GCF_024542745.1 of Macaca thibetana thibetana. NCBI lineage: Eukaryota > Metazoa > Chordata > Mammalia > Primates > Cercopithecidae > Macaca > Macaca thibetana. The sequence continues at coordinate 32,698,714 of NC_065595.1, read as the reverse complement.
TGTTCCTCTCCCTGTGTCCATGTGTTCTCATTGTTCGGCTCCCACTTATAAGTGAGAACATGTGGTGTTTGGTTTTCTGTTCCTGTGTTAGTTTGCTGAGGATAATGGCTTCCAGATCCATCCACATCCCTGCAAAGGACATGATCTTGTTCCTTTTTAAGGCTGCATAGTATTCCATGGTGTATATGTACCACATTTTCTTTATCCAATCTCTCATTGATGGGCATTTGGGTTGATTCCATGAATAGACAAACTTTCTAACTTTATTATGGTAGGTAAAACTGAAAGCAAACAATTATATAATGTAATGTAATATATGATGTAGGGTAGTGGTAAGTGCTATAAAGTTCTCTTATGAGAATATGATAAAAGTTGTGGTTCTTTCCTTAAAAAAAAGAAGAAGAAGAAGTTGGATTCAATGTTGCCTAGGATTTCCAGAGGGTCATATATCCTCTGAATCCCATCCACAGAGCTACTCTCTAGCAGTGGCTCTCAAACCCATTTAAAGTCTGATTTAGTAGTACTGATATGAGGTCTTAGAGTCTTTATTTTTGTAAGTTCCACTGGCGATTCTGCTGCACATTGTTCTAAAGGGTCTGATTTTAATCCACATTATAAAAAAGAAAAGAATAGACAAATCTAATTTACAGAAGGCTTACAAAGAAAGACAAGCATACCTACAAGACACCTAGCCAAGGGCCTGCACTGAGTTCTTCAGAATTTAGAGTCCAGTGACCTGTGCTAAAAGGCTTTCCAGCCTTGGGAGACAAGGCCCAGTGTGCCTCTGAGGCCATCTGTGTTTGCTTAAGCCCATCCTTTAATGCAGTACTCCTCCCTCTACCTTTTTAAAAATTCATGGCCCCCCCCCCCCCTTTGGATCCAAATTAAAATCTCATCTTTTTCTGGATATTATGAAATAAAGTCCTTGGTGGAGTGTAATCCCCAAGGGAGAAGTGCTGTATTTTCAGTGTAATCTTATAAACCAAGACCGTTCAGCCTTGTTTTCTAAAATGTTTATTATAAAATACCAAGATTAAGATTGTATGTTGGTGTTTGCCATACTTTTCTAATACATACCATATAATTATGTCATTGTCCCTCTTTGCCCCTTTTCTGGTATTGCTCACCAAATGTAAGGCTTTGTAGCTTATGACTAAGGCTATGCATTTCTGTTCTCTGTTCTATTGTGATTTCTAGGTAGAAGAATAAGTAGATGGGAGAAGGGAGGGAGAATCTGAACAGCAGGGATTCTTGTGTAAAGATGCAAACATTTGTTTTCATTCCCCCCTGAAACCCCATGAGAATGCCAGTAAAGGGATTTTTAAAGGCACAGACCCACATCAATGGAGAAATGGGAGAGTAGAAAACAGCAACAACACTTGAAACCGGAAGAGCAGCCAGATAAGGGGTAATTTACTTAGCAGACCTAAGAAAATGGAATCCTAAGCCAACAGTGCAGAATGTGAGAAACCAACTCACTTTATGAGCCAGAACCCCCATAAGGCTTGAGAGTAGGCGGCACCAGGCACTTCTGGAAGTGGAGATGAGAGTGACAGTTGCTAAAATTAGGAGAATTGGTTTATGGTCTGTTTATGAAGCAGTCACATCTCCACATTTCTTCCCCAAGTCCAGGCAGCCAGGTTCTCCCCCATTCTGGACAAAGACGGGAGACAGTAATGCCAAGGGTCTCTAGTCTAGGAGAGGCAGGCACTGTAGAGAACAAGGATGGTGGAGCCCCCAGAAGCCATGTCCCCACTCCCCCAAATCTGTTGGCCAGACCTTCACCCTTTAAGCAGGAACTCAGTAGAGTCCTCTTTGATCATCTGACCTGCCCCAGAGAATAGACCTAAAGAGACTGATTCGGAAGTTCCACAAGGAAAAGATTCAAACACACTAAGATGAAGTTTGCAGTTGACAAGTTTATGTACAGCCTAGAGCTTCCAATAAGATTATTTGTCCACTGGACTTAAACACAAACAACATCCCTACTTCTTAAAATGGAGATAACAATGTCCCTATCGCATAGGGACATTGGTATAAGGATGAAATGAAATGGTACTTGTGAATTGCTTAAAACAGCATTTGGCACACAGTGGGAGCTATACAGGTTTTTGTTATAGATGGATAAATGGACAAGCTAAGAATTACCAGACATCTAAAGAAATCCTCTAATGTGAACAATAGAGACCAAAATAACTAGAAAATAAAGTTGCTTAGAGGCTCTGCTACTTAGAACAAGAACCAACACCACCCCATCCTCATTCATATAAATACATCTATATATTTATATGGAAATAGATATTCATAATATGTTAAAGTGTGTATATTTAATACACATTCACATATACATATACACAGAGAGTTACTGGAAATTTAGAAGACAAGAGTAAATCTGAAAAACTTAACAGTAACTTGGAAGTTAAAATTGAGAATATCTCCCAGAAAGCAAAGCAAAAAGTTAAAAGGGTACAAAATTGGACAGAAAAGAGAAGACAATTAAACAAGTCCAGGAGTTCTGATAATCAAGTATAGAAAGTCCAGAAAGTGAGAGGAAGGAAAAAATAGAGGAGCGGAAATCAAAGACATAATTCCATAACATTTCCCAGACCTGGTACATTTTCTGGACTGGAAAGGCCATGAGTGTCAAAACGGACCCACACAGAGGTAGATGACTGGACATTTCAAAACACTGGATTCAAGTGGATCCTGCCATTTCCAAGGAGAAGAAAATCAGGTATAAAATAATTGAGAATCAGGATGGCAGAAGGTCACTCAACAGCAACAGCAGAAGCAAGAAGGCAATGGAAGCTGGCACGGTGGCACACACCTATAATCCCAGCACTTTGAGAGGCTGAAGTGAGTGGATTGCTTGAGCCTAGGAGTTTGAGACCAGCCTGGGCAACATGGCGAAAGCCCATCTCTACAAAACATACAAAAATTAGTGAGACATGGATGGTGCTTGCCTGTAGTCCCAGCTACTTGGGAGGCTGAGTGGGAGGTTTACCTGAGCCCAGGGAGGTTGAGGCTGGAGTGAGCCAAGATCCTGCCCCTGCACTCCAGCCTGGGAGACAGAGTGAGATCCTGTCACATACACACACACACACACACACACACACACAGAAGGCAATGGAGCAAGATCCTCAAAATACTGGAGGAAAACTGTCTACAAGCTAGAAGTTTCTGTCCAGCTAAACCAATCAAGACATTCTCAGAATCGAAGTCTGAAAAATTTATTTTTCATACACTATTTTCTGGAGGCTAGTAGGATATGTGCTCCACCAAAATGAATGAGCAAACCTAGAGGAAGACAAATCTCAGATGCAGGAAACCAGAGAGCCACCTCAAAAGATGGGCACGGAGGGGGAAGCCCGAAATGTTGGGGAAGGGAGATGCCAGAAGAAATGATGGGCGCTGGTGGTAGAGAGAGCTGAGCCATGCTGGAGCAGGCCAGAAGGCCCTCGGAGAGGTTTCTCTCTGAGGAAGATTAAATCACTAGAAAAACTGACAGTCCTCCTGAGAGAAGATAGATCACTGGCCAATAATTTGGGGTTGCATTCGTGGAACCTGGACAATTACACAAATGAGAAAACAAGGTAATTATTCTTGTGAAAACAAAAAGTACAGGAAAGTAAAGGTAACCACAGTCTAGTTCATGGTTCAGGTATAGACAGCTTTTGCCTCACCATAATAACGTGAAGGACAGAGTCTATCCCCTGCATCCACGGATTCAGCCAACTGCAGATCCAAAATATCTGACAATAGAAAGAATAAAAAATAATAATACAGCAATAAAAAATACAGATAAAAACCAATACAGTTTAACAACTATTTACATAGCATTTACCTTGTATTAGATATTACAAGTAGTCTAGAGATTATGTAAACTGCATGGAAGGATATGCATAGGTTATATGCAAATACTACACCATTTTCTATCAGGGGTTAAGCATCTCCAGAGTTTGGAATCCTCAGGGATGCTGAAACCAATTCCCTGCAGATATCAAGGGGTAACTGTATTGATCTGACCCAAATTACACTGTTATTAGAGTGAGAAGGAGGGGGTTGGGAAGACAGCCTGTATGTTGTGGGCACAGCAGGGAGGAAAGAGAGCTAAGTGCTGTCATCCACAATAGAACGTACATAAATGATGGTTAAAACAGGAAAAATCAAAAAGTAAAACTCAGAGATATTATTTATAGGCATAAATGTAAATACCAAAATAATCAGCAGAGAGGATAAAATAGTTGCTTCTGGAAAGAGAGAAATTAGAGGTGGTGAACAATGGACTGCTGTTTTTTTTAAATAAAACTAGAAGTATTTGGTTTTATAAAAATATATTGTGTGTATATGGAATAAAAATAGAAACTTAACAAAGATTTGTTTTAATTTATCAAATACATAGTAACTGTATTTTTCCTTTCACACACAAGTGGGGCTGAACGCCGCAGGTCTAGGTGATCTGGAAACACCCAGACCAGCTTTGCTCCAGCTGTTGTTGCTGTCATTTTTTTTTCCTGCTTGCATTTAATATAGGCAGAGTCCTATATGTGACCTTTCAGGCCTGACCTTAGGCAATTGCAGAGACTTTACCCGGCAGGCCCCAGGGGAAAAACTGCTCTGGCACACCAGAGTTGCAGCACAGCCTGGAGGAAGTTGCAGTCAAGGACTCAGCCCCTAGTGGTAAGTAGCAGCCACATTGCTACTCTTCTCTTAGATTTCAGAGATATTTTCCCTGCCCTGCTTCCTATCTTGTCTTGATTCTCCCTGTTGAGTTTGTTCTCTAGGAAATCCCTGCCTCAAAGGTGTGCCCCTATGATATGGTTTGGCTGTGCTTCCACCCAAATCTCATCTTGAATTGTAGCTCCCACAATTCCCATGTGTTGTGGGAAGGGCCTGGTGGGAGGTAATCAAATCATGGGTCAGGTCTTTCCTGTGCTGTTCTCGTGATAGTGAATAAGTCTCACAAGATCTAATGGTTACGTAAAAGGGAGTTTCCCTGCACAAATTCTCTCTCTTGCCTGCCACCATGTAAGACGTGCCTTTCACCTTCTGCCATGAGTGTGAGGCCTCCCCAGCCACATGGAACTGTGAGTCCATTAAACCTCTTTCTTTATAAATTACCCAGTCTTGGGTATGTCTTTATCAACAGTGTGAAGACAGACTAATACACTCTGGTACATGCAAAGCTGCACATCTTGTGCTTTCCCTTCCCATAGAGGGGCCTCAGCTCTCACACCCAGCAAATGAAGGTGCTGGGCTAGCTCTTGTTGAAGGGTCTCTGGATGAAGCTGGAAAGTTATCAACAAACACAGCCCCTCTCCTGAACTCCTACTGTGTTTATATCACCTTATCCAATGACTTAACACTTGCTATTAATACATCCTCACCTAAAGATGAGTTCTGTTGTTTTGTTCTGGGGGCGGGTGTGTGTGTGTGTGAGAGAGAGAGAGAGAGGGGGTGGGGGAGAGAGAGAGAGAGACAGAGACATAATTTGGTCTTGTCTCTTCCAAAGAGATAAAAATAGCCTTGAGGGCAGAGACCCACCTTGTATCGCTGTGTCCTACAGCATACTGGACATCCAGTCTGTGATAAGGGACAATTCCATAAAGGAATAATGATGTAGATAATTTCTGTGGGATAGGTAGGAAAAAGTTGCTCATAATCCTCAGTTTTGTTCACTGCTATGTCCCCACCACTGAGAACAGTGCCTGACACATAGTAAGTACTCAAAAAATGTTTGTTGGATGAAGGCATGAATGCACCTAAAAGGAAGACTAAACTGGGACTTGGTGGCTAGAAATGCAGAAATATTTTGGAACTCACAGAACAAGCTGTTGTTGCCCCTGCAGTAAGTGACTGGAAGTAGGAGAAGGGAGGTATCCCAAACTCTCCATCTTTTTCTCATTGAGATTCCCAAGGGCAGAGTGTAAATAGTGAAACCTTGCAGGAGGATGGGTTAGCTAAGTATTTAAAGGCTTCCAATATGCATTACCAACTGTTTCCTGTCTAAGGACTCTTTCCCTAAAGAAATACAGCAAGTAAGCACAAGATGAATAAACAAGGACTTTACTGCAGCATGATTTACAACAGAAAAACTGGAAACAACCAAAGTGTTTATTAATAAGGGACTGGTCACAGAAAAAGATTTACTATATGTTGCTTAGTGAGGAAAGTGAGACAAAATGATATATGCCTTTCTTTTGTGATATATGTGTGCATATATACATTTATGTAGATACATACAAATATGTATACCCATATATATAGAAAAATAATGGAAAGATACATATGAAATGATTACAGTATAAAAGAATTAAAGTCTGGTTTTTGTTTTTTGTTTCTGTGCTTTTTTCCTTTTTTCCTTTTTTTTTTTTTTTTTTTTTTGAGACAGGGTCTCGCTCTGTCACCTGGCTGGAGTGCAGTGATACAGTCATGGCTCACTGCAGCCTTGAACTCCCAGGCTCAAGCTATCCTCCCATCTCAGCCTCCCTAGTAGCTGGGACTATAGGCATGCACCACCACATATGACTAATGTTTGTATTTTTTGTGCAGACGAGGTTTTGCCGTGTTGTTCAGGCTGGTCTCTAACTCCTGGGTTCAAGAGTCTGCATGCCTCGGCCTCCCAAAGGGTTGGGATTACAGGTGTGAGCCACCATGCCCAGCCTGCTTTTCCATATTTTAAAAGTTTGCATTGCTTCTGTATTTAGGGGGAAATATATTTTATTCCTTTAAATGACATCATATGGCAACATTGTGTGGAAGTTTATATTGACAACGACATTGGTGAATACACCTAATACAGATACCTTCACAGACAGCAAGAGCTCACTACTCCAGCCCCCCGTACCCGTTTTGAGATAAGTGGAGGTTTATTCTGGACCTACTTAATAACTAAAGATGTGTGACTCTGAATGATGTGTGATTCTGAATGACGTGCCAAATAACTTGAAAGAATATAACTTGTCCATCAGGGGATATAGACATTCAAGTGATGGGAAAGAAGACTAAGCCTGTCTTTAATGGTGAGGGGTCTGGACTGGGAGAGGAGGGACTTAGGCAGGGAGAAGAGGAGGAGCAAACAGAAGCTCCAAGCCAAGTGGAGTCAGACACCTCATTAAACTTTTACTGCGCGTGCTCCACTGTATAGCAGGTGCTCTGAGAGATATTAGAGAAGCCAAAGACAAGTTTATAGTCTAATTAGAAAGACAAGCCTAACACTTATAAAACCATTAAAGACAACAGCTAGACTGCACTGTTTATAATTAGTGCTAAGGAGTGAGATTCAGATGAGTGCTCTGATAATAGTCTAGATTTTAAATATTTTAAGATGCTTTGAATATGTATATATATATATGTATTTTTTAAACAATTTCATTAAACATTCAAATAGGCTAAAAAACAAGCAAAGGTTGAACACTGGAATATATGACAAATTGTGGTATTCATACAATTTCACATATAACCTCTTGGTAAGGATGTTCCAAGAGATTAGAATCTGAACAGAAAGATGTGTGAGTGCTTAATCTCTAAGATCAGCAGACAAAAGCGCTGAGGCCCCTTTTCTCCTAGGAAAGGCTTGATGGACAAGAAAGATCTATAAGGCCTAGAGACTCAAGGTGCAGAGGCTGTTAATGGATTTACTGAGGAAGGAGGGGGAGGGAATATAGAGTTTTCAGGATCTTGGATGTGACAGGAATTGGTACACAATGGTAAGGCTGGAATCTGCTGTGCAGTCGGGGGCCCTCAGACCTACCTATGGGTGCTGGGGACTTCATGCTGCTCCAGGGCTCCTCCTTGTTCCCAGACTTTCCATATCCTGAACCTGATCCAACAAGGAAATAGCCATTTATTTGGGAATTACAGAGTGTAGGATTAGGATTATCCCCCTCAATATCAAAATAATACCTGTTCGTGAGATAATTTAGCAAATATGGAAAAGAGTCAAAGGAAAAAATAAAAGTCACCTGTAATTTTCCTTCAGCTAGGGTTTGCCAGATGTAGCAAAGAAAAATAGCAATGCAATGTTTGGGAGATATATGCATACTAAAACTTATTGTTTATCTCTAGTTCAAACTTCGTTGGGTGCCCTACCTGTTATCTGGCAACCCTACCCTCAGAAGTAATCCCAACAGTGGGCTCCACTTGCCCCCTCCACTTCCCAGTCTCCTTCAGTCTTGACCATCTTGTTTACCACAGTGGATTCTGTGCCTCAAACCAAGTTTATCTGAATCCCCATGAATGTGCTGGGCTTTGCAAAGCTACTGCTTCTCTCCGAAGTCCCACCTCACATCCAGACTCCCCAGGAGTATCGGCAGCACCTCCCATCTCCTAGCAGGGCTGGATTTGTCCTGGCACTGCCCCTCTGCCAGCCTTTGAGACAGTGGGTTGGGGATGTCTGTCACAGCCACAGAGGGTCCTTGTTTCCAGGCTCACCTAACATCTGATGCTGCCTGAGGCCAGGTGAGTCAATGTCATCCCCCTGGGAAGAAGCAGAGTCTCTTGCCTCTAAGCCAGGTGCATGACCCAGTTCACTCCCACGAGGCCACAGCCAGCCTCCAACATGTGGTCAGACTGGTTCCCCGTTCAGGAACTTTCAACCTGGCAGCCCTACACTACCAAAGAGGAAGCAGACCCAGCCTGCCTTTGCCGCTCCATGCTGTGTATCCAGTCCTGGTCCTGCAGTTCCATCCCTTTGAAACCTCCTCCTTGTCTCCCTCCTCCCTCCAGCTCCATGAATCTCCTTTACCTGAAGCCAAGGCCACCTTCTCTGGCATCCATCTTCCTAAGCCCATGGCACCCCCCGCACCTCCCTCAGGGATGCAGGGTCCTTTAAGCCCTGCTTAGGAAAGGGACTGTCAAGGATTAATGACCTATAAAGTGGTGGGGTAGAGATGGTGATGAGGAAAGCAGGTCAAAAGGAGGGGAGATACCATTGGGTTATCTTCTTTCTCTTTCCTTCTATATTAGGCAAGATCTATTTACTTTGCTTTTAACAAAGTGTATTTTGGGCACTCCAATTCCTTGCCACCTGCCTGCCTACTGTCCATAGTTTGCATATCATCATAGGGTTTTGCATCTCCCATACTTTGGACAAATTGTTTTGTTTTAATAAATGGCTGTGCTTCAGGGACATTTATGTCAGAATATCATTTCCTTTTTCTAACTTTAGTAAAGACAAGCAAACATTGCTGAAAACCCAGTTAATCAATAGGGCTTGGAAGAAGAAAAAAAAAAAAAAACCCACCTAGGGTCATTCCTAAAGCAGTCCCTGTCAATTCTGCTTTCAAGATATTGACACATACAAGTGCTTAGTAAACCAAAACCATTTTCCCACTGAATTAAACAGGTGCTAACTAAAATAATTACCTGGTTTCACAGGAACATGCTGTTGACCCCAATCTCAAATTCAACTCTGTAAATGCCTGGTATTTGAGGAAGTATTCCTAAATGTAATCCTTTAATCCACCTTAATCTCCACTCCCACCTCATTTGATCACTGACATGGAGAAGTCAATCATTGCTCTCTGCTCACCAGCCAAAGCCCAGCAAGAGTGACTTCAGCCTTCCCAGGGTAAGCCTCCCAGGAAAGGGCTAATTCTGAGAAGGGTGTTCAAAGTAGCTCCAGTGACAAAATCATTTATTTGCTTCTCATTCATTGAGAGTTTAGTACCACCACCACCAATGAAACTAAAATAAGCAAAGAGTCAACAGTTTGGTACAAATAGCTGCATTTTATGATATGTTTTATTTTTTCCTTTTTTTTTTTTTTTTAAAAAGATGCACCATTTTTTGTTTTTTTTAAAAAGGATGCACCTACTCTTTGTTTAAACACACACACACACACACACACGCACACACACACACCCTAAAATCATATAGACATACATGAAGTAAAAAGAACCATGGTTCTTCAACTGAAAATTAGACACAAAAGAAACCACTATTACTAGTTTGCAGGTTGCCCTAGACCCCAGATTTTCAAACTACAGTGGACTGATACCCTGAGGCCCAGACATACCAATTGGAAAGTGAGGACTAGGCCTTTGATCATCGTAGAGGAAGGTGAGCTGACACCCCTTAATTGATTTGTTGCTGTTTTCAAGTAGAAATAATCTGAGGTATTTGAAGACATTTGGAGGAGGCAACAGTGAGAAGAGCAGAGGCTGCTACTCAAGGCTAATGCCAAAGGAAGACTTGACAAACACAGGACTGGGAAGCACCCCACTTGCTCCAGTGGGCTTTCCCTCTCCACGTAAACCTTTGAAGGGAGCCTGGGGGCCAAACAGGCATTACATTCTTGTCTTGTTTCTAATGCCCCACCTCCTGGCTGAGAAGATAAGTATTTTATATTCTTGAAGGCAGGGGGCTTATGGAAGGAAGGCATGCAGTGCCCAGCATGACAGAGGACCTGGACAGAGGAGAGAGGGAACAGGGATCAGAATACAGAGGAAATTCGATACCCATTCTTAGAGGAATCTGCTCATGGTGGTCCTCTCTGTAAAATGCCTCCTTGCTCCCCAGCACTGCTGGATGGAGTCCTGGAATCCCAGACTTTTCACAACCCCATTCTCCACTTCCAGTCTGGATGGATCACTGCCTAAGGAAACAAGAGCTTCTTGTAGCTCCTCTCACAGGACATGATGGCATTAGACCCTCCATCTGGATCTAGGACTTACCTCGTTAAGTCAGCCAACCTGGTGGTGGAAGGCTATGTTTCTGGGTGCTGCCAACAGGCTGGAGTCTGGTGGCTGCTGCATGGGCTACATGAGGCCTGCACTTCCAGTTCACATAAACAGCCACTCACACAACATCTGCCCTTCCAACCAGCCTGCTCTCCTCTCTTAGGTTATCTGTCCAGACCCTGAAGACCTTTGAGTTTGAGGACACTGACCATCCTATCTCAGGTCAGGCACACAGACCAAACTTAATACTCATACCTATTGAAATGAGAATAAGCCTCTCACCAAGGGGCACACCAAGCCTGTCTGCTCTGGCATCCAGCCTTGGAAACTGTATTTGTCCATTTTCATATGGCAATAAAGACATACCTGGTGGGGTTCCAAGATGGCAGAATACGAACAGCTCCAGTCTACAGCTCCCAGCATGAGCAACACAGAAGATGGGTGATTTCTGCATTTCCAACTAAGGTACTGGGTTCATCTCACTGGGGCTTGTCAGACGGTGGGTGCAGCCCATGGAGTGTGAGCCAAAGCAGGGCGGGGCATCACCTCACCCGGGAAGCACGAGGGGTCAGGGAATTCCTTTTCCTAGCCAAGGGAAGCCGTGACAGACGGTACCTGGAAAATCGGGACACTCCCACCCTAATACTGTGCTTTTCCAATGGTCTTAGCAAATGGCACGCCAGATTATATCCCACGCCTGGCTCAGAGGGTCCTACACCCATGGAGCCTTGCTCACTGCTAGCACAGCAGTCTGAGATCAAACTGCAAGGTGGCAGCGAGGCTGGGGGAGGGGCATCTGCCATTGCTGATGCTTGAGTAGGTAAACAAAGCGGCCAGGAAGCTCGAACTGGGTGGAGCCCACCCCAGCTTAAGGAGGCCTGCCTGCCTTTGTAGACTCCACCTCTGGGGGCAGGGCATAGCTGAACAAAAGGCAGCAGAAACTTCTGCAGATTTAAACGTCCCTGTCTGACAGCTTTGAAGAGAGTAGTGGTTCTCCCAGCATGGAGTTTGAGATCTGAGAACGGACAGACTGCCTCCTCAAGTGGGTTCCTGACCCCCGAGTAGCCTAACTAGGAGGCATCTCCCGGTAGGGGCCAACTGACACCTCGTACGGCTAGGGGCTCCTCTGAGACGAAGCTTCTGGAGGAAGGATCAGGCAGCAACATTTGCTATTCTGCAATATTTGCTGTTCTGCAGCCTCCCCTGGTGATACCCAGGCAAACAGGGTCTGGAATAGACCTCCCGCAAACTCCAACAGACCTGCAGCTGAGGGTCCTGACTGTTAGAAGGAAAACTAACAAACAGAAAGGACATCCACACCAAAACCCCATCTGTACGTCACCACCATCAAAGACAAAAGGTAGATAAAACCACAAAGATGGGGAGAAACCAGAGCAGAAAAGCTGAAAATTCTAAAAATGAGAGCGCCTCTTCTCCTACAAAGGAACGCAGCTCCTCGCCAACAATGGAACAAAACTGGACAGAGAATGACTTTGATGAGTTGAGAGAAGAAGGCTTCAGATGATTGGTAATAACAAACTTCTCCGAGCTAAAGGAGGATGTTCGAACCCATTGCAAAGAAGCTAAAAACCTTGAAAAAAGATTAGACGAATGGCTAACTAGAATAAACAGCATAGAGAAGACCTTAAATGACCTGATGGAGCTGAAAACCGTGGCACGAGAACTATGTGACTCATGCACAGGCTTCAGTAGCCAATTCAATCAAGTGGAAGAAAGGTTATCAGTGATTGAAGATCAAATGAATGAAATGAAGCAAGAAGAGAAGTTTAGAGAAAAAAGAGTAAAAAGAAATGAACAAAGCCTCCAAGAAATATGGGACTATGTGAAAAGACCAAATCTATATCTGATTGGTGTACCTGAAAGTGACAGGGAAAATGAAACCAATTTGGAAAATACCCTTCAGGATATTATTCAGAAGAAATTCCCCAACCTAGTAAGGCAGACCAACATTAAAATTCAGGAAATACAGAGAACGCCGCAAAGATACTCCTTGAGAAGAGCAACCCCAAGACACATAACTGTCAGATTCACCAAAGTTGAAATGAAGGAAAAAATATTAAGGGCAGCCAGAGAGAAAGGTCGGGTTACCCACAAAGGGAAGCCCATCAGACTAACAGCAGATCTCTCGGCAGAAACTCTACAAGCCAGAAGACAGTGGGGGCCAATATTCAACATTCTTAAAGAAAAGATTTTTCAACCCAGAATTTCATATCCAGCCAAACTAAGCTTCATAAATGAAGGAGAAATAAAATCCTTTACAGATAAGCAAATGCTGAGAGATTTTGTCACCACCAGGCCTGCCTTACAAGAGCTCCTGAAGGAAGCACTAAACATAGAAAGGAACAACTGGTACCAGCCACTGCAAAAACATGCCAAATTGTAAAGACCATCGATGCTAGGAAGAAAGTGCATCAACTAATGAGCAAAATAACCAGCTAACATCATAATGACAGGATCAAATTCACATATAACAATATTAGCCTTAAATGTAAATGGGCTAAATGCCCCAGTTAAAAGACACAGACTGGCAAATTGGATAAAGAGTCAAGACCTATCAGTGTGCTGTATTCAGGAGACCCATCTCACATGCAGAGACACACAAAGGTCCAAAATAAAGGGATGGAGGAAGATCTACCAAGCAAATGGAAAACAAAAAAAAGCAGGAGTTGCAATTTTAGTCTCTGATAAAACAGACTTTAAACCAATAAAGATCAAAAGAGACAAAGAAGGCCATTACATAATGGTAAAGGGATCAATTCAACAAAAAGAGCTAACTATCCTAAATATATGTGCACCCAATACAGGAGCACCCAGATTCATAAAGCAAGTCCTTAGAGACCTACAAAGAGACTTAGACTCCCACACAATAATAATGGGAGACTTTAACACCCCACTGTCAACATTGAACACTCCTCAGCAAATGTAAAAGAACAGAAATTATAACAAACTGTCCCTCAGACCACAGTGCAATCAAAATAGATCTCAGGATTAAGAAACTCAAAACCACACAACTATATGGAAACTGAACAACCTGCTCCTGAATGACTGCTGGGTACATAACGAAATGAAGGCAGAAACAAAGATGTTCTTTGAAACCAATGAGAACAAAGACACAACATACCAGAGTCTTTAGGACACATTTAAAGCAGTGTGTAGAGGGAAATTTATGGCACTAAATGCCCACAAGAGAAAGCAGGAAAGATCTAAAATTGACACCCTAACATCACAATTAAAAGAACTAGAGAAGCAAGAGCAAACACATTCAAAAGCTAGCATAAGGCAAGAAATAACTAAGATCAGAGCAGAACTGAAGGAGATAGAGACACGAAAAACCCTTCAAAAAATCAATGAATCCAGGAGGTGGTTTTTTGAAAGATCAACAAAATTGATAGACCACTAGCAAGACTAATAAAGAAGAAATAGAAAAGAATCAAAGACACAATAAAAAATGATAAAGGAGATATCACCACCAATCCCAAAGAAATACAAACTACCATCAGAGAATACTATAAACACCTCTATGCAAATAAACTAGAAAATCTAGAAGAAATTGATAAATTCCTGGATGCATACACCTTCCCAAGACTAAACCAGGAAGAAGTTGAATCCCTGAATAGATCAATAATAGGCTCTGAAATTGAGGCAATAATTAATAGCCTACCAACCAAAAAAGTCCAGGACCAGACGGATTCACAGCTGAATTCTACCAGAGGTACAAAGAGGAGCTGGTACCATTCCTTCTGAAACTATTCCAATCAATAGAAAAAGAGGGAATCCTCCCTAACTCATTTTATGAGGCCAGCATCATCCTGATACCAAAGCCTGGTAGAGACACAACAAAAAAAGAGAATTTTAGACCAATATCCCTGATGAACATCAATGCAAAAATCCTCAGTAAAATACTGGCAAACCGGATCCAGCAGCACATCAAAAAGCTTATCCACCACAATCAAGTTGGCTTCATCCCTGGGATGCAAGGTTGGTTCAACATATGCAAATCAATAAATGTAATCCATCATATAAACAGAACCAAAGACAAAAACCACATGATTATCTCAATAGATGCAGAAAAGGCCTTGACAAAATTCAGCAGCCCTTCATGCTAAAAACTCTCAATAAACTAGGTATTGATGGGACGTATCTCAAAATAATAAGAGCTATTTATGACAAACCCACAGCCAATGTCATACCGAATGAGCAAAAACTGGAAGCATTCCCTTTAAAAACTGGCACAAGACAGGGATGCCCCCTCTCACCACTCCTATTCAACATAGTGTTAGAAGTTCTGGCCAGGGCAATCAGGCAGGAGAAAGAAATAAAGGGTATTCAATTAGGAAAAGAGGAAGTCAAATTGTCCCTGTTTGCAGATGACATGATCATATATTTTAAAAACCCCATAGTCTCAGCCCCAAATCTCCTTAAGCTGATAAGCGACTTCAGCAAAGTTGCAGGATAAAAATCAATGTGCAAAAATCACAAGCATTCCTATACACCAATAACAGACAAACAGAGAGCCAAATCATCAGTGAACTCCCATTCACAATTGCTTCAAAGATAATAAAATACCTAGGAATCCAGCTTACAAGGGATGGGAAGGACCTCTTCAAGGAGAACCACAAACCACTGCTCAATGAAATAAAAGAGGACACAAACAAATGGAAGAACATTCCATGCTCATGGATAGGAAGAATCAATATCATGAAAATGGCCATACTGCCCAAGGTAGTTTATAGATTGAATGCCATCCCCATCAAGCTACCAATGACTTTCTTCACAGAATTGGAAAAAACTACTTTAAAGTTCATATGGAACCAAAAAAGAGCCCGCATTACCAAGACAATCCTAAGCAAAAAGAACAAAGCTGGAGGCATCACGCTACCTGACTTCAAACTATACTACAAGGCTACAGTAACCAAACAGCATGGTACTGGTACCAAAACAGAGATATAGACAAATGGAACAGAACAGAGCCCTCAGAAATAATACCACACATGTACAACCATCTGATCTTTGACAAACCTGACAAAAACAAGAAATGGGGAAAGCATTCCCTATTTAATAAATGGTGCTGGAAAAACTGGCTAGCCATATCTAGAAAGCTGAAACTGGATCCCTTCCTTACACCTTATACAAAAATTAATTCAAGATGGATTAAAGACTTAAATGTTAGACCTAAAACCATAAAAACCCTAGAAGAAAACCTAGGCAATACCATTCAGGACATACACATGGGCAAGGACTTCATGACTAAAACACCAAAAGCAATGGCAACAAAAGACAAAATTGACCAATGGGATCTAATTAAACTAAAGAGCTTCTGCACAGCAAAAGAAACTATCATCAGAGTGAACAGGCAACCTACGGAATGGGAGAAAATTTTTACAATCTACCCATCTGACAAAGGGCTAATATCCAGAATCTACAAAGAACTTAAACAAATTTACAAGAAAAAAATCAAGCAACCCTACCAAAAAGTGCACAAAGAATATGAACAGATACTTCTCAAAAGAAGTACATTTGTGCAGCCAACAGACACATGAAAAAATGTTCATCGTTACTGGCCATCAGAGAAATGCAAATGAAAACCACAGTGAGATACCATCTCACACCAGGTAGAATGGTGATCATTAAAATGTCAGGAAACAACAGGTGCTGAAGAGGATATGGAGAAATAGGAACACTTTTACACTGGTGGTGTGAAAGTGTTGGTGGGACTGTAAACTAGTTCGATCATTGTGGAAGACAGTATGGCGATTCCTCAAGGATCTAGAACTAGAAATACCATTTGACCCAGCCATCCCATTACTGGGTATATACCCAAAGGATTATAAATCATGCTGCTATAAAGACACATGCACACATACGTTTATTGCGGCACTGTTCACAATAGCAAAGACTTGGAACCAACCCAAATTTCCATCAATGATAGACTGGATTAAGAAAATGTGGCACATATACACTATGGAATACTATGCAGCCATAAAAAAAGGATGAGTTCATATCCTTTGCAGGGACATGGATGAAGCTGGAACCATCGTTCTGAGCAAACTATTGCAAGGACAGAAAACCAAACGCCGCATGTTCTCACTCATAGTTGGGAACTGAACAATAAGAACACTGGGACACAGGGTGGGGAATATCACACACCGGGGCCTGTCATGGGGTTGGGGGAGGGGGGAGGGATAGCATTAGGAGATATACCTAATGTAAATGATGAGTTAATGGGTACAGCACACCAACATGGCACATGTATACACATGTAACAAATCTTCATGTTGTGCACATGTACCCTAGAACTTAAAGTATAGTAATAATAATAAAAAAGACATACCTGAGACTGGGTAATTTATGAAGGAAAGAGGTTTATTTGACTCACAGTTTGTCATGGCTGGGGAGGCCTCAGGAAACTTCCAATCATGGCAGAAGGGGAAGCAGACACCTTCTTCACAAGGTGGTGGGAAAGAGGGATAAGGAGTGGGGGAGTGGGGGAGAGAGGGAGGGGGGATGGGAGGATGGGAGGACAGGGGGATGGGGGGATGGGGGATGGGGGATAGAGGATGTGGGATGGGGAGGGAGAGAAGGAGAGAGAAGGAGAGAGGGAGAGGGAGGGAGACTGAGGGAGGGGAGAGGGAGGGGAGAGGGAGGGAAGAGGGAGGGAGAAAGGGAGGGAGAGAGGGAGGGAGAGAGGGAGGGAGAGAGGGAGTGAAGAAGGGTGAGAGGGCGAAAGGGAGAGTGAGAAAGGGAGAGTGAGAAAGGGAGAGGGAGAGAGGGAGAGAGGCAGAAAGAGGGAGGAAGGGAGGGAAGGAGAGAGGGAGAGAGAGGGAGGGAGGGAAGGAGAGAAGTAGACAGGGAGAGAGAGGGAGGGAGAGAGGGAGGGAGAGAGGGAGAGAAAGTGTGAATGGGAAAAGCCACTTATAAAGTCATTAGATCTTGTGAGAACTCACTCTCATGAGAACAGCATGGGGGGAACCGCCCCCATGATCTAATCACCTCCCACCTGGTCCCTCCCTCAATACATGAGATTTGGGTGGGGACACACAGCCAAACCATTTCAGAAATCAAAAGGCCAGAGTTCCCACTAGACAACAGTGATGGTCTTCTGGAAACTCCAGGTCTGGAGCAGGACTGGGCCACCTGTTCCCAACCTCCTTTTGCCTTTCCCCTCCTCCCCTTTCCTTCCCTCTCGTCCCCTTTCCCCTTCCTCCTCCTTCTTTCCTTCCCCCAGCAAAAACCACAATTAATCCCCAAACTGACCTTCCATCATGAAGCTGGGGTCAGGGTGCACTTCCATCAGTGCCTATTTTTCATCATGGTCCTCTGGGATGGGAGCTGAGAGCCTGTTGCTTAAGAACTATCACAGGCCAGCTGAAGTTTGGCTCCTTTTTAAGCACTCTTTTGCCAGGTTGCCTTTTTCTTTTTTTTTTTTTTTTTTGTAACCTCTGGGCTCTTCCCTGACTCCTCTCTTTGCTTCTGCAATTCCTACATTAAATTGAAATCTGGAGCTGTATTATGGATTGGCTCTGAAGACCACCCCCCTCACTCCTGGAAAGCCACAGCCCCGTGGCTGTGTCTGAGAGCAGGTTCAGCCCCTCCTTGTTCTGGGAGAAGAGCTGAGCCCCACATCTTTAGGATAGTCGTCCTCCAACTTGAGTGGGCATTGGAACCACCTGGAGGTTTGTTAAAACACAGACTCCTGGGCCCCACTCCCAGAGTCTGATTCAGTAGGGATCCGGTGAGGTCTGATAATTGGCATTTCTAACAAGCTGCGATGCTGGCTCAGGGAACACACTTTGAGAACCACCAATCTCTGTCTCCCAGAGGAACTTGAGGCTGAGTTTTCTCTATGCACCTCCCCAACCTTCTGAAGTAGAAGGCTTCCCTGCAAGAAGCTTAGGTTCATCTACGAGGAAGAATCGAGGCTGTCCTGCCTGCTGTCCTTTTTCTCTTCCTCCCTCTCTCTCCTTTTTCTTCCTTGCCTTTTTCCTTCTCTCCCTGCTATGACTCTGCGTCTGTCTCTGGGCCTCTCCACGTGCACATACATCCCCAGTGATGAGCTGGCTCTGATTTGTGCAGCAAGCTCACAGCCATCTGGAGACGCTGGGCCACCCTGACTGACATATGCTAACATACAGGCGGCAGAAAGACTCTGGGCAAAGAGACCAATTTGTTAATTTAATTGAGTTGCAAACAAGCAGGAAGCCAACAGGGTTTGTGGGAAACCTATTAGGTGTTCTCAGAACCAGCAACCGGGTTAGGTCCTGAGCTGAGGCTGGCCTCTGTGGGCCAATTGCAGGAGGAGGGAGGGGCCTGTCTCACTTCAGGACTGCCCCGCTGTGCAGAGTGGGGCAGAGATGCTCTGTGGGGGCCCGCCTGGTGTAGTGGGTGTCATTAGTGAACCCCTCGATTCCACCACCCAGAGCCCCTTTACTAGGCTGGCATTCCATCCTCCTTCTCAGAGACTTTGGAGTGAATGAGCCCCACCTTGCTTTGCTCCTCCCCTGCTTGGGAAGCAGCCTGAAGGCAAGGGCTGGCTGACTTGGAATATAAAAGCTGGGCCCCTTGCAAAGTACTTTCCCAGAACTGAGAGGTTTCCTGGGATAAAGGGCAGTTCCAGGCAAACCCGAATGGCTGGTCACCCTACCACTACCTCATGTGGCCATGCAATTTGTTTTCCAGAGCCTCCAATGAGATCAGGCTAAGACTAGACTTCAGTGGAGACTACATCCTGGCTGAGTCCCTTCCTAGCCTGGCCTGCTTCCCTTGCTCCTGAGCACACATGCCTATCAATCACTTGTGCTGAATCCCTGCTTCAGGCTCCGCTTCTAGTGAGACCAGCCTAAGGATGCATCACCTAAGAGTGATCACCCCACCCTCCCTGCTGATGAAAACAAACCACGAATGGGGAGGGAGTTCTTCAGCACTTCTAATGGTTCTACAGATAAGAAACAGTTATTAATAACAGATATTTGTTGATTTTCAGGGGGGGCCACCTAGCTTCCCTGTGATGCCCACTAACTCCAGTTAGTCATCAAAGGAAGTGTGTCTTCGTTGCATAGGAAGCTGGGAATACTTCATCTGTCCCTACCTTTACACTGGGTACTTACTATGTAGT
Source organism: Macaca thibetana thibetana (assembly GCF_024542745.1). Taxonomy (NCBI): domain Eukaryota; kingdom Metazoa; phylum Chordata; class Mammalia; order Primates; family Cercopithecidae; genus Macaca; species Macaca thibetana. Next base: position 32,678,899 of record NC_065595.1, on the reverse strand, counting down.
CAACGCTGCTCTAAGTTCTGTGAGGGAAACAAAAATGAGTCTGACACAGTCTCCGGCCTCCTATGCAGGTGTGTTGGTAAAATAGTTCCACACAATGTGTTGTAAGGTCACATGGGTGAGTGCCAGGACTTGCTGAGGCAGTGAGGGAGTTCAGAGAAGGCATTGCTCAGGGTGGGTTGTGGGTGCAGGCAGGCTTCTCAGCAGAGGGGCTGCAGCTGGGTTCTGAACGGGCCCAGAGTCACCAAGGTAAAAAGGAAATAGCAGAGATGTCCAGGATGCTGCCGTCTAGGTAGAGAGGCTCGGGTGTGTTTTGGAGTCAGGGAGGGGGTGCTTTTCTGGAGGGATGCTTGCACAAAAAAGGAGGGGATGGGGTCTGCAGGAGGAGATGGTGCTGTGTTCTAAGGAGAGAAGAATGAGAATGGCTCCCTGCAAGCTGGTCCTTTTGGGGAAAAAAACCAGGGCTGTGTCACCATAGCAAGTTCTTAACCTCTCTAGGCCTCCCTCTCCTTGACTGTGAAATGCAGATAAAAATATAGAACTGGGCCAGGTGTGGTGGCTCGCGCCTGTAATCTCAGCACTTCGGGAGGTCAAGGCAGGTGGATCGCCTGAGCCCAAGAGTTCGAGACCAGCCTGGGCAATGAAGTGAAACCCTGTCTCTACAAAAGTGAAACCCCATCTCTACAAAAAATCAAAAAAAAATTAGCCTCGTGTAGTGTTGTATGCCTACTAGGAAGGCTGAGGTGGGAGGATCTATTGAGCCCAGGAGGTGAGGCTGCAGTGAGCCGCTATCATGCCACTACACTTCAGCCTGTTTCAAAAAACAAAAACAGAAAAGGAACTGGGTAGGGATGGTAGTTATGAAAATTAAATGAGGTGGCTCACATATGCTCTGGGCATTGACCAATTGCTCACACAGTGCTGGTTCCCTTTTCCCTGGTGCGATGTAGAAACAATGCCCCAGTCCCCACCCAGTAAACACTGTTCAAATCCTGAAACCTCAAGTCCAAACTTATAAATAGTAATGCCAGACTGGCCGGGTGCGGTGGCTCACGCCTATAATCCCAGCACTTTGGGAGGCCGAGATGGGCAGATCACTTGCGGCCGGGAGTTCAAGGCCAGCCTGGGCAACATGGTGAAACCCCGTCTCTACTAAAATTAAAAAATTAGCTGGGCGTGGTGGTGGGCACCTGTAATCCCAGCTACTCAGGAGGCTGAGGCAGGAGAATCACTTGAACCTGGGAGGCGGAGGTTGGAGTGAACCAAGATCGCCACTGCACTCCAGCCTGGGTGACAGAAGGAGACCCTGTCTCCAAAACAACAACAACAACAACAACAAAAAAAACCAAACTAACCCACAAAAACTTGCTTAGCTCATAATGCATCAGAGTGTGTGTGTGTGTGTATATATATATTATATATATTCATATATGAGTAAAGATATAGTACAAAATAATAGTGATAATTAAACAAAATTTATTCATGAATAAAAAAGGATTTTTATGTATTTTTATAATAGCATAGCCTTAGAAGGAAAGGAGTGATGAGGAAGAGCCATGCTAGCCTTGACCTCAACCCTGAGAAGACGTCAAATGCTTCCTGCTGATCTGGGACAAATGTTGCTGGCTGTTATGAAGCAGATAGGGGAACTGATCAAAAATGTGCATCCCAACCTTGAACTGTATCTGCCACGTCTTTCTGTCCCCTATGGAGGGGCTGGCAGGGTTTGCTCTAAAGAGCCACCACTGCTTAGATGGCCATGAATGATCAGGTCTTCTCCCAGTTCCTTATACCTTCTCCTGCACCCAGAGAGTCCCATAATGAGTTCCCTATGAATGCTCAGCCATGCTGGGCCTGTGTATTAAAATGATGGTTTAATGTTACATGATCTATAGCACAGCTGCATTGGCTGCTAAATTGTGTCTTTACTAGACTTCATTACGGTTTTGTGTTTGTTCATCTGTGACTTCCTTCATAACAAGCTGTCCTAATATTTTACATTTCAATATGCATTTTTTGGTGAGTTTTAAAGCTGGTTCATGGCAACAGAAGTATGTCACATCCAACTGATCCATTGCTGAGAGATCAGGGTTTGTTCTCTTTTTGTTGGTTTTATACCAATATTTTCAGATGCACTTATAAACTTTTAACATCCTTACAATTATACCATGGCTCAGTTACACACTCAATTTTCTGCACTTACGTCATCTTTTTCATGCTGAAAGTTTGTTAATGGTAGAATGGATAAATAAAATGTAGTAAAATTCATAGAATAGTATACAAGAATAAAACTGGGCTGGGCATGGTGGCTCATGCCTATGATCCCTTTGAAGTGAGACTCTGAGTCTTAAAAAAAAAAAAAAAAGGAATAAAACTGAACACTGAACAAACTGCAGCCACACTCAGCAACATAGATGAATCTCACGAATGCAATGTTGAAAGAAAGGAAGTCAGATACAGAAGGATGTGTACGGTAATGATTCAGTGATGCATTCTTGGGTGAGAAAGCCATAAAGAACATGAGAAGATATTATTATAAAAGTCACAGGGACAGAACTGAGGACTTCTGGGGGCACTGGCTAGGTTCCATTTCTTGACCTCGAGGTGGTTACACATCTGTTTGCTTTAGAATATTTTGTTAAGCTATACATTTGTGTGCTTTTGACAATTAAAAGATTGAAAAATAACTACTACATATACTGAATTGAGTAGGAATTTTGGCCATACAAAATTCTATTTCATTTGCCAATTATAAGCTTCCTGATTTATCATTTTATCATTTATTTCTGAGTTTGCCAGTTATGCTCAGCTAAAATCCACCTAATGCCAGATAAATCTGAGAGTGAGGACTTCAAAATCTGAAAACTGCAGGCCTGCTAAGTATTTGGTATACTATAGGCATTGAGCTAGGTAAATTATATTAGTCATCATATTGGAGAAACAGAATCATTCTATAGTCATCCATCTGGAGAAACAACCAATCAGATGTCTATACAGATAGGAAGAGATGTCCTTTAAGAAATTGATTCACATGATTATGGAGGCTGGCAAGTCCAAAATTAGCAGGGTGGGCAGGCAAGTTAGAACGCAGAAAAGCCAATATTCCAGATGGCTGCAGAATTAGGAAGAGCTGATGTTGAAGGTGAAGTTCAAAGGCAGCCTATTGAAGAATGCTCTCTTGCTAGGTGGGCAAGGCTGCTCATTTTGTTCAATTCAGGCACTTCAACTGATTGGACGAGGCCCACTCACATAAAAGAGGGCAAATATACGTTATTCAAAGTCCCTTGATTGAAATGTTAGTCTCTTTCAAAAACAACCTCACAGAAACACCCCGAGTAATTTTTGACAAATATTTGGGCAACCCCTGGCTGAGCCAACTTGATGCATAAAATTAACCATCACAGTAGGTGTCACATAACATGTACCTGGTTTACAGCCTCCTGATTTGATTATTCTGTCCCCCATTTTGCAGAAAGCACTTAAATACCTTGTCTGTGGTTGCACAGCTGGGAAGCAGCAGAGACAGGAGTTAAATCGAAGTCTATGTGACAACAAATACCAGTGTTGAACAAGCTTTTTTCCTTTTTTGGCATTAAGGCCAACTCCGTTTTAAAAAAATGGGCTACATATTTTCATTTCTTTTCATTTCACTTCATTTCATTTTGTTGTTGTTGTTGTTGTTGTTGTTGTTGTTTTGAGATAGAGTCTTGCTCTGTCACCAAGGCTGGAGTGCAGTGGTGTGATCTCGGCTCACTGCAGCCTCTGCCTCCTGGATTCAAGTGATTTCCTGCCAATTTTTGTATTTTTAGTAGAGACAGGGTTTTGCCATGTTGGTCAGGCTGATCTTGAACTCCCGATCTCAGGGGATCTGCTTGCCTCAGCCTCCCAAAGCGCTGGGATTACAGGCATAAGCCACCGTGCCTGACCGTTACATTTCATTTCCTTTTTTTTTTTTTTTTTTTTTTTTTTTTTTTTTGAGACAGAGTCTCGCTCTGTCGCCCAGGTTGGAGTGCAGTGACCGGATCTAAGCTCACTGCAAGCTCCGCCTCCCGTGTTCATGCCATTCTCCTGCCTCAGCCTCCCCAGTAGCTGGGACTACAGGCACCTGCCATCTCGCCCGGCTAGTTTTTTGTATTTTTTTTTTTTTTAGTAGAGACGGGGTTTCACCACGTAGGCCAGGATGGTCTCGATCTCCTGACCTCGTGATCCACCCGTCTTGGCCTCCCAAAGTGCTGGGATTACAGGCTTGAGCCACCGCTCCCGGCCTACATTTCATTTCAATCCAAAATGAAAATAACTTGATTGAATCTCGTGGGGAAAATGTATTTAAAATATAATTACCCAACTTACTGATGGGAAATTGACAATTGCCTTTTCTCTTTAGTGACCAAAATGCTGTATCTGGACATTATTGAAAGAAAGCAGCTTTCTAATATTTCACCCTGTCGGAAAACCAAAGTGGGCTGTGTGTTGCACGTTCCTGCACTCTGGTGCATGCCAGAAAGGTGAGCGAGGACAAGCAGGCTTAACTTTCCATGGAAGCGGGCGCAGCTGTACAGATAAGCAGAAGGAAACTGCAGGGCGCTGTCCAGGGCTTGAGTGTCTGATGGCTCTGGCTTTTTATCTTGTCTAATCTCACTTCAAACCTACCTTTCCCTAGAGGTAGAGTATTATTAGCACAGCACTTAACATTATCAACCTTGACCTGATGGTCTTTGGAGGCTACAAATGGAGTGGACTGAGACAGACAGCAAGAAGGGGAAGGAGGGGAGGAGAAGGTATGGAGAGAGGGAGGGTAAAGAAGGAGGAATGGAGAAAACTCAAGCACAAGAGAGATGTCTTTTGAGGAAAAAAACAAAAAACAGCACAGAAAGCCAGGAGAAAGAAGCTGCTTAAGGATGTCTGATTTGTAAGAGAAAAGAGCTGTGATGGGCTTCACGGGCCCACAGAGTGGTGAAAACCTGGTGCAGGAGTATGCACAGCCCTGCAGAAGGAAGAAAGTGGTACCCACAGAGATGGGGGCTGAGCCATTTGGAGAGTATATGGGAGTCAGAGAGCTGTGGCTGGTGGAGGTGGCGGGGATGGTCCTGGAAATATTGTCAAGGCCATGAGCCACCAGCCTGATGTGTGGGTGGCTCTTTCTCTTTTTGATTTTTGATTTTTTTGAGACAAGATCTCACTTTTTCACCCAGGCTGGAGTGTAGTGGTGTGATCAAGCTCACTGAAGCCTCAACCTCCCATCTCAGTCTCCTGAGTAACTGGGATTACAGGCATGGCTAATTGTTATATTTTTATAGAGATAGGATCTCACTATGTTACCCAGGCTGGTCTCAAATGCCTGGTCTCAAGCGATCTGCCTGCCTTGGCTTTTCAAAGTGCTAGGATTCCAGGCATGAGTCACCATGCCTGCTCTCTTTCTCTTCTTTACAAGTCGAATGCCAGAGGAAAGAGCATGGGCTTTGAAATATATATAGAAAGAGATGTATTATAAGAAATTGATTCACATGATTATGGAGGCTGGCAAGTCCAAAATCTGCAAGGTGGGCCGGCAAGCTAGAACTCATAAGAGCCGGTATTCCAATGGAAATATCGAAATTCAACTTAAAATAATGTCACTACAATGCCATATCCATATGAAGGCCAATTTGTATTTATGTGACATATTTACGTGATACTGTATTAAGTGTTGCTGGTAAAAAGAGGATATTATTTGTCTTTTCTCATAGGATTGCAGGAGAATTCAATATGATAATAAATATGAAATTCTAGGCATAGAGCTGGCTCCTTTCTTCCTGCTATCATCTTGAGTAATTGTAGCTTTGCCACTTTTCAGCACAGTCACTGTTTCACGTTGTTGTTTTCTCTCTCCAGTGAGATGGAAGTACCTTAAGCGGTTTTCTCTCTCCAATGAATGGGTCACAATAGGGGAGAGAAGAAAGAGAGGAGGCTGAGATCAGACTGGGTAAAATCACAGTGCTACCATGACTGTTACCTTAGGAATGTCATTTACCTGCCAGAGCTCTGTTTCTTCTCACCTGTACAATGGGTTTATAACACCTACCTTGTAGGGATGTTGCAAACATGAGGAAAAATGAGTGTTCAATGCCTGTCTTAGTAGGCCCTAAACTATGATTGATCCTAGAGTAGCTAGCCCAGAGCTAAGCCCAGAGTAAGTGCTTAATAAATATTTGTGAATGGGACTCTCTGAAGCCCAGTCCCAAGGTGAGCTGGATTTCCAGGAGTTGGCAATGAAAATCCTTGGATTGTGTAATCTGAGAGCTGAATGTGTGAGTGAAGCGGTTCTAACAGCACAGCACCAGCAGCAGAGGGTGGTGGCGGGGCGGCAAGGATCCCAGGCACCCAGCCTTCAAACCACTTCCTCTGCCTCAGGGAGAGGCGTGCGTGCATCCCTGAGGTCAGTGGCCACAAGGGACTCAGCCCTAGGGGACAGCAGGTGTCAGATCAGCCTCCACAGACCCTCCACTGCATGAATCCACTTGTCAGGGCAAATACTCACTTCCTTCATCCCCTCTTCCCCTGACTTTGAAACACTGAGCTCTGGTCGAAAATTAAAACCCACTTTGTCACATCCCCCAGGGAGAAAAGGGAGCTTGGAGCAGACGTTTAACACCAGAATTAGCACTCACAGGGCACTGGTAACACCAGCTCCCAGCTGAAGACCTCTGATCCCAGACATGAAAGCCATTTACTTCCTAGTGGAGGCCAGACCAGGATAGTTCCACCTTTCAAGGAGAAAGGTCACAAGCCCTTGGAGGGCTTTAGAGTGGTCTTTTCTGCCCTGCCCATGGCGTCTGCTGTGAGGAAATCTGGCTGTAGCTATTCAGGTTAGCCCTGATTGCAGACAGAACTCTTTCTTCCTGAACGAAGGAGTCTTACCAGGGACACTCTTGGCTGCTTTTAACTGCACATCACCTCAAGTCCTGCTGCTCTGCTGATCCAGACCCTGACCCCAATGCACCATCTTGACAGTATGGGCAAGTCCTCAGGCCAATCCAGATGCTTTTCATCCCTTCAAAGGTGTTCAAGTCCTCCCACTCCATGCAGACTTCCCTGACCATTCCAGCCCGGCTCATCAGCCTCTCCCCTGACCTCCAGCTGCCCTTGGAGGCCTGAGTTTAGGCTGTGCTTATACACACATGTGCTGTTGGACTGTCTTCCACACAAGGAGCTCGTCTCCTGAGTTAGTAGATCCCCACAGGTCCTTTCCTCTTTTCCCATTTCTGTCCGACACATGGCCACTTGCCCAGCCCCAGCTTCCATCCTCTGTGCCCTGGGCCCGTGCAAGAGCCTTCTAAATGGTTTGTTGTGCCCGCTCTTGCCATGGCACCATCCATTCACCAGCCAGAGGGCTATCTTTAAAAAGCAACATTGTGACCTCAAGTCTCCCTCCCTATCCCCCACCTGAAAAGCCTTCAATGGCTTTGTATTGCCTTGAGCATGGCTCACAAGCCCTCTGCGATCTCATGATTACCAAGCAAACAATGACAGTAGTTACTCGTTACTGTCAGCCCTCCCAGTGAGATTAGAAGGCCTGTGAGGGCAGGAAACTTGGTTACCACTCCATGTACAGGGCCTAGCACGTTGCTGGTACCTCACTATATTTTTGTTAGATGGCGGGATGAGTGAGGGAATAACTGAATCAATGAATGCCCTGTGAGGCCTTGAGATTGCTGCAGTGGTTGCATTTAGTCCCTATCCTAGGTCACATTTTCTGGTAGCAGAATGCCTGGCAGGAGGGGTTGTGAGCACATGAGTTCTTAGAGAAAGGCATTCAGTGGACACCAGTCAGCGAGCTGGGGAAAGCCAAGTGTGGTCGAATAAAAAATATATTTGCTCTTTGCCCCATTTCTGGCATAGATATTCCTAAAACTTGTGGAACCCCCTGAAAGACAGGAGCGTCTTTTATCATTTATAATGAGCCCCTTTTGAACATATCTGAGTCTATGCTAATGAGATGGCTCTTGGGAGCGCCCCTAGATAGCTTCAGGATAGGGACTGGTCACCAGAGGAACCAACCAAGGGTCTGTGCTAAAGTGTGGAGATTATTTCGTTTTTCCTACATTATGGCAACTTATCTCAAAATAATGTCTCTCTCCCTTACTTCTGTGCTAATTGTCTTTTAAGCCAGGGCAAGTAGGATCAATGGGCCCCAAGTTCACAAGTCCTGCCCTTGTCCATGTGGCATGAATGTGAACAGCTCTCCCCATGAGACCTGCTGCCACTGTGTGGGATGATGCTCCTTTGCAAGCTCTGGCCTCTCCTCTGCACACAGAAGGTTGCAAGTCGAGATCTCATTGAGAACCAGCTTGCAAAGGGTAATGGCATGATCCTGGGTTGGGAAGGGTGTGGGGTGCAGTTGTGGGGGAGGCTGCCCAGGACATTAATGTCTAGCTTCAGCTGAGCCAGCCATTCCCAGTCACAGGGCTCCATTCCAGTTGCTGACTGCTCTCAGTTTTCTGCTTGTGACACATCATTAAAGTCAGGCTCTGTCCCTGTTCCCTGCCACCTCGTTTTAATATTAATTGCAGCCAAAGCAAATTAGAACAAATCTGCTGTTCCTGAAACATGCTGTGCATGACGGAGCCAAATGTAAGTGATTTTATTTCTACGCAAGTTATTTATGTGATTGCTCTCTTCCATTGGTGCTGATATGAGGATGACTGCTTTTGAAAGTGGAAGCTTTGGGTTCCTCACTGTCAAACAAACAGCCAGGAAGTGACTGCTGGGAGACTAATAGATCCTAAGACTATCCAGCCGTACTTCAGCTTTGGAGGGAAGAAAGAGGAAGAAAATGCCTATGTCCTGATTGGCAAGGGACGGGGTTTGCTTTGTGGCTGCCCTCCCCTCCAGAACATTGGTCAAATGTATGTCCCAAAGTCCCATCCAGCCTGTGGCATGTCAGATCAAGGCCAGAATTGTCTGTCTCTGTGTTGCAACTCGGCCGCTGCCCGAAGGCAAGTGACTGGTGTCAAAACAGACCCTTTGTCCTCACCACTTCCTTGGAATATGCAGAAAGCATGTGTCTGGGGAACTTAAGCTGCCAAGCTTTGCTTTGGGGAGACTTCAGTGAAAATATATGCCACTTCTTGGTGGCAGGACTTGGTGGGTTGGGCACGTGCAAGAGGCAGACAAAGCATTTTTTTTTAGAAAAACAGTAAAGCAGGGTAAAAAAGCAAAAGGGGAAGAGAATTACTAAACTTTGGATATTTGATCCTTCCTTCAATGTGGAAAAATATGAACGCTGGTAGGTTTCCTTTTGTATCATTTGAATTTCAGTGTATGTGGGGAAGCAGCTTGCAGCATCTGTTCAGGATGTGGGATTTTTATGATCTCAGACACACTTGCCCCCATGGAAAGGTGGAGAATGGGAGAGGGTGGGGTATTAGTAATTTGTGTAAGAATTTTACATTCTTAGAGGTTGATTTAGGAGTTCTTTGTTTGGCAAATCCAGATCTAGAGAAAAATAGCCCAGAACATGGCCCACCTCCCTGTGGGTATAAATAGTCCTTCCTGGAGCCTAGGAATGGCCTGTGCAGTGCACACTTGAGTGAGCAACAGCATCAACTGTGGGACTTGTTAAAACAGATTGCTGGGACCCACCGGAGAGTGTGTGATTCAGCAGGTCCAGCGTCGGGCTTGAGAATGGACATATCTAATAAGTTCCCAGAGGTGCTGATGCTGCAGGGACAGGAAACGCACTTTCAGAACCACTGGCCTAGAACATGGTATCACCCAAGCTGAGGGGGCTGACGTGCAGTTCTGGAGCTGAGCAGACAGTGTGGAACCTTTGTGGCACTAGGTTAGTGGCTTAGTGTTTGCCACAGCAAGAAGCTGTGGAGGTGTCAGTGGTTTCAAGCAGTCAAGTGGCTATCCCAGGAGGGAAAAAAGAAGCCCTGAGTGTAGCTCTTTCCAATTTCTGTGGTGTAAATACTCCTATCATGGCCAGTTTCAAGCTACTAATATGATGCTACTGAACGCTGAGGAAAAATGTGCCTAATTCAGTCTTTCAGCACATCAGGGAGGAGAGGATTACTGAAGGGGAACAGGCCTATAGCTTGGTGCGTCTGCTGGAATGACTGAAAGGGCTGTTCACCACTATGGGAAAGTCCTGAGGCCTCTCACTGGAAGAATGAAGAACAGAAAGTATGGGAGTGGAGTGGCCGGAAGAAAACAACTGGTTTGTTTCTCTAAGAGAGAGGAGACTTGCATCTGGCCTGCCCACCCTTCTCTTGCCTGCTAACCTGGGACACAAAAGATTGTTACATGTGTTTTTTTTTTGTTTTTTGTTGTTTTTTTTTTTAAGTTAGTCCAGGCGGAGTGGCTCATGCCTGTAATCCCAGCACTTTGGGAGGCTGAGGTGGGTGGATAATGAGGTCAGGAGTTAGAGACCAGCCTGGCCAATATGGTGAAACTCTGTCTCTACTAAAGATACAAAAGATTACCCGGGTGTGGTGGTGGGCACCTGTAATCCCAGCGACTTGTGGGGCTAAGGCAGGAGAATCGCTTGAACCCAGGAGGTGGAGGTTGCAGTGAACAGAGGTCACACTATTGCACTCCAGACTGGGTGACACGACAAGACCCCATGTCAAAAAATATATATATAAATATTGTTATGTTTAATAAAGCTAAGTTTCAGAGGTACAAAAAAAGAAAATAAACATCATATATTGTTCCACTGTGCAGAAATAAACACTATTAATATGTTGGTTTCTATTCGATTTTGTTTAACATGTATACACATACATAATTATTCACACAAGTTTTATGGAGTTGTTACATATACTGTTTTGTAACCTGATTCTTGCATGTAATAGAGAATCAGGAACACTTTCTCATGTAATTAAATGTTCTACAACACAATTTCTAATAAGTGAAGAGTATTCCCTTATGTAGATATATCACCATTTATTTATTGAATCTCCTCTTCCTGGAAATTTGCTTTGTGTCCCACATTGTTTAATTACAAACATGCTCTGCTGAACAGCCTCATATCTAAATATGTCCTCATATCTAAATACAATTATTTCTTGGAATTCAGTTGTCTAATAGGAAACACTGGCTCAAGCACAAGTGTGCATGTTTTTAAACTTTTGATTCATAGTGTCAAGTTGCCTTCCAAAAAGGCCATCGCTGTTCACACTCCCACCGGCAGCATTTGCAAGGTCCCTTTTCATCACCCTCTTACCCACAGTGAGTTTTACAAGTTTTTAAAACTCAAATGTATTAGTGAGGCGGTTTGTTTTTTGCTTTTGTTTCTTATGTTACAATGAAACAGTCATGTCACAAGAAACTGACTGGCATTCAAGTATAAGACAGGCAATCAATGAGGTACCACCCCGCTGAACTTCAAAGTTCCACTAAAATACTTTAATATTTGGGTTCCAGGGAGATGATAAAAATTGCAGCTGTTGCAGTTAACTATGCTTTCTACAACGTAAGTGTCTTGATGGAAGCAGAGAGGGTGGGAGGAGCTGGGGCATCCAACAGTGCTCAGGGAACAGAAGACCAAAGAGCCACCAGGCAGAACCATCTCTCACAATAGAAGACTGACATTTTGTGATCACAGCTCCTGAAAGGAACAAAGAATGGACAATAGCAGGAACTGGAGGAGAAAAAGAACAAGCTATTAACAAGCAAATTAAGACCAGACAAGGGAGATGAATCAGAAGTGATCCAATAACCAGCCCTGGATTAAGTGCATCTGGCTCTCCTGGGGATTTCACAGTCATTTGCTTCAAACTGCTAATCTTTTCTGAGAGGTTCCCTTCAAGCCGTCTGGAAGGAATGAATAAATGGATGGCTTAGCCAAATAGTTACTCCTGCAATGTTTTATACATGGGTTAGCATACACATTGTCATGCCTCATTGATTCAGGATTTAAAGTGTGGCTGTTTTACAGAATTACAGAATTTTAGAGCTAGAAGTGACCTAAACGGCTTTTAGTCCACCTGTCATTTTGCAGACAAGGAAACTGAAGCTCAGATAGGTCATATGATTTTTTTCCTATTTCATGCATCAAAGTATTGGCAGAGCTAGGACTAGAACCCAGGTCTACAGCTTTTAGTTCAACACCATTTTACTAACTAGTTGCCAAGTATTTTTCTAAGTTTACTTAGCTGCAAGCAACAGAAATATTTAACATGAGTAACAAGACCAAAAAAGTAGAATCAGTAATTTCACTACTTCTCTTTCCTAGGTGGGATATTACAGAGGCAGGCGCATATGCATAGGAGGGTGAGAAAAATCACTCAGGTGTGTGTGACATGGGTAAATGATAAAGTCTCATTGCCTCATTTGTAGCATGGGGTTGATAATAAGATCTACCACACAGGTCAGGGTGAGGTAGCAGAGAGCTTGGCACATGGCATTCAATATATAATAACTAGTTTCTTCTTTTTTTCCTCCTCCTCTTTCTTTCTTCTTCTATTATTATGATTATATGAGAGAATGCCAGTTAATTCTTGGTTTAAGCTGAGGCAGAAAGTCACCTTTCAGGGGCTATTGCTTGCATGCAAATATCTAAAGTCACAAAGGCACCAATTGCCCTGGGCGAGAGCAGGTAAGATCTTTTGTGGCTGGATCTGTCTGCCTCCTGATACCTTCTGGCATGCTAGTTGGTGGCTAGGGAGGGAGGCAGGTCTGTACAGAAGTCAAGGGAACTGAGCTGGAGGAAAGGGAGAGATTGGTGACTCGCCCCATCATTTGGGCCTAGAGACTATAGGGAAGGCTGTCACTGGAAACCCCTCCTGACCCTGCTTTCCTTGGCATAGAAGGTTGTGTTGCAAAAACAACAGCTGAGCTTAGGAGAGTGTGAGCAGAAAAAGGATCACTCTTGGAGCAAAGCTCAGGATGTAGGGTCTGTGGTCTCTGACAGTGCTGATTACTGTTAGCCATACTTGTAAGCCTGAATATGTTAACAACCCGGCAGTGCAGGAATAGTGACCAGCAGCGCCCCCATGTGGCTGCAATGGAAGCGGCACAAATACTAAGTTGAGCACACTTGGAAGCTCACTCTGGCTGGTATTTGCAACCTGAACTGACTTTGAAATAAATAAATCCCGGGCAGTTCTGGGTAAAGCAAAAGATCTCCAGAGGGATGTGTGGGATTTTCCATTACTTTGGGCAGCAATTGCTCATTTAATTATTTCGAACCATAAAAGTGCCCTTTACTCAAAGCTGGTCAGAAGGGATACTAGTCTATATCCTTGAAAACACATATTTATAAATACGTACAGAACAATCACAGCTGAAGTCCTTAATAGTTCTGAATTAAATATGTTATACACAACTTTGAAAGCTTTATTTAGCTATGGTCCCTAGCTTTAGTTAATAATTATAATAATAGTAATAACAAAACATTAACTGTATGCTGACTACATGCCAGATTCTATATTACATATATGCATTATCTCATTGAACATTCACAGACACTTTATCAGGTGGGTACATTTTATAGATGAGAAAACTGAGGGCAGGCGGTTGACGTGCACAAAGTTACATGTAACCAGGAGGGAGAAAGTTAAGATTTGAAATAAGCCTGACCTGACTTTATAATTCTGCCTCGTAAAAGCAGTGTTTAGGCTGGGCGCAGTGGTTCACGCCTGTAATCCTAGCACTTTGGGAGGCCGAGGTGAGTGCATCACCTGAGGTCAGGAGTTTGAGACCAGCCTGGCCAATGTGGTGAAACTCTGTCTCTACTAAAAATACAAAACTTAGCTGGGCGTGGTGGCGTGTACCTATAATCCCAGCTACTCGGGAGGCTGAGGCACAAGAATCGTTTGAACCAGGGAGGCAGAGGTTGCAGTGAGCTGAGATTACACCACTGCACCCCAGCCTGGGTGACAAGAGCGAAACTCCATCTCAAAAAAAAAGAAAAGCAGTGTTTACAGAATGTTGCATTCTCTGGTATTCCTCAGACTAACACTTGGGAATTTTTAGCATCTATTTGATGCTTGTTATTATAGCTTTATATCAATAGCAAAGTCATTATTCCTTGCTTATTTTTATACATTTATTTGTATATTGACTGTCTCTCTTAGTGCCTGGTACAAAGTAGGAGCTTAATCAATAATAGTGGAATAAAAAATGAGTATTATACTTGGCCTGAATATTCCCTCCAAATGACAAACATTCCAGGTTTTCCAACCAATAAAAGGAAGCTCCAGAAAGAAGTTATGTTTCTGGGGCTGCCTCCATTAAGAAGGCCCATGGGCCAAGACTGTTGGTGTGGGCCGTGTTGGCCCTGCCAGGCCTCTCCAGGATCTGTCCTGTGGCCCTCAGCAGGACAGGCATTCCCCTCATTTGCTCACTAGCAGGCCTCTGTATTCCCATCCTAGAGCTTTCCCCTGCCATTCTCCCCTCCCAGAATACCATTCTCCACCTCAGTTTGGGCTACTTTCAATTCTTTTTCTTCAAGACTTACCTTTTCCCCAGTTTTCCCTGTCCCTTCACCTTCACACACAGAGATGAGTCTCCCTGTTTTTGGAGCTCCCATGCTTGCAGTATCATTAGGAGAGGACAGAGTTGAAAGAGGCCCAGATGCTACCCAGACCTGGATGGTGTAACGGACTAATGTGGTTTGGCTGTGTCCGCACCAAATCTCATCTTAAATTGTACTCACATAATCCCCACATGTTGTGGGTAGGACCCAATGGGAGACAATTAAATCATGGGGGCGATTTCCCCCATACTGTTCTCATGGTAATGAATAAGTCTCATGAGATCTGATGGCTTCACCAGGGAGACCCATTTTGCTTGGCTCTCATTCTCTCTTACCTGACACCATGTAAGACGTGCCTTTGCTTCTCCTTTGATTTCTGCCATGGTTGAGAAGCCTCCCTAGCCATGTGGAACTGTGAGTCCATTAAACCTCTTTTTCTTTATAAATTACCCAGTCTCGGGTATGTCTTTTTCAGCAGTGTGAAAACGGACTAATGCGGATAGCAAACTTCTCCTTGGCCCAGGGTTGCTGGGAGGTGCTTCAGGGAGCTACCTTGGGGAAAGGGTCAGCAAACGGGAGCCCATACCGGAAGAGTCCTGGGTCTCCTGTCGCCACTTAAACACGATGCCCTACTTCCATCTGTAGGATGTGACTTCCTTTGAAACAAGATGTTAAACGGTCAAAAATATGAAAAACAACTGCTCTATTTCCACCTCCTGCTTTTACAGATAAGAAAACCTCAACTCTTATTTAGACCTCAAAATTCCTCCTTCTTTCCTTGGTTCCTCCCTTCCTTCCTTCCATGTAGCAGAATTTTGGCAAATGCGCCCCACATGGGACACCTTATTTCCCTGCTTTCCTTGCAGCTATTTCTGTGTGGCCATGTGACAAAGTTCTCACTAACAGAAAATGAGTGGAGTGACAGGGGCAAGTTTTGCATCACTCATTTAGGAGGAAATAGCGTGTCCTTCCCTTTTCCTCTTTCTGGACTCCCATGTGCTGGGTCACAAATGGGCAGTGACTCAGCTTGGCCCATGCCTGTGGGGACAACTGCCTGAGCCAGGGGTCTCTAACTTTTTTTTGTGACATGGACTCCCTTGGCAGTATGAAGCCTATGGACTTTATCACTCCATATGCATTTATTTTAATGTATAAAATAAAATGCAGAAGGTTACAAAAGAAACCAGTTGTATTGAAATACAGATATTAAAATAAGCACACACACAAGCACACCTAAATTTGTGACACAGTAAAAATGTACTTCTTTATTCACATTAAATAATAAAATCTAGTAGCAGGGCTGATAACAACTGTAATTTTAAAACGGTAATAAACATTAAGTGATATTTTGAGATATCTTCAACACTGTAATGTGAGATGAAAAATCTTTATGATTTCTATTGGCCACAGAGTCCTCGATCTTTCTAGTACTACAGAGGCTTATTTCCATTTGCATAATTGAAGGAAATGCTAAAATTTATGTAGAAGTTTTTGAAAATATAGATGTAATTTTTTTTCTATGCAAGTTCACAAATCCCTTGATATCTATCTGTGGACTCCAGGTTGAGAACACTTGCCTTAGGGCAGGAGTCCCCAGCCCCTAGGCCATAGCTGGTCTGCGGCCTGTTAGGAACTGGGTCTCACAGCAGAAGGTGAGCAGTGGGCAAGCAAGCAAAGCTTCATCTGTATTTACAGCCACTTCCATCGCTCACATTACTGCCTGAGCTCTGCCTCCTGTCACAGCAGCAGTGGCATTAGATTCTCACAGGGGCATGAGCCCTACTGTGAACTGTGCATGTGAGGGACCTAGGTTGTAGCTCCTTATGAGAATCTAATGTCTGATGATCTGTCACTGTCCCCCATCACTTCCAGATGGGACTGTCTAGTTGCAGGAAAACAAGCTCAGGGCTGCCACTGATTCTACATTATGGTAAGTTGCATAATTTTTATACTTTTCATTATATATTATAATGTAAATTACATATTATAAGACAATAAAAATAATGTGCACAATAAACGTAATGCACTTGAATCATCCCCAAACCATCATTCCCCCACCCTCTGGTCCATGGAAAAATTGTCTTCCACAAAACTGGGGCTGCCTCCATTTAGGAAATCCATGGACCAAGGCTGTTGGTGTGGGCTATGTCCCCAGACTGGTCCCTGGTGTCCAAAAGGTTGGGGACCGCTGCCTTAGGGGATGTGACAGCAAAAAGATGAAGAGAACTTGGATCCCTGAATGTTTTTATGGAACAGAGCTACCCTGCCAGTCTGGGTCACTCACCTCTAGACTATTATGAAAGATAAATAAACAAATCTTACTTAAGCCATTGTAGTGGTGAGTTCCTGTTATAGCAACTTAGCCTATATCCTAATTTCTATACCCAGAGAGAAAATGGTTTGTTACATATTCTGTTTTCTACATTTATATAAATGGTTTTCTGTTAGTTGGTCTCCCTAACCATCTCTTCCTTTCTTGCATATAGACAATATCTAGATCGGGGTTGGGTAGAGACTAAGTGTTCAGTTCATATGTGCTGAATTAATACAAATTTGTATAATTGAGTCCAAAACACTAGAACTGGCCGGGCCTGGTGGCTCATACCTGTAATCCCAGAACTTTGGGAGGCCGAGGTGGGTGGGATGGCTTGAGGTCAGGAGTTTGAAACCCGCCTGGCCAACATGGCGAAATCCCATCTCTACTAAAAATACAAAAATTAGCTGGGTATGGTGGTGCACACCTGTAGTCCAAGCTACTCAGGAGACTGAGGCAGGGGAATCGCTTGAACCTGGGAGGCGGACATTGCATCGAGCCGAGATAGTGCCACTGCACTCCAGCTTGGGCGACAGAGCAAAGAACAAACAAACAAACAAAACCACTAGAACACCAGCGGTCAGTGACCTGTGCGGGGGGGCTTTGGCCAGTGAAGTACTATGTGTAAACCTTGATTTTTGTGATCTATTAGCTGTGTCACTTTGTATAACCATAACCATTTACATGCTTTTCAACCTCAATTGCATTATTTATTATAACAGAGATGATAATTACTTGAAGTGTTCAAAGTCCAATGGGGTAGACAGATGATGCCCTAAAATAGATTTTAGTAGCGTAGATGTTGTTGGTCTTTAATATCAGTCACACTTGGAGTCCTTGAGTGTGGGACTACAGCACTTCCGAGATGTCTCCCTGCCTGTAGTTGCCGCTTACTGACTTGGGGACAAAGGTAGAGGTAGGGAGCTATGAACGTTCTCCTTTAGCCTTTCCCAAGCTACCCTTTCCCAAGCACGTCCCACGTTCCAGACACTACACACTGGCTCACTGTAGCCCTAGGAAGAAAACACTGTTGGTGTGATTCCCATTTGGCAAGGAAACTGAGGCACACAGAGGAAAAGTAACTTGCTCAAGGTCTTTCCATTATCGAGTGTCCAGTTCAAGATTTGAACTCAATACTAGTGATGGTTACACAGATGCACAGACCGTGTGTGTGTGGGGTGTGCGTGTGTGTGTGTGTGTGTCTGGTGTGTGGGGAGGGAAACACTGGCTGTGTGAGACCCCTGAGCTGAGGAAGGTGAGCACAGAGTGAGCAGCAGTTGAGGGTGCCCTGTGCAGCCCAGTTTGGGGATTCCAAGCAGGAGGACCTGGGAGTAGCTGTCCCACTGGCTTGAATGCATTTCAAGCCCTCTCTTGGGGGCCGAGCTCTCTCAGCCTCCCAGCCCCAGTTTCAGGCCTCCTGAATGGCATCCTCAGCTCACCTGCTGACTCCTTCTCTTCATCTAGGCCACTTCACTCCCTCTGACCCCTGCCTAGTAGCCTCTGGCCTGGCCAGGGACATGCGAATGGCAGTGGCATTCCAGCAAGGGTGAGATCACCACCCATCACCCTGGAGAACAGGCTGCCAGGGGAGGTGTCTGCGTCACTTGTGGCCTTGTTGGCAGATCATAAAAGCTGGAAATGCCTGATGAGGTCATTATGCCCCAAAGCCCTGGGGGCCGGACCCTGCGGGCTCCCGCCATAGTTGCCACTTCCCAGCACCTCCCTTTGGAAAGGCAGAGTGAGCAGGCTGCTTTTCTCTTCTTTTGCTTCACTGTGGGCCCCCTCCTGGCCCCTGGGAGGAGAGGGCAGAACCTCCATCTTCATGACAGGGAGCCCCAGCTCCCCAAGGCTCTGCCAGCAGCTCTGAGACCCTGCCCTGTGGGCCCTCCTCCAGGAGGGTCCAAGCAGCTGTTCCATTGATACAGAGGGGTGTAGAAGAGTAGGGAAGGGGAAGCAATAAACAAAACAATTAATGCTGATGTAAGAAGCTTGGTTTTGAGCCAAGCTGCCTGGGAGAGACCCAGAGTCTAGAGCTAGTGTTGCTCACTGGCAGGGCTTGTCCCTCCCTTTTCTGACTCTCAGTTTCCTCATCTGTGAAATGGGTGTGTTGGCCTAGAAACGAGGATCTTAATCTGCTGGGAGTGCAAATCCCTCTGAGGCTAGAGGCAAAACCGTGAGAACATGAATTCCAGAGCAGAAGGCTGACGCCTTTCCTTGGATGCTACCGTCAGGTCCCCCGTGAGGTTGGGTCTTTAAAATCCTGCCCCACCTAACAATCTCTGTTGCTTGAAGGTCACCAGGAAATGACACAGAAGCCTTTGGAGTGGTGCCCAAATGCTCACTTAGGCCTGAACTCCGCAGCTCTGAGGGCCCAGCCCCTGGGAAAGGGAGGGCAGTAGTCCTGTGTGCTTCTCAGAAGAGCTGGTGCCAACAGGGTTCCTTTGAAGTGCCTGCCTAGGTCCTGGGCCCGAAAAGGAATGGCACAAAAAGATGGCCTGTCCCCATCCTCCTCAGCCTCGTGGTGCCTGGTGCCGCAAGATGGAGTGACGTGAATGTTCAGGCTAGGGAGGAAGCGTTGGGTCCAGTGTCTGAGGTCAGCCACATCACAGGGGTTCTTGCTCTGCTCAGGCTCTGGAAAGAATTTCTGCCCTGCAGCTGCAGTCAGTCCAGTTGGAGCTGAAAGAGTGGAAACTGCAGTAATAAAGCAATTAAAGAGCTGCAAAAGACCATCAGCTTGCTGACCGCATTTCAAAGAATGAGAGAAAGCAGGTGATCATATTCCCAAGCCTCCAGCTTCCGTGAGAACCCACAGGCGTCCAGGCCTGTCCCACCAGGACCCTTTGCCCTCTCCCCAGATGATTTAGCCCCTAGATGGTCCTCAGACTCACAAGGGGCAGAGCACCTTGAGTTCATAAAGGTGCCCTGCAGCATTGAACTCACATGGTTAATTTCATCATAAGCCACATCAAAGGTTTAGAAAGGAGTATCTAGAGTGATCACCATTACCTGCTATATTCATGATTACCCCCATTTTTAGATGAGGAAACTGAGACTCAGGGGTTACCCAGCTATGGGCTATGAGTGGCCTTGCCACTCAAACATTCTGAGGCCCAGTTTAGGTATTTCTCACTCACTCATCTGCTCAGTTAAGTCATGATGTCAAAATACATATTACAGTCTGAAACAGGAGTAGGCAATGAACAGCCTGCTTCAAATCCAGCTCAGTACTTGTTTCTGTAAATAAAGTTTTATTGGAACAGCCATGCCCATTCCTTTACATATGATCTATGGCTGCTCTTACCACAACAGCAGAGTTGACTAGTTGCAACAGAAACTGTATGGTCCACGAAGCCCTCAAAGCCTATTATATTGCCTATCTGGTCCTTTACAGAAAATATTTGCCATAGTCTGGAATATTTACATCAAACTGGATTTCCTCAAGAAATCAAGTCATCAGGAAGATGACTTCTTTAGTTTTATTTTTAATAATTTTAGATTCAGAGGGTGTATGTGCAGGTTTGTTATATGGGTATATGGCATGATACTGAGCTTTTGGGTACAAATGATCCCATCACCCAGGTAGTGAGCATAGTACCCAATGGTTTTTCAACCTCTGCCCCCTTCTTGCCCTGTCCTCTCTAATAGTACCCAGTATACATTGTCATCTTTTATGAATACTCAGTGTTTAGCTCCCACTTATAAGTGAGGACACACAATATTCGGTTTTCTTTTCCTGTGTTAATTCACCTGGAATAACGTTCTCTGGCTGCATTAATGTCGCTGCAAAGGACATGGTTTCATTCTTTTTTTATGGCTGCATAGCATTCCAAGGTTGTACATGTACTACATTTTCTTTATCCAATCCACTGTTGATGGGCACCTAGACTGATTTCATGTCTTTGCTCTTGTGAATAGCGCTGTGGTAAAGGTGAGTGCATGTGTCTTTTTGGTAGAATGATTTATTTTCTTTGGATATGTACCCAGTAAGGGGATTGCTGGGTAGAATGATAGTTCTAAGTTCCTTGAGAAATCTCCAAATTGCTTTTTTTTTTTGGGACGGAGTTTCGCTCTGTCACCCAGGCTGGAGTGTAGTGGCGTGATCTCGGCTCACTGCAACCTCCACCTCCCTGATTCAAGCAATTCCCCTGCCTCAGCCTCCTGAGTAGCTGGGATTACAGGCACACACCACCACAACCGGCTAATATATATATATTTTTTCTTAGTAGTGACAAGGTTTCACCATGTTGGCCACGCTGGTCACAAACTCCTGACCTCAGGCAATCCGTCCACCTCGGCCTCCCAAAGCGCTGGGATTACAGGCATGAGCCACTGTGCCTGGCCCAAATTGCTTTCTACAGTGGCTGACCTAATTTGTATTCCCACTAACAATATATAAGTGTAGGGAGATGACTTCCTAACCAAAGGCCTGATGTCTAAGAGTTTGCGGCAATAATGCAAATGACCATAACACCTGTATTTAATCAACTGTTAATACCACCCTGCTGGTACTTCCTCCAAAGCTTTCAAGTTGCAGCCTCAGCAGATACTGAGGTATGGGTAGTAATTTTGAGAAAACCACCACCAGAGGAAGAAGCTTGTGTCTGAGGTTAGAAGTGGACATAGGGATAAGAGGCAAGATTGAGGGAAACTGCCCTGGGCTTCGGATGAGACCAGAGACACTTTGGCTACTGTGCGGGAGGGAAGCCACTCGGCTGGATAGGATGGTATAAAGTGCTCCCATAGCGTCTTGTCCACAGTGGGTACACCACCAGCATCCTCCATGGAAATGCTGGCCACAGGTGCCCCGTGCAGAATCACAAGCAGGGGCCAGGGTTTGTGAAGGGGGATCCAAGGACTGTGTGGAAGGAATGAGTCCACATCCCTTCTGACTGATTTGGCCGAGTGCCTGGGCTGAAGTGGGTGTCCTGCTGGACCCTATGAGGCCACCCTCAGGGTGTCAGTTTCTGGGAAAAAAGTGGGTAATCCTAGGAGACTCTCTGGACTCCTCCTTCTTGGGACTGGCCTTGGGAGGTGGAAGGGGACCTGCTGTGGCCCCCACTGGGAAGTGGGCTGTGGTGCAAAGATAAATGGGTCCGTGGAGCTGACCAGACAGGCAGTGTCTGCAAATGCAGAGGGTCTAGATCAGGGGTGTCCAATCTTTTGGCTTCCCTGGGTCCCAATGGAAGAAGAAGAACTGTCTTAGGCCACATATAAGATACACTAAGACTAACGATAGCTGAAGAACTTTTTTAAAATCTCAAAACAAAACAAAACAAAACAAAAACAAAAAACCAACAACCTCTCATAGGGTTTGAAGAAATTTTACGAATTTGTGTTGCCCGCATTCAAAGCTATCCTGAGCCTCATGCGGCCAGAGGCCGCGGCTTGGACAAGCTTGGTCTGGATTCAGGAGGGTCTGCCTCTGTTTCACCCCATCATTCTTGACCCTCGTTGAGGTGTTAGTGGGTGCTCCAGCTGGATTTCGGCCAAACACCTGGGTTCAGGCTGAGGTCCATGCTCAGCTTCGGGCCAGGGCACTGGAGCAGGAGTGGCGTCACTCAGGGCCTGTCCTCACCAGGGTATCCTTCCTTTGCCACCTTGGGCAGCTCTGGGTTGTTTTGTAGGGGAACGTGGCATCTCCTCCCCTGCCCAAGAGGAGGGTGGTGCTGAGCAAAGGTAGCCTCTGCGGGCTAGAGATGGCAGGGACCATGGCACCCAGCAGAGTGAGGGGTGCTGAGGGGTCTCAGAGCAGAGAAACTCCCTTTTTCTGACCCTCTCCAGCTGACTGCAGGTCCCCGAGCCTGGGGGGCCGGACGCTCCCCCATGTGCTTCTCTGCCCCTCTGCTAACTTCAGTCCACATCTCAGGCTCCGAGGGTGGGGCGTCTGGAGCCATCCCCTCTGCGCTCTCCTGCGGGACTTTGTACAGTGACCCGAAGCTTCCGCTCCCTAGCCCTGTGCTCTTCCCCTCTCCAGTCTATCTCGGCCGGGAATTGGGTCTCTGCCAGCCCAGCGCTCGGACTGGAGCTTCGGGGGGCTGGGGAGGTAACCCTTGCCAATGGGAGGGGGGTGTCACAACGCCTCATTCCCTCCCAACTTGCGCGCCTCGGAATAATCTCCAGCAGCGTGCCTAGAAGCACAACTGCTTTTGTTTCGGGCGTCGGTGCTTCCCGGAATCCCGGTGCACCGACCCAGCCACCAAGCCGACCCCACCCCGCCGCGGGCTTTGTTCCCTGCGCGGCGCATTGCGCGCCGCGGCCACGCGGGGGCGCTGGGCCGGGGGCGGGGCCCGGGCTGGGGGCGGGGCGTGCCCCCGGGCCACCTCCCCAGCCCCTCCCGGTTCCTCCCGGTTCCTCCCCTCTCCTCTTTGCTCCTCCCGGCTCCTCCTCCCGCTCCCAGCCTCCGCCTCGCAGCTGGGCTCGGACTCAGGCTTAGCCGCAGCCTCTGCGCCTCCTCCCCGCAATCCGGCAGCCAGGCCAGGCCAGCCCGCTCGTCTCGCCGCGCCCGGCTGCTGCCTCCGCTCCAGGGTTCGGCGCCAGGACCTCCTTCTCCGCCGCCGGCCCGCCCTCGTCTACACCGCACACCCGTGGTGCGCCCTCCAGAGGCGGTTTTTCTCCCCCGGGGGAGATGCCCAGCTAACCACCCGGGCTCCTAAGTCTCACTCTACCTGCTTCACGCTTAGTGGTCATCTAGAAATACAGACGTGTCGTAGGCACTCAATAAATGTCTGTTGAATGACTATGTGTAAGCACTCGTCCGTTCTTTACCATACGTCGTTTTTAAAGTTAATAACGCTGGACGTTATTTTTTGGAGCAATTTTAGGTTAACGATAAAACTGAGCCAAAAGTACAAAAAGTTTCACTTACCCCCTGTACCCAACCCCGAACGACCTCCCCCACTCTCGACCTCCCGACCAGGGCGTGCATTGGTTGCCATCGTGAACCTACACTGCCACATCAGGGTCACCCAAAGTCCACAGTTTTTTTTTAGGGTTCACCCTTGGTGCTGTACACTCCATGGGTGGGTATGACATGTGTAAGGCCATGTCATTCTGGTATCACGCAGTATTTTCACTGCTCTAGAAATCCACTGTGCGCAGACTATTCAACCCTCCCTCTTTCCAACTCCTGGCAACTACTGC
The DNA here is from genome assembly GCF_024542745.1 of Macaca thibetana thibetana. Lineage (NCBI taxonomy): Eukaryota > Metazoa > Chordata > Mammalia > Primates > Cercopithecidae > Macaca > Macaca thibetana. The sequence continues at coordinate 32,654,987 of NC_065595.1, read as the reverse complement.
TCTTTTTACTGTCTCCATAGTTTTATGGAATCATACTAATTTTCACAACCATCCAAGAGGTAGGAACTCTTCCCCTTTTACCCTTGAAGAAACTGAGGCTCAGGGAGGTTGCCAGGGCCACGTCAGCTTCCTGATAGGAGAGCCACTAAATTCCAATCGGCTACCAGGTTTCCTGCAACCCTGGCCTGGGATATACTCCTGAACAATGAAGCCAGTAATGGCATGACCACAGCGCTGCACCATCCTGGCCAGCAAACAGGCTCCCTCAGGGGACTCCACTCCTCTACCTGGACACTTCTGCAGGCGGGAAGTGGGGAAGGAGTGACAGGTATGGACTGCCTTGCTTGGCTTCTGGGAGGAGCCATTTGTGCCTACTGCCAGGCCTGATGTAACATTACTAGGCTGGGCAGAAGTACAGATGGAAGCCCTGGTCAGTGGTCTGCCCCTTCCTTTCCCCAGCCCAGGCTCTGACTTCACTGTAGGGAACTTGCAGAGCATGCTTGGACATCCAGCATGCAGCCCAAGCTCCATCCCCACCCCAGAGCCAAACACCCCCAAGCTAATCCTCAGGCCCAGGAGTGTGCACCCTGGTGAGAGCAGACAGCTGCAGGAAGAGGACTTGCAGAGGCTCTAAAGTGGGCCCCAGGACCTTTGGGCAGGGCCTCAGGTACCTGGACATGATCCAAAAGGGAGGGCATGAGCTCCAGGTGGGCATATCCCTTGACCTTATGCTAGATTACCAGATTTAGTCAATTAAAACAGGAGTCCCCAAACCGCTGGCCGTGGACTCATTCTGGTCCATGGCCTGTTAGGAAGTGGACTACATAGCAGGAGGTGAACAGCAGGTGGATGAAGATTACTATCTGAGCTCTGCCTCCTGTCAGATCATCAGGCATTAGATTCTCATAAGAGCGAGAACCCTATTGTGAACTGTGCATGTGAGGGATCTAGGTTGCCTGCTCCTTATGAGAATCTAACTAATGCCTGATGATCTGAGGTGGAACAGTTTCATCCTGAAACCAAAACCCTGCCCCAATCTGTGGAAAAATTGTCTTCCGTGAAACTGGCCCATGGTGCCAAAAAAGCTGGGGACTGCTGAATTAAAACACAGGACACCCATTTAAATTTGACTTTTAGATAATTGTATTAGTCTGCTTTCACATTGCTGATAAGACATACCCAAGACAGGGCAATTTACAAAAGAAAGAGATTTAATGGACTTACATCTCCACATGTCGGGGAAGCCTCACAATCATGGCAGAAGGCAAGGAGGAGCAAGTTACATCTTACACAGATGGCAGCAGACAAAGAGAGAGAGTTTGTATAGGGGAACTCTTCTTTTTAAAACCATCAGATCTGGTGACACTTATTGGCTATCACAAGAACAACACACGAAAGTCCTGCCCCCATGATTCAATTACCTCCTGCGGGGCCCCTCCCACAATATGTGGGGATTCAAGATGAGATTTGGGTAGGGACACAGCCAAACCATATCAATAATCAATAAATAATATTTTAATAGAAGTATGTCCCAAACATATACTTATACCCTCCATACCCCCCAAATTATTTGTTGTTTATCTGAAATTCAAATTTAATTGAGCATCCTGTATTTTATCTGCCAACCCTGCCCTGTGGACTCCTGGCCCATAGAGAGAGAGACAGCAGGAGGAGGGCCTGAGTGGAGTTCTCAAAAGTATGGGGCTTGGGCAGGGGCCTCAGTCCTCTGTGCTGAGGCTATCCTGGCTGCATGTTTTAATATCCTGAAATTACAGCAGGGTCCTTGCTTCTAGTGGTCCTGGGAACAAGGTCCTTGTCAGAAGCTGGCTCCACTCAGTAGGAGTCCAGGGTGGTTTGACAATAAACTTTGCCATTGAAGCCTCTGAAATGCAGGTGTGTTGGGTGAAGGCTGGGGAGGCAACAGATGGTGTGAGGAGATGGGGAGGTGGGATGGGGTCAGGAAAGTGAGCTTTCAGCTGCTGCCTCCATCTTGGTCCACATGGGGAGAGGTTTTAGGAGAGTTAGGGAGGATAGGAGGGACACAGCGACAAATCCCTGCACTTCCAGGGTGAAAGTGCACTGTGGTTGTGCAGCCTGATTTCCTGGCTGAAATGTCCCTTTCACATCACCATAGTTAGTATCCCAGGCAAGGTCGTGAAGGAAGCCAGGCAGGATCTGATGGAAGCTGGGCAGATGGCCTATTGAGGCACAGAGGGTACGTCTTTGCAGGCTTGGTGTTGGTGCCCATCACCCTGAGCTTGGGCCCATGCAGATCAGTGGGGTCACTCAGGGCAGGGAAGCTCTCACTGGAAGGGGAAGAGCTGGCCCAGGGAGGAGGTGGTGGACATGGTGGAAAGGCCAAGATGAATGTTTGGGAATGACTTCTGGAAATCTTTTGTGGAGGACTCACTGAACTGCTTTAGAATCGGAGTCCCAGTCTATTCTAGTGGCTTTTAAAGGAGCTACCTGGAAGAGAGAAGCCACTGTCCTTAGGGCAATGTTCTGGGCAGGGGGGAGTTCTTGTACATACTCCCAGATGGGCCTGGACTGCATCCTCCATGTATATAAGCCTCAGCTTCCGCACCTGCTGAATGGAGATAATTTGGGGGGTTTATTGCGAGAATCAAATGAAATCATGCATAAAAGCAACTTGCAAGGGGAAAGTGTACTTAGAAAGTACAAGACAGCATTGATTGTTAACTCAGTGTGTATGCAGCTCTTCCTTGGGACTAGACCCTGTGTCAGTCTGCAGGGAATTGGAATGATCCCATGGAGCCTAGGTCTGGTGGGGAAGACAGGCTTGTGATCAGGTCACGTAGGTATAGGCAGGGGGCCCCAAGGTGATCCGAGGAAGGGAGTTGTCCCTATTCCTTGGGAGATCAGGAAGGGGTTACCCAGGAGGTGTTGCTGGATGGAGCTCTCAAATATGGGACAATGTCACCAGATGGAGCAGAGTGGGAAGGGGATTTCAGTCTAGCAGGCAGGAGGCGAGGCCAGGGGCTGACAAGAGCCTGGGTGGGGGCTGCCAGGCAAGAACAGATGACTCACTGAAGTGCCTTGGCCCCCAGGAGGTTGAACTGTTTCCTCTGGGCAGGGAGGAAGTGCGCAGGTGACAGCATCTGGGTGACAGTTTGAAAATATCACTCTGGTTTCCATTGAAGTCAAGGTTTACAGATGCAAGGTGGGAAGGAGGCTGGGAATCTAGATGGGGAAGGTTTCTCTTATGGTCCAGGTTAGCTAACAAGGGTGTGATTGGGGCGGGAACATGGGTATGGAGAGGAGGAGACTTCCTGTAATGTTAGAGGTGGAATCTGCAGGGCTCAGTACCGTCCTTATTAAACCCCTCTCAGGATCCTGGGCCCTCTGAGCCCCTTCCTCCCTGAGCTCATGCCTGACAGCTCTATTCTGTGGGAGTCTTCTCTCCTCTGAACACCGATAACCTCTGCTTCCCACACCACTGACTTTAGAGTCTACTGGCATACTTTTGTTTATTTATTTTTAATTGTTTCCAAGTCCCAGTTGTTTTCTTGAATGTCACAGAAACATTGGTGAAATTATTTTCTAGGGCAGAACTAGCTTATTTACTTGTTTCTCTCCCTCTCTTCCTCCCTCTAGCTCTTTCGCTCCCTCCCTCCTTCCCTCCCTCCCTTCCTTCCTTCCATTCTTTCTTTCTTCCGTTCTTTCTTTTGTTCTTTCTTCCCCTCTTGTACTTATCACCATTTATGCATCTATTTTGCCACTGCACTGTTTCCAGTTTTTGGCAATTATGAATAATGCTGCTTATAAATATTTCTATAATTGTATTTTGATGAACATATGGATATATTTCTCTTGGACATATAGCTAGGAGTAGAATTGTGGGGTCACAAGGTTCACATATGTTTGACATCAGTTGGTACTGCCAAACAGTTTTCCAAAGTGATTGTATTGATTTATGTTCTTGTCAACAGTCTATGAAAGTTGCAATTGCTCCATACCCTTTTGAACATTTAGTATTGTCAACTTTAAAATTTTTAGTTATTCTGGTGTTGGTGTAGTGTTATTTCATTGTGGTTTTAATTTGTATTACTCTGATGACTGAAGGGGTTGACCACTTTTTCCTATGTTTATTGGCCATCTTGGTATCCTCTTTTGTGTGGTGCCTGTTCAAGACTCTCATTCGTTTTCCTAATGGGATTAGGAATATTATTTTAACATTCTGGATATAAGCCTTTTGGGTGTAATAAACATCTTCTGCTCCATGGCCTTCTCTTTTGCTTCCTTTCTTCTCTTCTGCTCCAGGACATCACTTTCTTAATGATGTCTTTTGATCAACAGAAGTTTCTCATTTTAATACAGTTCAGTTAATCTATCTTTTCCTCCATGGTTGAAGCATTTACTGGAAAGTTTTAAAAACCTTTCCCTACACCAAGGCCATGAAAGTATTCTCTTGTAGGAGCTTTATTGTTTTGCCTTTCACATTTAAATCTGCAATTCACCTGGAATTGGTTTTTATGTATGGTGTGAGGTAGGGTCAAGTTTCACATTTTTTTCACATGGATATCCAATTTACCCAACTCCAGATACTGAAAAGACAATGTTTTTCCCACTCTGTAGTGCACCTTTTATTATCAATCAACTGTACCTATGTGTCTGCTTCTAGATTCTCTATTCTATTTGACTGGTCTATTTGTCTATCTGTGCACCAATAATACAATGACTTAACTATTGTAGCTTGGTAAATTTTGATATCTGATAGAAAAACTCCTCCTAAATTTTCCCATACTGTACTTATCACACTGTAATACAATTCCCTGTTTACTGGTGTGAAAGGTGAGAGTCAACATTTACTTGCCAAGACTTAAATGAGCAAAATCCTAACTTTACAAGTTTTCTGTAACTGACCTTATTTTACTTTAAAGCCCTTCATTCCTACTGTAAGTCTATTTATTGCTGTCTTTGGGTTTTTGTTGTTGTTGTTGTTATTCCATTTTCTCCATTAGTAGTTTGTTAATTATGTATTATTCTACTATTTTGATTGGTTTTCTTAGAGATAAAACATGCATCTGTAAGTCTAATATAAACTGGTACTTTCACCATGCCCAGGATCTTAGAATACTTTAATTCTATTTATTCTTCTGTTTTTGTGTATCATGGTATATTTTAATTTATATTTTAAAACACATTAGAAAGTGTTATTGCCATTATTTCATATTGCCAACATTCATTTAGATTTACCTACATATATAATTTTTCTGGGTCTCCCTACTCTTCCCTGCATGTCTATAATTCTATCTGGGATCATTTTCACCTCCCTTTAGCATTTCCTAATGTGGTTTTACTGGTGACAAATTATCTCTGATTTTGGTGTCTAAATGATGAATTAATCTCAGATTCATTTTTGAAAGATATTTTACTGAGTATAAAACTCTAAGTTGGTTGTTATATTCTTACAGCATTGTGAAAATACTAGTCTGTTGACTTCTGGCTGCTTTATTTCTTTGGAGAAGTCTGGATCTTATGGTTGCTTCTTTTAAGACATGTCTTTTTTCTCTAGATGTTTTTAGGATTTGTCTTTGTCTTTGGTTTTTAGCAGTTTTGGTCTGATATGCCTAGGGGTGTGTGTGTGTGTGTGTATTTATCCTTCGTGGGGTACTCAGAGCTTCTTAATCTGTAATTTAATTTCTTTAAGTAGTTTTGGGCAATTCCCAATGTTTATCCCTTAAAATTTACTTCTGTCCTATTCTCTTTCTCTTCTGGGATACCAGTTTCATGTATAATACCTTTTCATCACATATTTTTTGTTTCTTCTGCTCTTCTCTTTTCTTCATTTTCTATCCTTTTGATTCTATCCTTCTGTTGGAAATTTTCTTCTATCTTCCAGTTCACTAATCCTGTCTTCAACTGAATGTAATTTGTTTATAAACACAGCCATCAAATTCTTAATTTCATATATTGTGGTTTTAGTTACAAATTTAACATTTAGGTTTTTTAATATACTTTCTGGTTTCCACCAGAATTCTTTATCTTATTATTTAACTCCATGGATTTATCTATTGTGGTTATTTTAAAATCTGTTTCTAGTAATTTTCAGATTTGGATATTCTGTGAGCTTCTTTCCTTTTTAAAATTTTTGTTATTTTTAAAACAAATTTTACTGTGTATATTTGAGGTTTGCAACATGATGTTATGGCAAACATATAGATAGTAAAATGATGATTATAGAGAAGCAAATTAACTTATCTGTCATCTCACATAGTTACTGTGAGTTCATTTCTGTTATTTATTTTTTCTCTTGGCTTTTGTTTGGATCTTGCCTTTTGGCAAGCCTTGTTGGTTTTGCTGGATGTCATATATGAAAAATAGCAGAAATCAATTTGAAATTCTGAACAATGCTATCTTTCTTCAGAGAGGATTTGCTTTTACTTCCTGCCAGCCTGAGGCTAAGAGCAATTCACCCTAATTCATTCAGAATTCAGTATGACTTTATTCATCATGAGTACTGGCCTATTTTCTCTTCATTCATACCACTAGGGTGTAGCTCTTTTGTATTTCAACCAAAAACCTGGGTTTTTAAAATCAAGACCTATTCTTTGTTTTCTTCCCCCTCAAGACAGAGTCTCACTCTGTTGTCCAGGCTGGAGTGCAGTAGCACAATCTCGGCTCATTGCAACCTCTGCCTCCCGGGTTCAAGCGATTCTCTTGCCTCAGCCTCCCAAGTAGTTGAGATTGTAGGCATGCACCACCATGCCCGCCTAATTTTTGTGTTTTTAGTAGAGACGGTGTTTTATCATGTTGGTCAGGCTGGTCTCGACCTCCTGGCCTCAAGTGATCCAGCCACCTCGGCTTCCCAAAGTGCTGGGATTACAGGCGTGAGCCACTGCGCCCAGCCGAGAGCTATCCTCTTAAATTGTTTCTAAACTTCGCTTGTATGTCCTGAGCCTCTCGATACGGTGAGATGCTCTGCTCAGTTCCTCAGTCTCTTGGCAAGTCATCTAGGGGAATTTGGTCCCAAATTGCTGGCTCCCCTTCTGATGCATCAGTCAAGGAGGAACGTGGTCCCACATTTCTGGCTCACATTTCTGGGCTTACTTCTGGATTATTCCCCACAAATTCTTGCTTCCTCAGTTGCTTTCTGATGCCTTCAAGCAGTATTGTTTTATTAAAAATTATTTTTTTCCAGAATTTCTAAATGATTTCAATGGAAGAGTTGGTCCAAGATATCCCAACTGGCAATTGATGGAAGTGGAATCTTCAGCTCCATTACATTTAAGTGATCCAAAATGGGTAAAAGGCTGGGGACATACAGTGGCAAATTTTCCATGAAATTCCATATAAGAAAAGATCACTGATGAATTCTTAGACATCATGGATACTGAAAAACTGACTCAGTCATTTAAATCTTAACTTTAGAGCTGTTCAAGTGCACATACCCTCTTGGTAGCTTGACAGGTTGCTTTTGTTTCCCTTCACTTGTGAGTGACTGGATTACTTTGCCAATCCTTTTTTCTGTCCCTTCCGCCTGCCACCACAACCACACTTTTTGCTTGATCCTTTTCTCCTAGTCCTACTCTAGGTACATCTGAGGATGCTGCATCTCCCACTGCTACGAGGGCCAGTCTCAGAGCATCTTAGAGAGCCTCAGAACACTGTGGTGTGGGATTGATTAAAAAATACTTGTAAGGAGGCCAGGTGTGGTGGCTCACACCTATAATCCCAGCACTTTGGGAGGCTGAGGCAAGAGGATTGCGTGAGGCCAGGAGTTCAAGACCAGCCTAGGCAACATAGTGAGACCTTGTCTCTAAAACAATTACATTTTAAATTTGCTCAGTATGGTGGCATGTGCCTGTAGTCCCAGCTACTTGAGAGACTGAGGTGGGAGGATTGCTTGAATCCAGGAGTTCAAGGCTTCTGTGAGCAGTGACCTTGCCATTGCCCTCCAGCCTGGGCAACCGAGTGAGACTTTGTCTCTAAAAAATAAAAATACTGGCCAGGCACGGTGGCTCACGCCTGTAATCCCAGTACTTTGGGAGGCCGAAGTGGGCAAATCACCTGAGGTCAGGAGCTCAAGACCATCCTGGCTAATATGGTGAAACCCCATCTCTACTAAAAACACAAAAAATTAGCCAGGTGTGTTGGCATGCGCCTGTAGTCCCAGCTACTCAGGAGGCTGAGGCAGGAGAATCACTTAAACCCAAGAGGTGGAAGTTGCCGTGAGAAGAGATCGCGTCACTGCATTTCAGCCTGGGTGACAGTGTAAGACTCTGTCTCAAAATAAATAAATAAATAAATAAAAATAATAACTAACTAACTAAATAAAGATACTTGTAAGGGAAGCTTTCCAGTTACTAATGTGATAAAGGTCTGTGTATTTTATATAAAGTAGTATGTGTGCTATGTGAACTTATGTTTTCTTGCTAGGAATTCTGTTTCCGGACTTGGTGGGAGAGTGGTCCTGAGAGGAGACACTGGGGTCACTCGCCAGGCTCACACATCCCAGACATATTGTCTGCTTGTTGCCCAGCCACACTCCTCTGCATCTCAGGGCTTCTGGGAAGCTGCCTCGCTTCATAAATCAAGGTACAACATTGTGTCTGGTCATGGAAATTTAATTTATCTTTAGGCAAAACTTGGAACCAGACACACATATGTGCTTAGGGCCCTCAAGTGTTCACTTCAAAGGCACTTTCCATCAGACTGCACTTTCACCCTCATTTCTCCTCTTTCCCACCCCTCCAGTAGGAATTTTAGTGTGGAGAGGATGGTCACCCTAGAGAAACCCAGTATTTGGACATTCCTAGCCAGATTCTATTCTGCATATGGACATGAACTGGACATGTCTACAGACAGATAATCTATCCAACATGGAGAATAAAGTGAAAAATGAAGTGTAAACTGAAAGAAAGCCCACAAACTTGTTCTGTATCTGCAATTAAGGCAAAATCCATGAAAAAGGAAGCCTTTTTACTCAGAGCACTGCAGATGCAACTCCAAGCCTCAGTGATAATGATGCAGGTGTATGCATGCGTGTCTGCATGCATGCATGTGTGCATGTGAGAGAAAAGAATATTTAGCAAGCTCCCCTATACAGAAAAGACAAAAGTGGAAACAGATCTGTGTGCTGTTTGGTAATATGGCTTGAATGACCTTTCCAGCGGGTTATTTTGGTCCTGCAGTGCAGTCATTCTCAACAATGTTTACATCAAACAACCTTGGATCCTGCCCATCCTGCCTATTGAGCAGCTTCAATCCCAGAAAGAGATGAGGATGCCTTTGTTTGGGAAATTAGCTTCTTTCAAATGCAAGCAGAAGCATGGAATCTTGCAGTGTGGGAGTGGAAAGAAATCTTGGAGATCATCTTGTCCACCCCCTCATTTTCTAGATCATAAAGTACAGGCTTGGAGAGTTGAGGGAATTTTCTCAGGGTTGCACAAAGGATCAGTGGCAGGGGAAGGCTTGGAAACCAGTCTCCAAATTTCTGGTAACCCCATCAGTCTATCCTTAGCAATGATAAAAAGGGACTGAAAACAATAGATGATTAAGGAAATTTTCAAAACCCCCAAATCATAATAAGAGACTTTGAAATATGAAACTCTAAACCAATGGTTAGATCCTGTTATTGGCATTAGAAGCTGTAATGATTTCTCTTTCTCATATGAAAGGATGAGAGCAATGGGCTGTGACCATTTTTCTCAGGTAAAGCACACCGTATACTCCAAACCATATACTCTGTTTACATCGAACGGTACACTCAAGCTGTGTCACTTTTGGGTTATCCTGCATTCATTCACACTTCTGTTTGTGAAGACACATCCATTAAGTGAGTACTAGTGTGAGGCAGAAGCTAAGAGGATCAGGAACATCGTTTTCCAGTCTCTTGGCCGCTAAAGTTGGGGTACCTGTGTCTTGGCCTTGGCCGTTAGAATGCTCCTATCTGGGACTTTGCATCTGGAGAGAGTGGTGCAGATGACACAATAGTCACGCTTTTAGTGCTGTTGGCGGTGCCGGGGCAGCCCCTAGCAAGGCTATTCTTGAGGCATGACCTTGACTCATTTTATTGATATTCTGCCTCTGTTTTTTTTTTTTTTTTTTTTTTTTTTTTTTTTTGAGACGGAGTCTTGCTCTGTGCCCCAGGCTGGAGTGCAGTAGCGCGATCTCGGCTCACTGCAAGCTCCGCCTCCCGGGTTCACGCCATTCTCCTGCCTCAGCCTCCCGAGTAGCTGGGACTACAGGCGCCCGCCACCTCGCCCGGCTAATTTTCTTGTATTTTTAGTAGAGACGGGGTTTCACCATGTTAGCCAGGATGGTCTCGATCTCCTGACCTCGTGATCCGCCCGTCTCGGCCTCCCAAAGTGCTGGGATTACAGGGTTAAGCCACCGCGCCCGGCCTTTTTTTTTTTTTTTTTTTTTTTAGATATGGTCTTGCTCTGTTGCCTGGGCTGGAGTGCAGTGGCATGATCTTGGCTCACTGCACCCTCCACCTCCTGGACTCAAGCAATCCTCCCACCTTAGCCTCCCAAGTAGCTGGGATGACTACAGGTGCATGCTAATTTTTAACTTTTTGGTACAGATGAGGTCTCACTATATTGTCAGACTGATCTTGAACTCCTGGGCTTCAGCGATCCTCCTGCTTCAGCCTCCCAAAGTGCTGGCATTACAGGCGTGAGCCACTGTGCCTGGCCTGGCCTGCCCGTTTCAGTCACTGCCTGCTTCCTGAGGCTGGCTCTCCAACTTTCCGTCAGTCTTTTGAGCTACAGTATCCTTTAAAGGAATCCCCTTTCCACTTAAGAGTTGCTCTCTCCTCACTTGTATACAAGAGCCTTGGCCGATGCATTGGAAGAATGAATGCCCTCTACAAGTCTCTGCATGTAGTGCTTTTGCTGGGCTCTCTTCGTTGTGTATGTCTCACTGTAAAGATTAGAGAGACGCTCGTCTTTGATGTCCAAATCAAATAAAGCTGGAGACGGTAATTAAATTTCCCCAGGACCTACAGCCTTGCCCCAGGGAAAGGCATTTTAAAGGTCAGTGCATCTCAATGTCCAGCAGGTTACCCAGTGGAGCTGCAGACACTTGTCTGTAGGGCACAAGCATCTGTTCTGTCATAGGTCCCCATTCAAGGAGGGACCAATGCTGGGGCCCCGGACTAGTTATACAATTGATGAGACCACCTTCAGGCAGGAGGATGTTTAGTACAGCTCCCAGTGTCACAGGGAGGGACTTGACCATCCTCCCCCATGTAATTGACATCAGGACCCAGGTTGGTTTATGGGGATTCCACAGGTGTTGTAGGAAATCAGCCTGAGGAGACAGTGTAGGGCTGGGGGTCCCATTAGGGAGGGAACAAACCAGTGTTTGGACATCTGCCTCTCAGACGGCCCTGCCCACCTGCAGGTGTGACCTTGTCCTTCTCCTGAATCCCTCCTCCCTGCTGGTCCCCAGAGCAGCTTGAGTGTACAAGGACATGGTGCAGAGTGGGAGGAGACCTCACATCTGTCCCCGCTGCACCTGCCTGAGCCTGCTCCAGGCCTGAGCTGCATGAAGGAGTGTAGAGTGGGGATGTGGGGATGGGGGAGAGATGGAAGCTTTGATATTAAACTGTGCCGAGCTATTTAAGTAACTGAAAGTGAAGTTTTTCTTATACCTGCACGTGACCTGAAAAGGTATGGAATCCTCTAGAAGTTTAGAGAATTGGAGAAGGGAGATCCAGCAGAATGGGGTGAAGGGAAGTGGTGGGAAAATGAGGACACTTCTTGCCGGCCCTCTACAGAGGTCAGCTCCTTTAGTGACATGAAGTCAAATGCAAATGCAGAGTCTCCAGCCCACCCCCTCCATCCAGACTTCCACACGCCACATCTTTCCTGAATAGAACTTATGGAACCTCCGGGGCCTGGCTCCCAGTGTCAGTCCTTCACCAACACTTGCAGGGCCTGAGCCACAATACCAGAGGTCCACATATCACATGGCTACATATTTAAACATACAAGCCAAGCTAACAAGCTGTTCAATAAAACCGTGTTCTATCCTCCTACCTTGGCAAGCAGACCTTCAGAAAGACCTGGAAAGCCAGGTTCTAGTTCCAATCTTCAGGGTTCTCTGAATTCTGGGCCAGAAAGTCATCGTGGATTGGAGGGGAGGGGGACAGCGCATCTACAGCCCTTAGCCTGCAGCCACCCTCTTCTCTCCCCACCCTTGGCTTTGTCCCGTACATCCCCAGCAAACAGCCACCCTTGTCTGTGCCTCAGCTTAGGGTTGACAGCTCCAGTAGCAGTCTGCCCTCAGGAGCAGGATCTGGGGAAGAGGCTCCTGCAGGTGCACTGGAAGCAGGCTCCCTCCTCCCCTCCCCCCTCCTCCCTTCTAACCCAGCTCCCCTCCCTCCTCTCCCTCCTCTCCCCCCTCTCCTCCCTTCTAACCCAGCTCCCCTCCCTCCTCTCCCTCCTCTCCTCCCTACTAACCCAGCTCCCCTCCCTCCTCTCCTCCTTTCTTACCTGACTCCCTCCTCCCCTCCCTACCATCCTCCCTTCTAACTTGACTCCCCTCCTCCTTTCTATCCTGACTCCCTTCCCCCCTCCCTCCTCTCCTCCCTTCTACCCCAACTACCCTCCTCCCCTCCCTCCTCTCCTCCCTTCTAACCTGACTCCCCTCCTCCCCTCCCTCCTCTCTTCCCTTCTACCCGAACTCCCCTTCTCCCCTCCCTCCTGTACTCCCTTCTAACCTGACTCCCTTCCTCTTCCTCTCCTCCCTCCTCTCCTCCCTTCTCTTTCCTCCCCTCCCTCCCTTTCTTTCTTCTTCTTTTTTCAATTTTAAGAATAAAAGAAAGCAAAGGAAAAGGGGAAGGAAAGATCAATAGGCATAATTACTTTAAACGTTATTGATGTTAAAAGGGAAAAGCCACCACACTTGTGCGCACCTACTGAGTGGCAGGAAGGGCCTGTGTTGCACATGTCCCACCCAAACCCCACAGGAGCTTTCCGGGCAGGTGTTGTCACCTCCTTTTTATGAGTGAAGAAGAGGCTAAGCCAGGATGCTGAGTGACACAGGGACTTACTCTGACAGAAGCGCTGGGTCAGGCTGCCAGCGCCCCCCAGGGTGGAAGGCTAAACCTGAACTGAGACTGGGAGTGGGGGAGCTTCCCCAATCCTTTCCAGCTGACAGGAGCTCCCGGTCTGGAGGAGGATGTCAAGTAGTGAACCCTTGTGTTCCCTGGGTGTCCACAGTGGCACATTTTGCTATGTCCTTGCTACCCCCACAAAGGCCCACCTGCTTGGGAGTCCCAGTCATTTGGAAATGAAAATGCACTTTTGCATTTCAGGGTGTGGCTCCTATGGGAAGGATGTGGAAATGGCAGAATCAAAAAGCATTTTCATTACAAGACACACCCGACCCTGCTGTGCTGATTGAATTCAGAAACCCCATTCTGGGGAGGGAGGTTCAGCACAGAGCTGACTACTCAGCAACAGCACGGAGGTGTGGATTAAGGGCGTCCTGGGCTCCGAAGGTGACGAGAAAGCCACTATGGCTATACTTGCTGCTGAGGGAGAGAGGGGGCCTAGACCACTCATGCTGAGGAACCACGCTGACCAGCGCTTACAGTTAGGAGGGCAGTGTTCCCTTGACTTGGGGTGGGTGACCCTGTGAAGGAGTATTTACCAAGACCTGTAAAGGGCTGAGGTATCAGGAGGAAAACCGCCGGAATGTGCTTTGTCTAAATAGACTTCTGTTCCCAATGGGAACAGTGGGCCTTATTCTGGCCCTCCACTTCAAAGGGGGCAGGGTGGCACCGTGGTCAGGGGGTTAGTGGCTCTGGGTTCCAGTCTCGGCTCTGCTAGAGCTTGCCTGGTGGACTTATCCTCACCATTTTGCCACTTGGAGCTTCAGGCCTCTCATCTGCGAATACGGCATGGACATATCATGTTCTGAGGCCCCCGAGCATTAACGAAACTCTTCCTTCCATTGGAGAATTGACGTCATGAATTATTCCTTCTCAGGTCAGTGGAGCCAGGCCCTTGCTTTCCCAGGCAGCTTCGATCAGGCAGGGGCATGGGTCTTGGGCTCTTCCAATCAGATGCGCCAGCACTAGACTTCACGCTGCGGAGAGCAGTGTGAGGGAGTGCAGAGTGTGGCACCCATTTTCCTAGGAGACACTAGTGGAGAGGGGGGTCACAAGACAAGAGTCCCCTGACAGTGTCCAGGGCCTGAGCTGCTGTGATCTGACACAGTGTGGCTTGGGTGGTTCTGGGCTTCCTCGTTTCCAGGCCGTGTGCTACCCCTAGTCCATTTGGTGACTTCGTGCAAATTAGACAATTAGGCACCCCTTCAAGATGCTTTACTGCCCTCTGCTGGAAAATTGTTTGTATACAAATGTACCAATATGTCTAGGGCTGGAATGGCAGCGTCTAAATGTAATGGTGTTGTGCAGTATGCAACCTGGACAACTGATCTTCGTGGCTCTGCCGGCCTGACTTTCTTCTGGCTCTTGTGAAAATTCTGAAAGAGACTTAATTTCCTGTAGTAAATGCCTTTTCTACTTAAGCTAGCTGAAGTGGCTTCCGGTGTTTGACGAAGAACTCTGACTGATATGAATAGGGATGCTGATACATGCCTCCTGGGGTTGAAACCAGATGACTTGTGGAAGCAAGAGTCTCCGAGAAGGCATAAGGCACCTGCGTGACTCAGTGAGTTTGTACTTCATTTATTGTGAGAGGAACATGGGAAAATGATCTAATTCACTCTATCTTCCTTCCTTATTCTGGAAACCTATTTGTTTATTCTTTTGTTTTTGTTGTCAGGGTCAGAGTTCATGGTTAAAGAGGGGAGCCGCAAGGATGAAAATGTGAATGTGCGTTATACATAGTCCAGCAGGGTGACTTGTAGGGAAAATGGCTTTGCTGGGTCTTGTTCATGCACTGTTGTGTCTCCTATTGTTACAAGGAGAGATGACATCAGCCTATGCACCATTTGTCCGGTGGCTGAGTGTGTGTGTGTATGTGTGTGTGAGAGTGTGTGAGTGTGTGTGTGTGTGTGTGAGTGTGTGTGTGTCTGGCTGCAGATAATGTGATCAGGTTCCAGGTTTTCCAGGGCAAATTTGAGATGTTTTGTTTTTATATATCAGGCCCTTTCTGGACCCATATGTTTTGGTTTAGGCCACATGGGCACTGCCACTCAAGGTCATAGCAGCCTCTGTCCAGGGTGTGCCAAGAAGAGAAAAGGAGTAGGATCTCCCCAGGGAATCCTCCTTCCATCAACTTATGGAAATGCCTGTCTGTCTCAGTCCTCAGCCTTCAAACCTGAAAGGAGCGAAAGGTGAGTTGCTTGCTTCCTGCATTCCCCACCCCTTTCTGAGCCAGGAAGTGGGATAAGGGAGGGATGGGCGGGAGCTGCGAGGCCGGTAACTGTTCAAAGGTGCAATTTCAAGGCTCCTCTGCCCAGAGAAACCAGGCTTGTTTGCTGCTGGCAATGTGACAGTGCTTTGCTAAGGGGCCTTTCTTTCCACCTTGAATGAGGAGCAGGGGCGGCAAAGGCCAGGAGAGGGAGCCATTGAGTCACGTTCACATTTAGTGACTCCTTTCAGGTCAGGTTTGGACAGAGGGGAGGACAGACGGAAAGGGTGTCTACATCCGGAGGGGTAGTTGTGTTAGGAAGAGGGACTTAGGAGCAGAGAAAAGGAAGACACGGGGGAATTGGGGAAGGGGGTTCACTGGATACAAACCTCCTCATTCTGGAATTTGTCCCAGGATGTCCCAGGTCCCTGGAGGTCCCTTGGCATGAGTGTTGCCTGGCACTTCCCTCCCGTAGGGCCCCCACCCCCACCGGCTCGTGCTTCCAGCTGGGGGACTAATCCTGATGCCCTAATGAAGTCCCAACTTCGCCCACTCTCAAGAGGGGAAAGGCCACGTACAGGGCACCCGGCTGTGCCCTGTTCTGGAAGCGCCCCTGTAGCTGGTTGCCCGTTCTGCAGTGAGCTCAGAGGTCCCTCAGGGAAGAAGAGCTGTCCAGACCCCAGGAAAGGAGGAGTGGGGTCTGTAAAGGGCTCTGTCTTTCAGGAAGGGGCAGACCCTGGGTCAGATAAAGGCCTGAGACGAGGGTCTTACTTCCCGTTGGGTCATTACTATTCTCTTGTTACATGTTTGGGGACTCTAAGTAAGAACCATGGCTTTTCTATGAAGTCCCCTTCTCTGACCCCAACTTGCTGCAGGTGACTGGTTTGGGGAGAAGGGGGCCGGCAGCCCTGGGCCACCAAGCTGAGTTTTGTGAACCTGCCCAGTGCTTCTTTTTCACTCGCCACCCACTCCCTGTGGCATGGTTCTTCTTCCACGGTTGTATGGCGGATATGTATTCACCTTTTCACAAATTAGATGGAGGGAACCGTGGAGACTCTCCTCTCCAGTACCCTTTTTAAAATTTTTTGATACAGGGTATATCGCTCTGTCACCCCAACTAGAGTACAGTGGTGTGATCACAGCTCACTGTAACCTCAAACTCCCAGCCTCAAGCAATCCAATCCTTCCTCCTCAACCTCCGAAAGTGCTGGGATTACAGGGCTGAGCCACTGCGCCCGGTCTCCAGCATTCTTTTTTTTTTTTTTTTTTTTTTTTTTGAGACGGAGTCTCACGCTGTTGCCCAGGCTGGAGTGCAGTGGCGCGATCTCGGCTCACTGCAAGCTCCGCCTCCCGGGTTCCCGCCATTCTCCTGCCTCAGCCTCCCGAGTAGCTGGGACTACAGGCGCCCGCCACCGCGCCCGGCTAATTTTTTGTATTTTTAGTAGAGACGGGGTTTCACTGTGGTCTCCATCTCCTGACCTTGTGATCCGCCCGCCTCGGCCTCCCAAAGTGCTGGGATTACAGGGCTGAGCCACTGCGCCCGGTCTCCAGCATTCTTAAGAGGCAGTGCTGAACTCTTGTGCTGACTGAGGGCTTACTCCTTCACGAGGGACCTTGTTCCTCTTTAGGACAACTCCAGATGTTAGGGAGTTCTCTCCTTTTTTTGGGCACCCAGTTGCCTCCTGGAATCTCTCTCCTATTGACTCGGGTTGGCTAAATTTTTGGAGAAAGCTTCCCCTCCTCAACACACCTGTAGAAGTTCCAAGGCCTGTGTGAATGTGTCCCTTAAGCCTTCTTCTCCAGGTAAGCTGCGCGTGTTTCTTTGGCCTGTCCTCGGAGGCCTCATTCTACTTCCTTCACTCCTCTTCCCTCCACTGAAGGCTCCTTTGCTATCAGGAGCTCCCTTAGCACCTTGGAACCCCAGGGGGCAGGTCACACATGGCCAGGCTCCATAGAATTCCCACCTGGCCAGGGCTAGAAGGAGATTTTACTCACAGGAGATCAGGAGCACCCAAGGGTCAGGGCCCACTGGGCCCAGTTCCCTACCCCTTCTCCATCTTCTCCAGTGTCTACCTATGTCACTCAGTGGACACTGACCCCCAGAATGAGGACCACATGATCCTAGAATGGCTGAGCTGAGCAGAATCTTGACGAGCAGCTGGCCTTGCATTTCTTGCACTGGGCTATGCTTACCCTGAGCCCTCAGCCATAGGCTGGGGGCCTCCCAAAGCTGTAGGGTGGCCAAGAAACACTTTGACTTCACTAGAAGATTCTGGGGAAAAGGCAAGTCACTTAACTGGCAAGTTGATCAAAACGATATTTTTATATTAAGACAGATGCGTATATGTTATGTAATAAAATGCAGAAACATGAATTTCAAAGCCAAAACAGGAGACTTCAGAGGTTTACACTACAGATAGGTTCCTTTGGGCTATTTCTTTAGTGTTCTGCCCCCAATTTGCCAACCAGCTGGCCCCCCTCTGCTGAGGGCTGTTTAGGTGGAGAACTTCGAGAAGCTCTGATTACTCCATTTCCTTTATTACTAGAGGTGAGGGAAGTGAGGACCAGAGTGGAGGGGTGATTAGACTGAAGACACACAGCTTGGAGGAGTCCAGATTGGAAACTCAGATCTGTTCTTTTCTCTGTACCAAGAAACGCTGCATAGAAGTTGCCTACTATGGCAAGAAAGGAATCAAAAATAGAAAAGAGGCTCCGGGTTGACCCTTGGTTATCCAGAGATACAATTGGAAGAACAATGTTACCAAGAGTCTGGGCTGTGGGTTGTAAGTAGCGCTGACTCCATTCAATGACAGAAGTATATTCCTTTACCTTAGGTTCTTTTAGGATCTAATGTTCTTTGGGAAAGAGGCTCAGGTGAAGAAGGGAGGAGAAGCCCAACGCCAGCGCCGGGAAGTGAGAGGAAGAAGGCCCAGAGAGCAGTAGGGACAGCCGGAGCCCACTCCGGATGTCAGGCTGGGGAACCGGTAGGACTTCCCTTGCTCACACACCCTGGGGTGCAGCTGCACACGTGTGTGAACACACGCACATACACGCACACCTCACACTCAGGCCCACCGATGCCGCAAAGCTTAAGATCCAACCATGCCTTACAAAGCTGGAATGTAAGAGACTACTGAGAATTGAGTTCTGCCCTCCCGACCATGAAGCACCCCTGGATAACTGAAACGGCAGTTGGAAGGGGGATTCAATCTTACCAGGCAAATTAAGCAAGCATAGCTCACTTTTACTCAAAATACTGTCCTTTAAAATATTAAATAAGGGTCAAAGGTTTTGTTTTTCTTTGTAAAGGTGTCTTTGACATTATTTTAAGTTTATGACACCCAACAGTCAAAAACCTTAAGACTGGCTTGTTGCTGTCCTGGGAACTTTCAGAAGTCACATCTCACAGAAGTGCGACTCTCAATATAATTTAATCAAGTCAATTAATACTGTTTAATAAATAGGCCAGAAAATTAGCTGCGAGTTTTTCTCGGCGGGATGTGGCGTGCGACCGAAGTTATGGAAGATTGTCCCTTGAATCACTAAGGCAAACTTTGCTGAGTGTCATTTTACATAGAGCAATCACATAAAAAAAGAGTTATAAATAGAAAAAATTCCAAAGTTCTCCCACAGACAGACAGGGAAATCGAAACAAAAAAAAAAAAAAAAAAAAAAAAAATTGAAGCAAAACAAAAACACAAGCACCCCTCCCCCGACAACCCAGTTGCTTCAAGTTCTTGATCATACAGTACTCAACATCTTTGGATATTTTACAATGTACAACTCCAAACTGCAGCCAAGAAAAAACAGAAAGAATTAACCAGTCATCTGAAAAATTGAGTTTATAAGAAGTCATCACCTTTACAAAATAAAAACAAAAGCCCCAACACCACTGGATTCCAATTTATTCATGTTTCCTTTTTTTTTTTTTTTTCCTCTCTTTTAAAGTCTGGTTCGGCCCCAATCGCTTGGCTGATGGGGGGGACACGGGCACATTGGCTGGTGGACATGGGCATGCTTCTGGGGCAAGTGTCTGAAACGAAGATAGGAATCTGAGAGGCGGCTACAGGAATCTGAGAGGTGGCTGCCCAGGCAGATGACTTCTGAGAACAGAGGGCGTGTGTAGCAATCCTGCTGGCTGGAGTGGCATCCGGTGGTGCGAAGAATCAGGGGGTCTCTTCCGGAGAGCTGTGAGAGGGACAGAGTCTGTGCTCTTCTCTGGCCTTTTTGTTTGTTGTGTGTTTGCTCAGGAAAAAGCCAAGGCGACGGGAAGAGCTGAAGTCTCTTTGTGCCCACAGCACAGAGATTGGGGACTCCAGCCCTGGGCCCTCCCTGGGGATGAGCCCTCCTCCTCTCTGGGCTGCTAAGAAACCAGAGCAAACTCGGCAAGAAAAGAGAGGGGGGGGGGAGGGGAGAGAAGCTCAGGAAGGCACGGGGCCAGCAGAGCCTTCCTTTTCAGGACCTGCTGAAAACTCAAGAACCAGGAGAACATGTGACAGCTCTAACTCACAGAGCCCTTCAAACCTCAGAGGCCTCCACTTCTCTGCACTGAGCCCTTTTGTTAAAAAAGGGAGCCAAATACTCCCACTTCACCCCCAGAGGGAGGAGGAAGGGGTTGAGGGGGGTTCTCACACAGCAAACGGGACCATCGTTAGCAATGCCAAGGCCCTGAGGAACCCACAACTCAAAAAGCAAACAGATAAACCCTAGAAAACCAGGTATGTATTTTGTCTGTTTTCAGGAATCAGGGTGAGGGGAAACAGTTGCCAGGTGTTAAGAGGTGGCCCCCATCTCTTCGATGTTGGCCCTGAGAGCCCCAAGACACTGCACAGCCTTGGAAGGGGCATTGGAGATGGGGTAAACACTAAATAGTGCCACCAGGGGTCCAGACACGAACTCTTGCAGGGAAGGTAAGGTAGCATTCGGAGTTCGCAGACCCGCCTGTGGGCTTTGGTGAAGTTCGGAAGCTCCCCTGACCCCCGATCTGTCTAGTCTGGCCATATTTCTCACCTATGCTAATATGCTAATATAGAGCTGGATGTAATAAAACTAAGTCCAGAAAGATAAACTGTTTCCCCATGGACTTGGGGAGTACAAAGCTCCTACCTTCTCTGGAATTCTCTGGGGGGATAGGTGTGTATGTGTTTAGAGGTGGAGGGAGGAAACCTAAGTTACCAGCCCCTTCTATAGCCGCGTGACACTGAGCTACAGAGGGCTGACCTGTCAAGGTCACAGGACAGGTAAGGGGAAAAACGGCCCTGGCCTCCCAGAGCCTGATTCCTGACTGGTTCCAGGGGGCCTCCCTGCCAACAGAGCATTTCTTTCTATGTGGCAGGTGGGTAGTTCTCAAAAAGACCCCGGGGCCACTGGAGACTGGAAAACGAGCCCTCAGAGGAGTGTTGGCAGAGACTCTGCCACAGGGGGTGGGGCTTAACCAAGGTGCATGCCCAGCCCCTACCTCCTCCTGCTCCATCCGGCTGGGCCCCAGGCCAACCACCCCCTGACCCCTCGTAACCCACCCAGCTCCTAAGTGCCCCTGGGCATCCAGTTCTGTGTGGCTTGGGCCGGTGCAAATTTCTACATGAGAGCCAGAGAGCCAGCCAGGGAGGGAGGCCCGGGCTCCTGGTCTTTTGGGAAGAGATGCCCGTCTTAGAACAGCAAAAGGAGGCAGCTGCTTTAGGAGCCTGGGAAAATGCCATCACTGATAGTATTATTATTTTTTTTCCATTTTCCCTTTGTGTTTTTAAAATGAAAAGTTCAGATCCATGGGGTGGGGAAGAGCGGGCCTGGAGGGAGAAGGACTGGAGGGCTGGTGGGCTGGAGTCGACAGTGACCAGCCTAGTTGTTGGCTTCGGACATGGAGGCCACGTGGTTGAGGCCGGCGAGCCCAGGGAGGCCGGCCAGGCCCGCGGCCCACGGGTCAGGCAGCGGGAAGTAGGGCCGCGCGGCTGCCACGTTCTCGGCCAGCGCGAAGGCCAGGAGGCCCCCCGCGTTCCTCTCAGCCTCCAGCTGCGCGCGCCCGAACAGCTTCATCTGCGTCTCCTCGAACTGCCGCTCCAGCTCCTGCAGGCTCAGGGCGCCCTTGGGCGCTGCCAGGAAGTGCTTGGCGGGGCTGGGGCCCGGGAGGCACACGGCTGCGCCGCCCAGGTGGCCGCCCACTTCGCCCAGAGCCGGAGGCATCACGAAGGCCGCCTTGTCGGGGGCCGGGCCACCCGGCCCGAAGAGCAGGCTGGCGGCCCTCCACGCAGCGGGCTTGCGGCCGCGTCGGGGCCGCGCCATGCGGCAGCTCTGGCGCTTGATGTGGCGGTGCAGGTGGTCGGAGCGCGTGAAGCTCTTGTAGCAGAACTCGCACTGGTAGGGCCGCACTCCCGTGTGGATGCGCATGTGGTTCTTGAGGTCGTAGTTGTGCACAAACTTGGCGTTGCAGTGGATGCACAGGTAGGGCCGCTCCCCCGTGTGCTTCCGCATGTGGATTTTCAGCTTGTCCTGCCTGCAATGCAGAGACTGGCGGTCAGTTCCGCAGGGAACACCAGGAGCCATTCCTAACCTTCTGCTCCCCTTTCCTCCAGAACCAGCCGAGGCTCCCTACTGCCATGGAGTCAAACCCCAGAAATAGGTCCCATGCTAGATCTACCCTCAACTGCTGCCCCACCTTAGACAGGTATGGTTACTCACCTGGATTAAAGGGATGTGGAAAAAGCAGTGTCGGAAAGTCCCACTCCCCTAAACTCCTTTTATATCCGAGCTCAGAGTCATGAAACTCCCACTCTATTAGGGGTTTATCTCACATACTGGGAAAACACTTCGCCAGAAGTCAGGGCTCTGACCTTAGTCCTCGGATAGTGCAGCGACTTCTGCTGATACTGGATTGCACTTTAATCTCACACCCACTCTCTCCAGGCAACCATATGCTTTCCCTCCAGTTCATCTATATGCTTTGGCCCAAAGTCCCTGGTCCCATCCCAGCCCCCGGGCTGTTGAGATCTGTCTGTGTTTGGCACTAATCTGGGAGGCTATAGAAGCTTGGGCACACCTTGTTCAAACCTCCTGCATGGTGGTTTCTTATCCTAAGCCTTGGGCTCTCCTCTTTGTCTGTAGACAATTTCAGGGTTTACAAAAGAGCCAGGTGCGAGAAGAATGCAGCCTAATCTAGGGCAAACTTTTCGGGGTTTAAGTGGTATTATTCACAGGTAAGGTATGGTGTAGGGTGGGGCGCCTGTGACTTTTGGGGGTCTGGGAGCCTCTGCGCCAGCTGCAGACCCACCACCAACTTGGTGGTGACCTCAGGCAAGTTACTTAACCTCACTGCCCAGAGCTGAACCTGGTGCCAGAGATCAATTCTCATTGTCCAGGGCTGATGGAAAGAACCGGATCCTGTGTGAGCTAGATTCCACATACCTCCTGGTGGCCTTGACAGGAAAACTGACATCAGGGGGTTGTTTTCATAAAGACTGAGCATTGGGTAAACCAGCTTAAGCTGGCTGAGGTACAGGCAGCTGGGCTGCAAGAATTCCTCTTGGGATAATTCGCAGCCTTCCCCAGTGGGGCCATACGGGCCAGGAAGCTCTGTGTCTAGTCTCCTACCTCCTCCCTGAAGGTGTGGCTTGTGTGGAGCATCTGCCTATAATTTCAGACTCTGCTCTGAGGTTAGAGCAGATGT
Source organism: Macaca thibetana thibetana (assembly GCF_024542745.1). Lineage (NCBI taxonomy): Eukaryota > Metazoa > Chordata > Mammalia > Primates > Cercopithecidae > Macaca > Macaca thibetana. The sequence continues at coordinate 32,632,031 of NC_065595.1, read as the reverse complement.
GGAGTCCAGGTGTCCTCCCTAAGATGGCCAGATTTAAACCCTGTTTCACATAATCCCACGACATCAGGGGCAGGTCCTAGGCTCCTGGTGTCCCCTGGCCACTAGAGGTCTCACCAGCTCTCATTTTCAAAATGGTTCTCCAGGGGCAGAGCAGGAGAGAAAAGGACATTCCCGTGAACACTGGCAGGCACTGTGGGAGGAGGGTCAGAGAGGATAGACCGTCCTCCCACCTGTGCTCACAGGAAAGCTGGAGAGCCCCTGGCACGGGGGAAGGGAAGTGGGGTCACCCTCCTCCCTTCCACATCCCACTGCTCCTGCCTCTTCTCAAACCCACCAGCCACCTCAGGCTACATGGTACTCTGCTGTGATATCCCACCCCCTACCAGCATGCTGTGGTCTCTGTAACCCAGATTTCACCTAGATGATTGGATTTTTGAGGAGGAAGGGACCTCAGAGACCATTTAGGCCAGTGGGTATCAAACTTAAGGATGCATTCGAACCATAATCAGGACTCAATAAAACAGTGCTGGGCCCTACTCCTACAGATTCTGATCAGTAGGTCTGGGATGGGGGAGAGGGACAAAGAATTTGCATTTCTAACCAGGTGCCACATGCTGGTGGTGGTGGTGGTCCGCGGACCCCATACTGAGAACCACTGGTCCAGGCAAAGCCTCCACTATGTAGGTGGGCAAACAGGCCCAGCTGGGGAACTTGCCAAGCTCACCCAGAGGGTCATGGCAGGCCCGGGAGTCAAGGCCTCTTTTCTCATCACAGCACTGTGACGGTGAAAATGGAAGTGTCAGGTGCCTGTACCCCTGGAGTGATGTAACTTCCCAGTCCTGAGGGGTATGTCTTGGGCCTCCACAAATTCCCCCAGGCTCTGGCAGAAACACTGATGCTAGGTGGTTGGTTGGGCTCCCTCACCAGGCCTAGCAGAGGGCTCAGCTCAGAATCAGCTAAGCGGGCTGTAAATGCATCATCTTATTACTCCTCACCACAGCCTAGGAGGTAGGTTTTTTTATTTTTATTTTTATTTTTTTGAGACAGAGTCTCGCTCTGTCACCCAGGCTGGAGTGCAGTGGCACAATCTCGGCTCACCACAACCTCTGCTTCTCAGGTTCAAATGATTCTCCTGCCTCAGCCTCTTGAATAACTGGTATTATAGGCACACATTACCATGCCCGGCTAAGTTTTGTATTTTTTAAAGTAGAAACGGGGTTTCATCGTCTTGGTCAGGCTGGTCTCAAACTCCTGACCTTGTGATCTGACCACCTCGGCCTCCCAAAGTGCTGGGATTACAGGCATGAGCCAACATGCCCGGCTGAGGTAGGTTTTTGTTTTTTTGAGATGGAGTCTCGTTCTGTCACCCAGGCTGGCTTGAGTGTAGTAGTGCGATCTTAGCTCATTGCAAGCTCTGCATCCCAGGTTCATGCCATTCTCCTTCCTCAACCCCCCGAGTAGCCTCAACCCCCCGAGTAGCTGGCTGGAGTGCAATGGCGCGATCTCGGCTCACTAGCTCCGCCTCCCGGGTTCACGCCATTCTCCTGCCTCAGCCTCCCGAGTAGCTGGGATTTTTTTTTTTTTTTTAACAGAGACGGGTTTCACGTGTTAGCCAGGATGGTCTCGTCTCGTGATCCGCCCGCCTCGGCCTCCCTGCTGATTACTCGTGATCTGCCTGCCTCACAGCCTCTTGATCTCAAAGTGCTGCCTCTCAGCCTCCCAAAGTGCTGGGATTACAGGCGTGAGCCACTGTGCCCGGCCAGGTAGGTTTTTTTTAAAGTCACTATTACACATAATTAGTAGTACGAACCCTTAGGTCACTCTCAAACAATGGACAATATAAGTGGTAAATCTTCAAATGTCTTCCAAACTTCTCATTAGTGTATCTAAAGTAAGTCCCATTTTTGTGGCAATTGGTCCGAGTATGTAAGAAGTGCTGAGAAGGTGCCTGCAATATCCTTTTATTGAACACCTGCTTTGGGCAGGTAAATACATGACTTCATTGACCCTGGGAGTTCATTATTCAGAGGCAAGGTATGGTGTAGAGATAGGGCCCCTCCAGGAGTCTGGGAGTCCCTGTTGTAGCTCCAGACCCGCCACCAACTTTTTGGGTGGCTTTAGGCAAGTTATTTAACCTCTTTGTGCAGAGCTAAACCTAGGACCAGACATCACTTCCCATTGTCCAGGGCAGATGGAGGGAATCTGGGTTTGCGTGAGCTAGATTCAACACATTTGGTGTACTTTCCTCACTTGGACACAGGCAGAAAGGAGGCTCAAAGAAGTTAAGAGCTTCCCAAAGGTATCCAGCTGGTGGGGGGCAAAGGAACCTGAGGGGCTACCTGGCTGTGGTTTGTTTGTAAGCTATTCTGGGGATGAGGAAGGATGGATTTTCACACCTGGGACTCCCAACCTGAGGCCTACAAGGACTGCTGCAGAAAGGGCAGACCAGAACAATCAAGAGAGGGTACCAGTAGCTAGCCAGCTTTCTGCCACTGTGGCCAGAAGACTAGGGTATGCCAGTGGGAGGAACTCAGCCCTGGGCAGGAGCTTTCCCTAACGGAGACATTTGTGGGAATGGGGGCAAGGGGCGGGAAGAGTAGGCAAAGCTCATGAGAAGCCAGTTCTGGAAAAAACTCCAGAGGATCATCTAGTTTACCAGGCACACTTTACCACATTCTGATTCATGGTCTGAGTCAGTGGGCCCAGTAAGCTACACTATTAGCAGTACATGTCTCAGGACCTTGAAAACACTGATCTAATTACTTCCAAGATAAGGAAAGCAAGGACCAAAGAGGGAATGGTGTCCTAGGGCCACACAGCCTCCTTCTTTACACTGACCTTTCCTGTGGATACTAAGACATGTGCATTGGAGCTGGAGGTGGTGCCGGGTACGCTCCAAGAACTGGACCAGTTCCCTTCCCTGGTCTGGGCCTCAGTTTCCTGATCTCTGAAATGGGGGTTGGGCTGCATCCTTGGGGCCTCTAAGTGCTCCATGAGTGTTTGCATCTGGGTAATGGGCTTCTACCAAATCTCTTTCTGGAGTCTGTTTGGCTGGCTGGCTTCCTTGCCCCTTCACATATTCAATCTACCTGTGGAAGCAGCGTGAATTTAAGCTGGAATATGTTCTAGCTGGAATCTCAGGAGCTGAGCTCTTAGTTACTTCTCTGTAGCAATGGAGGTCTGGTGGTTCCACTTAAAATTTCCCAAGGCCCCCTTGTCCAATGGCCTGTGTGCTCACTTACCCCTCAGCATGGCTTTCTGGGGTCTTTACAAGCTCACTGCCATCTCCTCTGCCAGCTTCCTGCCTGCCCCCCATGGTATACTGTCCCACGCTCTGGGCATCCCTGCATCTTTGAACACCTGCAGGTATGAACTGGACTGCTGGTTCCCCAGTGCACAGCCCACCACATTACTGGGTGGATGCCTAGTAAACCCTGGCTCCTTCCCCGTGTGTGCATGTCTTGTGCTTGGACACTGATGTTCCATCCTTAGGGCCCTCCCAGAAGGTCAAGCCCAGAGCCAGGGTGCCCCTTCCTCCCAGCCGTCCTCCTTCCAGCTCTCCTCCTCCCAGCACTCCTCCCTACATGTGGCATGGAGGGTTCTGGTACCTGCTTTGATGAGAACCTGTGGGATGCTCTTTCATACTCTGCACAACACACAACAATGAATGTAGATAGAGGGGAGGCTTACTGCATGTTTGGTGACTGACAAGAGCGGCCAATTTCAGAATTCCCTGACTACAAATCCGACATTCTCCCCTCTGGCCCTGGTCCCCTTGTCTGCCATCTCATTCCATCTCTCTGCATCAGGGACAGCCAAGGACATATGCACCCAAGCCTTGGTCTACACGCCCGCTTCCAGCCTGGAGAGCTCATCGTCGGGAAAGTCGTGTGAGTCCTCATGAGCTCATTCCCAGAATCAAAGAAAAGGGCTGCGGGGCCTTGGCCTGAGGTCTGTGGCCTCCAGAAAGGCTCCCAATCAGGATAATGCTTTCCCAGCAGCCTCCACCCGGACTTCTTGTAACCCGATGGTTTGAGACACACTCTTCCTGCTACCACTGCTAATGCCATTACATTATCTTAATAGGGTTCCCAGAGCTGCCAGGAGTGGGAGGACTACAAACAGAGGGAAAACAAAAGCTGGGCTGCTGGCTCGTCTGGAGAGCAGGCAGCTGTGGGGGCACAGGGGTGGTCAGCATTCGGCTGGCACAGGAGGAGGCGGGTGGAGACTAAAAGGTGCAGCCTTCGGGGTTCAGCGGGAACCAGAAAGCATGCCTTGTCAGAGAGTGACTGCGGTGCAGAGGTCGTCCATCCCCGCCCAGGACGGTGTGCCCTCCATGGGACCTCTGCTGTCTTTGGGCCAGTCTATTCTCATTTTGCAGTTTCTCACCTCCACTACTGTCCCCATCAGGCATGGCTGGGGCACCTCTGGGAGCCAGGCTGTGAGAGGATGCAGGGGCTCCAGGAGATAGACCCGCCAGCCATGCTGTCTGGGAGCTCCTAACAGAAGGGCTGGGGGCGGCAGGAGTCTCTATGGTCTGCAATCAAGGACCCATGTGGTGGGAATTAAGAGGCGGAAGATGCAGAGGCTTTCACAGGGCCCAGGGCCAGGCCCAGTTGGCAGTGATGGCTGCAGATGGGGCAAAAAGGTGTGTGTGGGGCCACCTGGGATGTCCATGGGCAGGGAAAATACCCACCAAGCACAGCAGTGTCCCTATGCATGAAGAACAAATGCTTTATCTTCCTGAGATCACATGCTCCCTGTTCTTCTAGGCCCGTCCTAGGCATCACCTCTGGCTGAACCCTGCCGTCCTAACCTTTGGCTCCTGGCTTCCAGACTTTCTGGGAAGAGAAGGGAAAGGACCCCTGACAAAGAGGATCTGAGGTAATCTTGGTCCAGACTGCCTCTGCCCTATGACCTGGAGCTGTTTCTATGTCCCAAGTCAGACCTGAAAGGGACAGGAGGAGCTGCCTCTCTGGCCAGCACAGGCACGAGCCTTTCCCAGGAGGAAAACGCTGTCTTTGAACTAAACAGAGGGAGTGCATAGGCAGAGGGAGCCCAAGTGGTTATGGGGTGACAAGAGCTAGGAAGGGACAGTGTGGGGCCGAAGAAATAGTTTTGTTGATGTCTTTGAGGCCCTGCCTAGGGAGATTTCATATTTGCAACAGATCAGTGGTGGGACACCTGGTGGGACTGGCTGAAATCTAGAGCTGCCTCAGAGGTGAGGTTCCTGACACCAAAGAACAGACAATACCATTGTGGTGCAGCCTCTGTCCCTCCTCTCTAGACCCACAGAATGACAGCAGCAGGCAGGGTCTTAGGGGTGGAGGGGCTCTGCTGGAAGGATTCCCATGTCCTCCACCTTGGTTGTGGCTGCTGAGGTCATTAGGAGTACATCCCCGTGGGGTGTGGACATTCTGGGAGCTGGCATCTGGGAGGCTTTGACTCAGAGCCTGGGCTGAAGGGCTACCACGCAGGGCAGGAGCAGGCCTCTCTAGCACCCCACGTGGCGGGGCGGCGGGGGCGGTGTCACAGGACCCCGAGCTCTCCCCAGCATCAAGGAGGGAGGAGACGGGGCTTTGCCAGGGCAGAAGCTCAGCTGTGATGAAGGAAAGACTTGGGTTCCAGAAGGAGAAATCATGTCCGATAGGAGGACTTGAGGGCAGCATGTCTGGGTCCTTGCTGTGGGGACAAGAGGGACACGACAGGGCCCAGTCTCAGGAAGTGGCGTGGCCCTGGAAGGGAGTCTGGGAATTCTACATCAATGAGGCAGCCATCGCTGCTTTAAGTGGCTGCTGAAGAGCCTCCGGGTGGAAGGGGCAGGTGTTAGGAATCGCATCGGGGAATTCAGCCTAAAAGCAGGTCCCGGTGGGCAGGGTGCAGGGAGCCTTGGCCGCGAGGGGAGTTACAGGAAAACCTCAACCTGAACAGACCACTCTTGGGGCTCTTCAAGCACGGAAAAGAATCCTTGCCGGGCAGTTCCAGAGATGAGGTGAGAAGCAAAGGCCCAGTGATTCTGAAGAATGTGAGGGGGAGGAGAGTGGGGAGTGTTCCACCAGGACAGCCACAGCCCACAGTGAGCAATAAAGGCTCTGAAGTGAGGCAGGCTGGAGCCATCTCCTCCACCCCGCCTGCCCCCAGCTCGGGGTTTCTCTCCTCCTGGGAAGAGAGGGACCCAAGAGCTTGTCTGATCTTTTTCGGGAGAGTCAGAGCCCGGTGGGAACAAGCGGCGGGGGTGCTGGGGGGCTGGAATGCAGCGGCTTCAGCTGGAGACAGGCCTGGGGCCAGATGGCCGTCATTCTGGAGCAGGAGTAACCCAAGGCCAGATGGCTGGATGACCAGAGCTGCCCCACTGCCTATCTGGCCAGGAGTGGGGACTGCAGACAGAGAGGCCACCCCAAGTGACCATCAGGAATGTGCTGGGAGGGAGGAACCTGGAATGTCACCCTCCTATACAACACAGCACTGCTCCCCAAGCCAGGAGGCCCCACTCCCAGAGAATGTCCCAGGGTTCAGAGGGTGAGAAGTCTGTCTGCAGTGACTATGCAAGGTTAAAACCTTCCCTTAAAACAGGGTGCACAGACTGGCCAGACCTGGCGTGGACTTCACAGAAGGCTGTGCGTGGGGAAGGCCCAGAGAAAAGGGAGTGGGGAAGGAAGGGAGATGGGGGCTCAGGGTGCCAGCGGGGCCACCATGCGATGTCCTGAGACACAGATCCTTTTGGAATTGGAGTCACTAGCCTTGGTATCCCCTGAGGGGAGAGGTGCTCCTGTTAGCCATCTGCCAAGGGGACAGGCATGGGCAGTGAGGGAGGTGGAGCCTGTGTTGGCAGGACAGAGCACTCCAGGCTGATAACATGGCTAGCTTTCCTGATCTGGCCTGTGAAGAGCTTCCTGGCATCCTTAAAGTCATATACAGGGGCTGGGACTCTCGGGCTGAAGTCAGGCCCCCTGTGAAGATGGGTGAGCTGTACTTGAATCTGGCTTTCACATGGTGTGCTGGCTTATCTCCCTTGGTCATTCCTGTGCTTTTGCCAAGCCCTGTTCAGGTGTTCTGCCTGGTTCTGTGGGGCTAAGGTGAATTCAGGAGGAGGCAGGGGGCAGCATTACCCGTGGTGGCATTGGGGTGACAGGGCTGTCACTGAGGGACATCCAAGAGGAGGAGAATCTCAGGAACTTTAGGTCCTTCTGCTCTGGGGAGTAACAGGAGCAGAGAATCCTGCCGTCAGCATTGCTGGGTGGCTGGCTTAGCTCACTGCTAAGGGCAAGGGGACACATCTTGGGTCTGTGAGGCCCTGCCCCTTTGCTCCTGCAGATTCTCCCTCCACTGTCACTGGAAGCATCTGGGACAGATGCTGTCTGGGGTTCCCCTCACAGAAGCAGCTGTGAGCAGGACCCCAAGGCCACCTTGGAAATAGTCTCATGACTTTAGAGGACTCATCTTTTTTTTTTTTTTTTTTTTCCTGGAAAACCATGGTCCCTGATTTGATATCCAGTCTCATTCACAACCTTGCACTGTGTCCTCAGGCCAAAGCTTTGGGCCTACTGAGGAAAATCAAAAGAATGAGCTGTCAGCAATTCCCAAAGACACATCTCCAAGAGGAAGTGGGGCAGCAGCGCCACTGGCGTAAGTGTGGGGCTCTCAAGGTGAGTTCTTTGAGAGGGACAGTGGCAGTGTGGGGAAGGGACCTAGTCTAGTAAGTCATGGTCCCAGGGCAGGCATCGCCAGGCTCTGTACACATAGGATACACCGAAACAACCAAACCCTGATGCCAGGCCACCCACCAGAGCCCTCCCCACCTGTGGACATGGCTGAGAAGATCAGCCTCGCACCAGGAACCACAGATAGCACCAACGGGCCATATTTTCCAAAAGTGAGGCCTATCTAAAGCTGGCAGCGGGCAGATCTGACCCCACATCAACCCGCCAATCAGTTTTGACTGCGAAAATTGCTGTACAGAGTAGGCATATAACATACGTTTGCTGAAAGGGACGGAGTCTATGAAAGATGAAAGGTTTATAATGTATTGATTTCAAATTTCAAGTTTTATAACAGCATAAAGTTGCCCCCCTTCCTCAAATGGAAAGGCAAATAGGAGAACATAAAAAGAGGCCCAGCCTTTAGGTCTGACCCAAAAATGACTGAAAGAACCTACAAGCATCTCTGCAGTCTACTGGTCACAGACTTTGCTGTTACACCGAGACTGGGATTCCAGTCCCAGCTCTGCTATTTTCCAGCTGCACAGGTCAGCTAGCCACTGGGAGATGTGTCGTAAACAAAGCCAACCATGTCTCCCCATCTTTCCAGGGCCTGGCTGTGGCAAGAGTGTATTTAAGGTGCCTAGGATGGCCCCTGGCATGCAGAGCAGGCTTAATAAAGGTGAGTGGCTGCTTCTCCAAATCAAATGAAGGGGCGGCACTCCATCCGGGGAGTGCCATCCATTCAAACTGGGTTCCACAAGTTTATGGCTGGAAGGAGAAGAGGAAGCCAAGCAACCAAGGTGCTTGAGGCGCCCCACTTCCCTCCCAGCCAGAACAGCCCGCTCTTACCTGCTCTATGTCATGGGCTTCCACCTAATATTGTATCTGAGAAAATACTGCAGCCCCTAAAAAGGGTTTGAAAGTCACAGCACCAGGTGATGCTTAGCACCCCTGCTAGCCGCAAGCCTGCATGTGTCTGGGATCCATCTGGGTCTCTGTCTCCATCCCCAGCCTCTCTGCCCAACTCTGCTGTCCCCATGGCCTCTGGCCCCGTCCCCCGCACCCGAGGGCTGCCATGCGCACCTGGTGAAGCGGACCTCGCAGATGGTGCACATGTATGGCTTCTCCCCGGTATGGGTCCTCATGTGCCGCGGCAGCTTCCCGGCCCCCATGATGACTTTGTGGCAGATGGGGCACTGCTGAGAGGCCTTGGGCTTCAGCTTGCGCTCTTCCACCAGGGGCCAGGGTGGGAAGAGGCCTCCCAGGTGGGTGGCACTCAGGAAGTTGAGATAGGCACCGTAGTCGTTCTCCGCCTTGATGGGTCCCAGAGGGCCCCCCGGCAGGTCAGGGAACATGTCCTTGAAGAAGTCATTAGGGAAGGGTGGCGGTGGGGGTGGGGGCAGCTCGTCCTTCTCCTCCTCCTTGATCTTCCGATTCTTGATGACCAGATCCAGTGGCCCACTGTCCATGGGCTGCTCAGGCAGCTGGGCAAAGGCACCAAAGTCCCCTGGCCAGAGGTGTGGGAAGAAGTCCGGGGCGAATGGAGACAAGGAGGGTCTCCTGTCGGGGATGTTGGCCTTGGGGTACAGGTTCTCCCTCAGCAGAGATTCGATGGAAAAGTCCCGGATCACCCCCAGATGGCCAGGACTGCCAGCCTGAAAGGAGTCAGGGAAGTCCCTGGGGGTGTCTGAATAGGCCTTCTCTGTGAGATGGTCCGTCTTGGAAGGGCTTTGGTGGCAGCTGATGTCCTGGGGGTCAGGCAAGTTTTCTTGGTCAGCAAAGTCCTCCGTGTCATCATCGTCATCCTCCTCTTCCTCCTCCTCCTCCTCTTCTTCGTCCTCCTCATCATCATCATCTTCGTCATCATCGTCATCCTCCTTGTCGTCCTCCTCCCCTCCGTCCCCCCCAGGCTCCATGATCTCCAGGCACACGTTCACAATGCACTGGATCTCCAGCATCCTGGCTGCATTGAGGATGTGCTTGACGTTGCCGGCAGTGATGGTGAGTGTGGAGGTGTAGGCGAACTCCAGGATAGCGGCCAGAGCCTCAGGCTGGACAAAGTCGATCTCGTAGACGTAGGGCTGGCTGGCTAGGGTGCCAGCTGTGAAGAGCTTCTTGAAGTACTTGCTGCAGGCAGCCAGGACAGAGCGGTGGGTCCGATACTCCTGCTCCTGCACCACCAGGAGCACGTCACACAGCAGGCCATCGTGCCGCTGCTCATTGAGGCTGCACAGGACCTCACTGCTGTGGTTGGGGAAGGGAATGCCAATGAGCTCATCAATGTCATTGGCCATGTTCTCAGCCAGAGCCCTGCAGAGACACACAGAGAAGACTGGGTTAGTGAGCGTGGCCCCAGGAGGGGTCTCAGCTCTAGGACTCTGAGCCACTTTCTTGGCATAAGGGCTCCCTTTCCACTGCGAGGCCAGTCCTCCTACCTCTCAGCTTTGCCAAATCTCACCTGCAATTCACAGCCTGGCTTACAGGCTGGGGCTTTTCTCTGGACCCCTAAGACTCTTGGAGTTAGGCTTCTCACTGGGCAGCTGGTGTCAGCTACTCACTAAAGGCTGCAAGGCTTCTCTCAGGCTTGGTTTTACTGATTTCCACTTTGCCAACATGCAGTTGCAGAATACAACTGCAGGATGAAAAGCCACATGAACCCAGCTGTTGCCTTGGCTACAGGAACAGGACCCACCTCTGTGGGGCAAGGACCGCAGTGCTTCTGCTGAGAAGATGCTCTGATTTGTCTCACAAATCCTCTGACTCTGTAACAGACTTACACTTTGCACTGGCTACTAGGAAGCTTAAAACAAATTTCGTGGCCCATTTTCAGCAAGTGAATGGGGGCTCTGTGGTATGTTTTGCTTCCTGACCTTACTCGTTCATTGTAGTTGAAGTTTCCTTCCATTTGTAAATCTTGATCTTTTTTTAAAAAAAACACTAACTTCCTATATGTGTATATCTGAGAGAGATTTCACCTATATTTAAATTCAATACAAATATAAATGCAATATTCAATATAAATATAATGCAATATAAATATAAATTCTAGTACATTGTTAGTTAATTTTTCATGTCTATATTCTGTTAGCCTCATGAAAATATCAACCCCTGTGGTGAGAAGCATCTTCTGAGACACCTTATCATTATATATGTTATATGTAAAGTATGGCCAGTAGCAGCCACCAGGAGAAAGCAGGGCATGACAGAGGACAACTGGCATCCCTTCCTTTAGGAAGCACAGCTCACAGCCTAGGTGAACATAGTCAACCGGGACAAAATGCGGCATCTGCCAGGGAAGGTAGGGGCATCCAAGGAGAGAAAACATTCATGGGTTGTTAGTTTCTGTTTCTGATTGGGCCAGTAAAGCCCCTTCCTCATCCCTCTTTTCCGCTTATCACTAGAGACAGAAACTAAAAACTATGGCTTCAGGCTGCTAAAAGCCTAAAACAAAACAACAAAACAGAACAACAACAACAATAAAATAAGGTGGGTCGGACAAGCTTGACAGGGCTCTTCCACTTACAGCAAAGCTTCAACATGGCCCATCTAGATAAATCCTAGCAAAGCCCTGGCCCTTATCTTGGTACAAATAAAGTGGGGAGAAAACAAAAAGGAAAACAAATCCTAAAGCCCCATGCCCCCGTGGGAAGAGCTCTGGAGATCCTTACGCATTTATCTTCTGGATGTTTCTGCCCTGGGAAGGCAGAGGCAGTGGGAGGGGAGGAGTGAGAAGTGCCGGCTCATAAAGTGTGAGTGTGACCTGGAGGCACTGGGGAGGTGGCAGGCATGGAGGATGCTGGGTGCCCCTCCCCTGCCCTCACCTTCTCCTCTACCACGGGGCAGCCCAGGTCTTCCCTAAGCAATTTCACAGGCCAGGTGCTCAGGAGGCTTCCCAGAGCTAAGGCCTCACTGCTTTCCTACCTTCTCATCTTTAAAAGGGCCAGAGACCCTGGCAGTCCATTCATTCATTCTCTAAATATTATTGGGTAGTCTCCCCATGCCAGGCTCTGTACTGGACTCTGGGGATGCACAGAGAACAAATCAAGAAGGCCTTTGCTCTAACAGAGCTTAGAGGGATATAACAACTGTGATAAAAATGTACAGCAAGATTCACCAAACAGAGTATACAGATGCAGATGAGCCATCTTATCTGAAAAGATGTTCAATATCATGAGTGATTAGGGAAATTCAAATTAAAACTATCATAAGATATCACTACATACATAGGATAGTGGCTAAAATAAAAAAATACTGACAACACCAAATGCTGGTGAGGATGTGGAGAAAAGGATCACTCATATATTGCTGGTGGGAAGGTAGAATGGTACAGCTATTCTAGAAAATGATTTGGCAGATCTTAAAAAACTAAATATGCAACTGCCATATGACCCAGCAATTGAATTATTGAGCATATACCCCAGAGAAATGAAATCTTATGTCTACAAAAAACTCACACACAAATGTTCATGGCCACTTTATGCATGATAGTGAGTAACTGGAAATAACCTAGACATCCTTCAAAGGTGTGTGGCTAAACATTGTGGTATGTCCATGCCATGGAATACTATTCAGCAATAAAAAGGAATCAATTCTCAATATGTACAACAGCCTTGATGAATCTCCAGGGAGTTACGCTGAGTGAAAAAAGCCAATCCCAATGGGTTAGATATGGCATGATTCCATTTCTATAACATTCTTGAGATAATAAAGTTACAGAAATGGAGAATAGATGAGGGTTGCCAGGGACTAAGGAGGTGGTGGTGGTGGTGGGAGGGAAGTGGGTGTGGCTATAAAAGGGCAACAAGAGAGATACTTGTGGTGATGGAAATGCTCTGTGTATTGATTCTATCGGTGTTCATATCCTGGTTGATATTGTACTATGGTTTTGCAAGATGTTACCATTGGAGAAAACTGCATAAAGGGTACATGAGATGTCTCTGTGTCATCTCTTACAACTGTAGCTGAAATAAGTATCTCAAAAGAAAAAGTTGAAGAAAAGCAAATGACAGGAAACAACCTAAAGCCACTAATCAATCTCCTCGCTTCTCTCCATCTCTCATCCAGCTATCTACCACAGAGCTGTAAGGGAGGAGAGGAGGGGAGCGCTTTACCCAGGGTCAACAGGGAAGGCTTCCTTGAGGAAGTATCATTTGAGCAGAGACCCAGAAGAGGAGAAGGATCCAGCATGGGAGGATGTGGAGAACAGTGTACCAGGCTGTGGGAACAGTGGCACAAAGTGGGCAGCCCCACCAAGCTGCCCTTGGTCTGAAGGGCCAGGTTCTGTTCTGAGTGGCCCCGTTGAACATGGTTCTTGTCTGTTGACAAACCATTCCACTTCTGCATTTCTCTGGGGGCTCAGATGCACCATATCCACTCAGATCCCTTGAGGGCCTGTGTAGAATTAGCTGATGGACACCCCTCCTTCTCTCTGACCAGGGAGGGTGTCCCCAGGCTGAGGCTTCAATGGGCTGTGCTGCAGAGAGAGCTGTGAGGCCACCTCCTACATCCAGAGGAGGAGAGAAGCTCCTAGTGACTTCCTCCTTTCCCTGGCTCCCCACTGTAGTGGTGGGCACCCAAGGGAATGCAGAGGACTTAGGAAACCACGGCTGCCTGCGTGGCTGCAGGCCGGCGGGCTCCTTTGGGGCTGCCATGCCCCAAGGGGGCTGCCTTTGGGCAGCTGGGCTGGGGGCCAGCAAGCAGCCCCTGGAGGCCTGGATCAGAGGGGAGGCCTCAAGTCTGAGCTACATTTAGTTCTGGATGCTCGAGTCAGGTGTGGTATGAGCATCTGTGCAATAAGCAAGGGGGACCCATCAGATACCTGTCCCACATCCTTGGCCCCAAGCTCTTTGCTTCAGATACTCAGGACCCATGAAATGAACTGGGAGGATAGGGCAGGCCAAGCCAGCACCTTCTGTCTTCAGGTCAAATCCTCTCCCTAAACAGCAGGTTTCCCAAAGAGAAGTCAGGACTGTCATCTGCCCTTAGGCTTACTCAGTCCTCACAATAAAGCATTTAGCTCCTATTGTTATCATCATTCCCATTTTACAGATGAGGAAAATGAAGCCACTAAGAGTTGATGCACAGAGGATGAGTGAGGGCACAGAGACCTGAGCCTGCGTCTGGCTCCTCAGGTCATGCTCCCAACCACAGCCAACTGCAGCTCCTGCCTCTGATCACAAAAGTAACCAAGAAAGGCCAGTAGTCTCTGCTAACGCCTAATGAGTGACCCAGACTGCAGGTTCAGAGGTGCTTAGGGATGCCTTTGTGGAGGAGGGAGGGAAGGTTTTGGGTAGCCCTGCCCTCCAGGGACAGCCAAGCAGTCAAGGGCAGGGAGGGCAGACTGGAGCCCTCCAGGCAGGCTTGGCCAGCCTCAGGGGCTGGAATGTGGAGACCACCCCAGACCCAGGCTACTGCCTTTCTCATAGGGTTGGGGAGGGGTCCTCTCCCTTGCTCGGTCCCTAGACAGCCTCCACTACTCTGTGTAAGTTTTGGTGGTGGTTTTGGCAAAGCTCTGCCGGGGGTAAGAAGAGAAGGGGAGAGGAGAAGACAGCTGTGGCTCAATGAGCCTTTCCCATCCCACTTTCTGAGCACAGCCGAGAGTGGGTGGTCACCTGGATGGACTGAGTGGCCACAATGCTCCCCTCCAATGTGCCCCAAATGTACCTTTGGACTCCCTACTCTCCAATCCCCAAACATACACCCTGTTCTCAGCTGCCATGCCTTTGTTCATGCTGAACTCTTGACTGGAGAATACAGCATCTCACACTTCTGGGGGTCCACATCCCATCCACACTTCAAGGTCTCACTTAGACAACCCTTTCCCCATCCCTCAATTCAGAGGCTCCATCTCTCCAGCCTTTGGTCTCCTGATTCTTGTCATTTATTTGACTCTACCTTGAACTGTAATGATTGGTGTCTCTGCTAGATTGTAAGCTGCTCAAGGGCAGATCATATCATTAAATGCTTAGCACAGTCCTGACACAAAGTTGGTGGAAGGTCTATGGCAAGGGCTGTCCTTAGCTGCCATGTTGTGAGGATGCTCAAGCAGCCCTAGGGAGAGGTCCCCAAGGCAGAGGATTGAGGCCTTCTGCCAACAGCCAATGCCAACTCGCTAGTTGAATGGGTGAGCCACCTTGAGAGTGGATCCTTCAGCCCCAGTCAGGCCTGATGACAGCAGCCCTGGCTGACATCTTGATTGCAACCTCATGAAAGACACTGAACCAGGACTGCTCAGCTGAGTATCTCCCAAATTCCTGATCCACAGAAACTATGAGGCAATAAATGTTTATTCTCATTTTAAGCCACTACATTTTTGTGTTATTATGCAGTAGTAGATAATAATCCAGGGGCACTATTTCACAGACATTATAGATTTTTTATATTTATCATAATTTTCTGGCAGATGGCAGTTAAATGTCTCAGTTTAACAAAATGCGTGTATTACAACAATGTTTTGATAGATGAAAGTAAACGTATTGAGGAAGTGACACCTTTTTCTAATTCTCACAAAGCCACCCTGTAGGTAACAGGGTCCTGACCCTCAAAGGGGCCTTCTCATCTGAAAAGACTGTGTGTAAATGAAACGAGCCTTCCACTGTTGAGTAAAAAGCCAAAGTCAGTAAAACCCCAGGAAATTAGTTCTCTATCGAGAGCCAAGTTTTCTTGCTTGCTAACGGCTTATTCCTTTAGAGATGAAAATGTTTTAAAATGCTTTTCAGGGAAAATTCCCACCATTCCTTAAGCTTTACTCTGCCTTTTAAAATAGAAGAGCTGGAACCCGTTAGACCACGTGTTGGTGATCAGTGTCCCACTGTGATAACCGTCCGAGCACTTTGAGAAATGGCATGTGGTTGTCCTACGCTAAGTGCGGATCTTCTGTGCTTTGGGAGCAATGTCTACCTGAGATTCAGAATCAGGAAACCACAGCTGTGTGACTCTGGGAGGCCCCTCCACTTCTCTGGACTTCTATTTCTCATCCTGTGATAGGATGGTCATGAGAAATCTGATAACACACATCATGACCATGAGGATCCAGAAGTGCAAAGTGGGTCTGACGATGGGGAGGGAACCCACTCCGTGACCCTGGACCTGAAGGCTGGTTTGCCCAGCAGTGACTTCTCACTGTGCCTTGGTTTGTGACCTTTGTTCCATTTCTGGAGAAACAGATGTAACCATGGTAGCTCAAGGCTGTTTTTCCAGGCAGGAGACTAACCTCAGAGGCAGGGAGTGGGAGGGGTACGCTGCGGCCAGGAGGTAAGGGCTGCCACTTGCTGTTTCATTGTCTTTTTGGGAAGAAGTGTCCCCACCCTGCATGCTGGGAGCTTCCCTGGTGACCCTAAGATTCCCAGGCCCTGGTGGGCCAGTAGACAGCAGTGTCCCAAAGGGGATGTCATGCCCCTGCCCCCATGCCTTCCATCCGTTTGCCTCCCATCATCTAAGCTAAGGCAGTTCTGTCTCCAAGAATAACATGCAGGGAAAAAAAATTCAATATACACACACAGACACACACAAGAAACAAAACAAAACACTCAACAGCTAGAAGAGGCTTGATGTGAACTATGAACCTTTGGTAGGAAGGAGCTAGGAAAAAACACACAGATAAAAATAAAGGGGAAAGATGGGAAGAGGAGATGAGGAGCTCAGAAATGGAAGAAAGAGGTTAAAGAAGAATGCAGCGGAGTTGAAACCTTCTTAGATGTGGCCACTATTCCAGAGAACTTCCCCTGAGCCTCTGCCTTCAGTGGAAGGTTCTAGAACCCAGGTAGGTCCAAGCAACCCTGTCTGAAAAAGTGGCACTTCCCACTCTGGACTTCAGTTTGTTCAACTGTAAAATGAGAGCATCTATCCTCTCAGAGACAGACTGTGCTCCCCTCTCTCCCTACCAAGAGGTCAGCAAGCTAGTCAGCTTTTGCAATAATAGCTACCATTTATTGAATGCCACTTGTCACATGTCAGTCATCACACCTCTAATCCTTTCTCAAGCAACACAACTCTGAAAGATATAGACTTTTATCAGCATCTCCAATTTACAGATAAAGAAACAAGTATGGAGAGGGCAGGTAGCTTGCCCATTGCTACCCAGCCAGCCAGTGTCTGAGCCAGGATTTGAACCCAGCTGAGTTTGTTGCCAAAGCTCATATTTGTTCCCCTTCACCATGCTGCCCCCTGCAAAGTAAAATCCAAGGGTGGGGGGATTTGGACCCTTCTCCTTGGAGGTTGACTCTTAGTCTAGGGGTTTAATCAGAGCCAGGCTAGAGGGATGAGCAGAGAGGGCTGAAACCCAAGCTTGCCAGGTGGCTAAGGAGGAAGGAGGGGCTCAGTACAGAGTGCAAATGAGTGGTATGGGCAGAAAGGCATAGGATCCCTGTGGGCTGGGGGTCAAGGAAGGCTTCTAGGAACAGGGGCCTTGTCTGAGCTGTGAAGAGTAGAAAGAATTTCGTTGGGCAGAGGGGGCAGGAAGAACATGCTCTGCATCATTTGGATCCGGAATGGATCTGGAAAGCTTTAAATCCCTTCTGAAAATAGGCTTAACCTGGATTCCCCAAGTGGGATCAAACACATTGTTCTCAGCTGGCGCCGGCACTGTGCCTGGAGTTGACTGAGGAGGTTGAGGGTGAGGTCCCTGCTCTCAGATAGCCTGGGTTGACATCCTCGCTTCACCACCCATGACCCGTGGGACTTGGTAATTACCCTCCTTGAGCTCGGTTTCCTCATCTGTACAACGGGGATGAGTTGCTATGAGGATCAAATGAGGTAACGCATACAAATTGCCTCCTGATACCTAGTCAGTGCTCAACCAATGCTAGCAATTGTGAAGTCCAGGAAGGATGCAGACACCCTTATGGATGTTTTCGCAGGGATGGGGCCATATCAGAAACCAATTTGTGTTCTGCACAGTTTTGCAGAGATCTACACTATTGAAGACACTTTCTGAGAAGGGTCCTTACAGGTTCCCAGGGCTCTCCCCTGGCATGTGTCCAGGGCGTCACCATGTTCCAAGGTGTTTTCATACCTCCTTGTCTCAGGTACTTCTAACCCAAAGAGCTTGGCAAGGCTGGTACAAATTTTACGTCCATTTTACAGATGAGAAAATTAGGCACAGAATGAAGACCATGCCCCAGGCCACACGGCAAATCAGTGTCAGAGCTAGAATTAGAACTAGGATGTTTTAACCCATTTATGCCTAGTGTTCCATTATTGGAACGCTAAGCTTGTGGGAGTTATGTATAGCCAGCTGCTCAAGGACATCGCCAAGGTCTGATTTTTCACAAAAAAATTCTCAACCTCCTGTGTAAACGGGTTAATGCCCAAGCCTGTGCCTCCTCTGTTAGACCACAGTGGCTCCAACTAGGTGCAAGGCTGCCTGGCTAGTAAAGGACTCGTGTTCTAATCTTAGTTTTACTAGGAACATGAAGTGCTGGTGTTAGGCAAATTATATACTTCTGCTGCCTCAGTTTCCTTATCTGGGAAATGGGGAAGTAATTGCATGGATCTCACTGAGTGGTATGTGAGTGGAATGAGTCAGCCTGAAGTTCTTGGGTTATTAGGAAGTCCCATTCCCCCAGTGAGATGACCGGCCTCAAGGCAGGGTCTATTTCTTGTATTTGTGTGTTACTCCCAGGATGCCAGCAAGTAGGAACATGGTAGACACTGAATGAATGAGATTGGTTCACATAAACAAAGGGGATAGCTTTGAAATCACAAAAGGCAGTGGGATGGCCCCAGCCCTCTACTGTGGGGACACCTGACACTTGAACAGAGCCCTATCATTCATAAGGTGCTTATATTAATTCATTTCATTCTTCTGCTGGTATTATGGTCCCTGTTATGGAAATCAGAGAGGCTAAGTGACCTGCTCCAAGTCACGCAGCTAGAAAACAGCAGGGTGGGAACTGGATTTCTGCTTGAGTCCCATTGCTTTCTTGCCTTTCAAGAATAGAACTGTTGGTGCAATTCTATTGCTATGATCCACAAGTCCGGCGCCTCCCTGAATCCTGCTCAGCTCAGCAAATCTGGGCTCAGGATGGTGGTTCCATCTGCCAAATCCCCCGGGCAAGCTGGCCCCAGCCAACCGAATCCCACTATCCCGGAAGCTGTCCCCACCCAGTCTCCAGCCTCCAGCTCCTCCCATGCCCAGGCCTGGAGCTTCACAGCCACCTGGTGGAAGTAGTGGCTGTGGTGGGGGTGGGAGGTGTGTTGCACGGGGTGACAAGGGATGTGGATTTCCTCTCCAGATCTGGGAATGAGGTTGGGCAGCAGCTACCTGCGTTCTTTGAGCAGGTCTTTACTCCCGGTGGTCTGTAGGCACTGAAATCCACAAAGGGGTGGTGGGTTAGGGCAGGGTAAAGGGTGGGAGACTTGGCCCAAGGAGCTGGCCAGCCCTAGATCTCCGCTGGGCGCACCCACCCAACCCTTGGCAGTTTCCCCAAGCAAGGCGGTCACACCCCTTGGCCCTGGAATGCCCCTGGGCTTTGGCTGCCCCAGAGGTTGGAACCAGACATGTGGGCTGGGAGGCTGGGCAGGGCTACTTCAACTTTTAGCCTGTGCCCTGCCCGCCATAAGCACCCCAGGCAGAGAGCCCACACTGGGTGAAGCTGGCCCCACCTGCTCTGCCACCCTGCCAGGACATGCCTGGAGCCTGCAGTCCCCAGCTGAGCCTGGCCTACTCAGCCCCTCAGGGGTTTTGTGCAATCTGCTCTGAGCTTTCTTCCCCTGCTAAGGGCAATGGCCATTCAGGTGTTCCCTTACAGCTGGAATGCAGGCTCTTCCCACCTCACACAATTGTGCACCCCCTCCTCTTTCCCTGCAATGTCCAACTCCCTTGTCAAGAGAAGTGATGGCCCAGAAGAAGCCAGACCCAGGAAGCAGGCACCCCTGGGTTCTCATCCCAGTCATAGATGGATTTTCTCTGCCCCTACACCTAGGGGTCTGAGTGTTTTTTTCTGTAACCGGTCACTCAAGTCTCTACTTCATGGTTCTCTGCTGAAACCCCCTGGGTTAACAATGTCACATGCCTGTTGAGCTTTACTTTCAGGAAAGCTTGTTCACAGACATTTTTCTTCATATGTTTTCCTAGGATCCCTGTGTATACAAGGAATTATTTTGCCCATTTTGCTGATGAGAAACCTAAGCTCCTGCTGGTGAATTGATTTGCCCAAGGTCATAGAACGGCTAAGTGACAGAGGTCCCAAACCTCCTGACTGGTCACCTAGTCTCTGCCCCAGTATGAGGCTGTGTCCCCTGTTGACCTCTAGCCCCAACAGCATCGCCACCTCTTCAACCTTCACTCCATCTCCTCTATGCCAGCATTGGTTTGATTTTATTAGAACAAGGTCTAAGATTACCACAGAGGTTTAGAGTAGGGCAAAAGCCAGGGTGGGCTTCTCCAGGCTGGACTTGAAGAGTACCTAAGAGGGTAGCCCAAGGGATGGGCAGATCGATGAGGAAGAATGAGGGGAAGCCTCACACTTGGGCTTTGGGGATGGAAGTGGCTGTGGGATTGAGGCTGGGGGGTGCATGAGTGTCAGAGCTGCTCAGTCACACCTAGAGGACCCCCTTCTTCTATGTAGAGGCTGCCTGAGGCCTCTGGGGGAGTCTGAAGTGGATGTGCCAGGCCCACTGCCCTCATCCCCTCATCCAAGGGTGGCTTGAAGCCTTTTACCTTTCAAAGCACTTTCACCTCCTTGGTGGCAGGCCAGGTGGAGTTATGCCTATCTGACAGATGAGGAGACTAAAGTGAAGTGAGGCTGAGGTCACAAAGCAAGGTGATGGGATGACAGTGGTGGAGCCTGCATCGTCCCTGAGGCCATTGCTTTTGCTAATGCACCATGCAGGGGACTTGCAGGAAAGACAGAAAAAGTGGGTTCCCTATGGGGCTGCCTGGCCTCAGTCACACAGTGAGGGCTCGTTCCAGTTTGCTAGGGTGCAACTGCAGGGTCAAGAGCTGGCAGGGCACACCAATGGAGAGGGGCGCCACTGCAGATGGCTGGCACCCTGGCCGGATTGGCCATGGAAGTCTGGGGCAGGCAAATCAAATGATGCCCCTTCAAGCTGTTGTTCTTTAATTATTTTTTCATCCTTTATATACTAGCGGGGAGCGGGGGAGACTTGTTTTCTTTTAAGAAAAGCTGCACACCTCTTTCATGTTCAAAATAAAGGATTTACTACTTGTGTTTATTACAGGCGATTTCCTGAGCCAGAAAACTTCTTGGGAGGCTTATTAAACCTTATTAAACCACTGAAAATTTAGATAATAAAATAAATCACCTGTCTCCCATAAACAGCACTAGGCCACGCGTTACTGAGTTTCATACTCCCAATGGCCTCAGGCTGCCTTCACAGGAGATGTCCCCTGCTGGTGTTGGATGGCTCCCTGGAGGGTGGGGCTGTGGTGGAAGGGTGGGACACGCATCAACCCACGAGAGCACTATTCTTTGTAGCATTTCTGCCCAAAGGGGCCATCTCCTCTAGTAGAGTGGAAATGGTTTAGATTTTGCTAGTTATTGAAGAGGTTGTGTGTGGATAACTGGGCTAAGTGGTACCATATTTTGACCCTTCCTGGGGATATTTTGGCGTCTGTTCTAGAAGGCATTAAGCTGCTGCACAGCTGGCTAGCCTCTGAGTGTGCTGTCTGCACGCCTCTTCTACCCACGCGCCAAGGGCTCCCAGTGCTATGGGTAGGGCTCTGGAAGCTGAGTCCATTGCTGCTGGCCCTGGGGACTTTACACGGGGCAGAAAGGAAAGCAGATGCCAGGTGAGGGGGCCATAGTTGGAGCAGAGAAAGGCCGGGAGCATGAGGAGCAAAGGCTGGGAAGGACCCAGGTGTGTGGTCAGCAGAGAGCAGGCCAAAACCCTCTGGGGCAGGAATTATAGTTAAAATCCTAGCTCTGCTCTGCAACTGCTTAGTGATGTGACCTCGAAGCAGCCGGGTCCCTATTTGAGCTTCAGTTTCTTCTTTTGTATAAGACTAGGCAGTTGTGAATGTCCCTTGCTGCCCACACACTAATCCATTTCAGTATTTTGGTTCCAGGATAGATCCTTGGATTCTGACGTCATGCACAGCTCAGCTTCAGATGTCTTGGGGCTGCTGCACCTCCCTTTGGGTTTCCTGCGACCTTGACTTTGCCCTCTTTCTCCTCCCACCCCCTCCACTTTAGGCCTCTCTGGGACCCTGCCAAGTTACACAGGAAAATACGTGTGAACACACGTTGGACTTTCAGATGATGGGTGTTCTACAAGGTCAAGGTGGGGTTATTATTTGACCACAGTGGTTAGAGTGATGACAACTCAACAGGTTGGTAAAAGTGCTTGACATGTCTCCTCCGCCTGCCCCAGAGGAAAAGTGAGGAGGCAACTTCCATGTCTGCCTTCCCACCGCCCCTACAGTGGCCAAGAATGGGCATGGAGTTGGGAGCGGCCGCTTCTGCAGAATGTGCACAGGTTCATTACAGACACCCCACAGGCCCTGTATGTGCAGGTGGGGGAACAGACAGGAACACAACTCATTCTCCCATAATGGTGACTTCAGGTATGCTGGACAGAGAAACAGTAAACAGGTGACGGAAGGACCAATTCTGAGATTCCTTCACCTTTGACTGAATCAAACTGGTCACTAAGATGTACTCTGGGTGCCCGTTAGGTACCAGTCGCTATCCTAAATATTTTATATTTATATTTACATTTACATTTATATCTATATTTCTTTCATTTCATCCTCTCAAAAACCCCATGACTGTCGTCATTGTCACTCCATTTTTCAAGTAGGGAAACTGAGGTAGAGCTGAGGTTTGAACCTAAGCAGTCAGATTCCGGGTTTCCTAAGCAGTCTGCAACCGTCTCTCTCAGCTGCTGCAGTATTTACCCATTTAGCTAAGTGCTGGAGAAACACGGATGAAAGACATGGAGCTCCTGGTCTTAAGAAGCCACAGAAGAGTGGGAGAGACAGTAAAGACAAGACTAAAATGAGTGCTAAGTGCTGGTTCATGGAGGCAGATGAGGTGCCTAGGGTCAGAGGGCGGGGACTCTGCTGGGCCTAGGAAGGGGAATCCTCCAAGGAGGTGAGGCCCCCAAGCAGCCAGGGATGTGGGGCAGGGGAAGGAGAACATTTTGGCAAAGGGATCAGCATGTGCTAAGGAAGGCACAGATGCTGAGTGAGGATGGCACATCAGACAGGAATGCCAGGGAGTTTGCGGTGCTGGGTTCAAAGATAGAAGTTCAATGAGTTTAGAGACAGCCTAGTCTGGGAAGCAGAGCAGTGAAGACCGCAGCCCACCACGTGGGAGTCTTGGGTGTGGGTGGGACGGTGAGGCAGGGGCCTCACGAGCATTGGAATCCTTCCTTGAAGGAAATCAGGGAAGGTTCTGGATAGGAGAAGAATCTGCTTGGCACTGTATTTGAGGAAGGTGTCAGCAAGAAGCAGTCCTGGAGCAGGGAGGAAAGGGTGGTGGGAACCAGTTAGGAGACTGTATCTCCTGACCCATAGAGCCACTCTGCATTATTCATGGCCACTCCCCTGCCCTTCTCTACCCCAGACCTCCGTGTGGGATCTGGCCAGAGAGGGGCGGCTGTGGGGGGTGGCAGCTGTAGGAGGAAAGAGGACAGAGCCACATGCCGAGGACTCATCACAGGTGTAAGATGTCCTGGTTATGCCTCAGCCCTCGACAAACACTCCTGCCTCCCTGCTGTTGTCTACCTCAATTTGGAGACGAGGTCCAGCCGGATGGCCTCAAAGATCCTGGCCCTGCCTGTGTTTTCCAAAGGAAGCCAAACCTCAGATTTGCCTCAGAACTTGCACTTTTCTTCTAAGCAAACGCCATCCACCACGAGAACCGCCTGGCATTTGGCTGGGAAAGAACAAACTGGAAGCTTACAATTTCCAGGCTTAATTGCACAGTTACTTATAATATTATTATACAGAACTTTTATTGCACCGAGAAAGCCCAAGCGTTTCCTTTTCCTATTTATACTTGAGCCCAGTCTCTCCTCTGCTATCATTTCCTCCCTTGCCCATTGCAGAAACTGACGGCTGTTTGGTTCCCTTTCCAAAGAGAGGGCAATTAGGATGTGAGATGGAAACTCATTTGTTCCGAGCGTTTGACTCATGGAATATCAGTCAATTAACACGTTATTGATCACCACCATGTGCTTGACTGGGCCTCATGCTGTGTGAGGCCATACAAAATACCTGCTTTAGAGGGGCTTCTGGCTTCACTGGGCAGGAAAGAGTAACCCACAGCAGAATATTACAAAGAAGTAGGAACCAATAAAGAACTAATGTGGGGCCAGGCATGGTGGCTCACCTCCCAAAGTAATCCCAGCACTTTGGGAGGCTGAGGCGGGAGGATCATTTAAAGTCAGGAGTTCAAGACCAGCCTGGCCAACATGGTGAAATCCTATCTCTACTAAAAATACAAAAATTAGCCACAGGCCGAGTGTGGCAGGTGCCTGTAATTCCAGCTACTTGGAAGGTTGAAGCAGGAGAATCGCTGGAACCCAGGAGGCAGAGGTTGCAGTGAGCTGAGATTGCACCACTGCACTCCAGCATGGACGACAGAGCAAGACTGAAGTCTAAGAAAAAAAAGAACCAAGTATGGGCTGGGTGCTACAATCAGGAATATGGAAGCCAGCAAGTCAGAGCTAGGTGTCTGGGCTACACAGCTGTCTGGGGAGGGAGGGCATCGTGGAAAGCTGTGCAACGGTGCATCACAAGTGCCTGCTTCTGAATGCAGCCTGGGAATCCAGCCCTCCTTTTTATGGTTAGTGAGAATCTTAGGAGACAGGAGCCTACCTTCACTCTCCTGATATTTGCTCCCAGTCACAGGAGCCCAGCACCAAGGATTAGACTTTCCTGACCTACAGGAGGAATAGTTCACCTAATTTAGCACCTCATAGAGTAACTACCCTCTCCCTCCACCCCAACTTGTCCCCACTTCAGCTACTACTGCTTGTCCTCTTGCTCTGAGATTTTTGGTTTCCAGACTATCATAAATTCATAGTGAAAATATTCTCAAGGCAGGAGAATCTCCCCATCCCCACCGTGGACTGAGGAAACCTGGCAGATCCACTGCTGAGCTAGGATGGGCTCAGGAATTTCCTCACACTTCGATGGTTGGCTTCCCATTTGAAGTCTCAAGACTAGAAATGTTGAATAAGAAATATAAGGTTAAAAAGGAAAAAAAAAAAGAGTTGGCAAAGAAGTCATTATTTGTGGATGATATGATTGGATACTTTCCTATACAAATAACAGACAAGTTCAAAAATACATTAGGGACCCCATTGACCTGGCAACAAAAATAGAAACAACACCTAGGAATAAGTTCTTAAGAAACGTGTAAGATCCATACAGAGACTGTTTTAAACACGATTGAAGCACTTCTTAAGACTTAAATCAATGGAAAGATACACCTCGTACTTGGACAGGGAGCCACAATACTGTAAAGATGCCAATTTCCCCTAAATAATTTAATAAGTACAATATGATCCCAATAAAAATATCAGAATTTCTACTGAAATTAGATAAGCTGATTCTGAAGTTCATTTAGAAAAATAAGCATTTAGGAATAGCCAAGAAATTTTTGAAACAGATGAGTAACAGGAGTAGGGGGACCAGCCCTACCAGATATGAAAACACATTAGAAAGCCATAAAAATAAAAATACTTGGTACTGGATCATTAACAGGAAGACAGATCAATATAAAGTCATGGGCAGTTCATAAACAGACTCACATAAATTCATGTAGGTATGAATTTAGCATGTAATAAAGGTGGAATTTCAATTTTTATTTTAAAATGGATTTTTCAATAAATGAGATTAGAACAACTAGGCAACCATGTAGGAGACAAAACAAAACAAAACAAAACAAAATAAAACTTGTATCCCTTCCTCACTCCTTACACCAAAACAAATGATACATGTAGCAAAGCTTTAAAAGTTAAAAAAAGTAAATATTGAGGAACTGTTTTACAATTGCAAAGGAAAAATATTTTGCTAAGATAGAAAACCCAGAAGTCATAAAAGATTTGATAAATTTGACTAAATAATGATTTAAACATTTATGTACATCCAAAATTCCCTAATAAAATCAAGACACAAACAAACTGAAGAAGATATTTGAAACATATGATGAAGGGTTAATTTCCTTTATATATAGAGAGACCTTGTGTCAACAAATCAGGAGCAAAAACAAAAACAAAAACAAAAACTCATGAACAGGAAGATCCTAGAAAAATAAATACAAATAACTTTTAAGTGTATAAAAAATGCTTACCATCACTCTGCATTAAAGACAGAACAATTAAATAGATTTCAAGTTTCATCTATGGGCCAAAAATAAAAAAGTTCTGATAACTCAGCAATTACCCTTATAGACATATATCTTGCAATTTCACTGCTGCCATATGTTCAACTTATATATAGGATTATCTCTGTGACATTGATTCTATAACCAACAATTGAAAGTAAACAGTATATCCATCAATGGAGGCTTGCTAGATACATCATGGAGTACTATGCAGCCATTAAAAAGAATGACTTGAATGACACATATCTGTATACTGATACATAGAGGACTATGTCTAAGATTTATCACTATGCTGCATGGTACCAGGTTTAGAAAGAAAAAGATGACCATGTGTACATACTGGTTTGTAGATGCATGAATTAAACTGTTGGTTGGAAGGCTGCCAGTGAGGGGTAGAAGGCAGATTTATTTTCCTACATGTACTCTTTGATAGTATTTGAATTTTAAAGCCGTTTGTATTAAAACTGCTGAATGATTTATATTTTCTTCCTTCTTTTACAGACCTCCAAATTGTCTTTGACATTTTTTTGTTATGTCTGATGCCTGCTGATTTGTTCTGGGGCCTTTAGCTACCCGTCTCAGTTTTTCTGTCTGTAAAATGGAATTCATGACACTGGCTGTCTATCTCATGGGTGGCTGTGAGGCTCAAGGGAGAAACGGATGAAAACAGCCTCTGGCTGCCATGAGGTGCTGTAGGATTCAACTGCAGGACATTAGAGATGGCCCATGTTCTGCTCAGCACCTGTCTACTGCATGGCAATGTCCCTGTGGACACACAGGCAAGCTGTGCATCACAGCTGGGTTCTCCAGTGGTGGAAGAATATATGACTCCAGTTATCTGTTAGTTCAGCATTTACTATATAGCACCAAGGACACAGGTGCTAGGAAGAGCCGTGATGTTGTTTCAGCACCATCTGAGCTTCAAGAGTATGGTGGCAAATGATGATAATCACAATAATGAAAATCTTACTGCTTTCAGCTAACCACTTATTTCACGTATAGTAACTCATTTGTTATCCTTGTTTTAAGGATACGGCCAATGAGCTTTAAAGGGTTGGACCCACTCAAGGGGCCCAGCCAGTAAGGGGCTGAGCTTCCCCACTTGGATGCTGTCATTTCTCTACTCTAGGACTTTTGATGATTCTCTTTGTGGGACCCTGCCATCTCAGTCTGCCTTTTGTGGTCCCCCACAGTCTGTTCTGAATCTAATTTCCCAGTTCTCTCCGACCTGGGCTCTCTTTAAAGCTGGTCTCTGAACTGCCTCTGAACACACCATGCTCATTTCTGCATTGGTGCCTGTTCGTTTGAGCTGCTAACACCTGTGGTCTCACCTCTGTTGTCATCTCAGGGTCTTTAAGATCCCTTGTGAGTCAGTTTCACTTCTTCCTTGATACCTTCTCCTCTAACCTAGGTGACTTTTCAGAGAGTGGCAGCCAGCCTCTGGAACGGCTCCCAAGGATCCTCACCTCATGGTATTCATGCCCTGTGCGTCCCCTCCTGCATTGTATCAGGGCTGGTGTATGTGCCTGATACAGGAAGGCGATGGCATGTGCCTGCCATGGCGAGGCTATAAGAGATGTTGCCACTTTCACCTTGATTTCTCCGGGAACTCTTACCGTGGGGGAAACCACTGTCATGTTGAGAGATAGTTCAGCAGCCCAAGGAGAGGTATCAAGAGGGACTGAGGTCTCCCATCAACAACCAGCACCAACTTGCCAGGGATGTGAGTGAGCCACCTTGGAAGTAGGTCCTTCTGTTCCCATCAAGCAGCTCCAGTCACCTTTGGGACTACAACCACATGGGAATCCCTGAGCCAGAACTTTCCAGCTAAGCGGCTCCTGGATTCCTGAGTATAAAATCATGTGGATGAGAGATATTTATTGTTTTAAGCTGCTATGGTTTTGGGGCATTTTGTTATGCAGCAACAGCTAACTAATGTACATTAACTAACTCAACTCCTTTGGGAAGCAGGATGTACTCTTTGGCCTTTGTCCATTTTTTTTTTTTTTTTGCCTGGATTTTGTGTGTGTCATCTTGTATCTCCAACAAAATAGTAAATATCTGTGGTTTAAAATTCCCCTATATCTCCCATCATGGTTACTGGGGGTTGGGAACAGCAGGAGAATCCACACTGATTCGCCAGCTTCCTATCTGCAAACAGAAGGCAGGGGTTAACTAAAAGGCTCCAGCACACACACATGCTTCTGGTTGGGCTGGTACCCTCCTAAGTATGCAGACAACTCATACACAGAATGCCTGCAACCTCCCCACCTGAGACCTACAACTCACTGGCACACTGGAGCATTCAAATGCCAGAATTCTCAAATGTCCCATGGTGTGTCTGACTCACAACCCATCGCCAGGGGTCGCCTGGAGGGAGGGGCAGGAGGGCCTGGAGAGGGCTGTCACTTCTTACTACACTGACTGCTACTGGAGATTTATTTACTGGCCCCACACCCTTTTCAAAGATATTTCTTTCAAAGCCAGAGCGACAGCCTGCCTTTCAGCTTTCCTGACACTCAATTCCAAGTACATGGTACGCTTAATCCCATAGAACAATTTAGGAGCTAAAGAATCATAAAGAAAAATTTCGCGGAGGGAGCTGTTGCTGCTCCTTTGAAAACAGCCCCCGCCCCAGTCTCTCCCCAGCCACCTCCTGGTCCCCAGTCCCCAAAGGTCCATCCCCCGCTACCCGCCAGGCAGCTTCCCTACAGGCAGCCAGTGGGAGGGCACGACCCTTCCCCGGCTTCTTCCTCCTCCCACTCTTTCCCAGGCAGGCAGTCTTATTTTTCAAGACTAATAAACACCAGTTGAAGGGAGGAGGAGAGCCCCTTTGTAAAACGGTGTCTAAATAGAGGCAGCTCCACCATTTTTTTCGGCCGGGTGGGTGGAGGTGACCAAAGATACAATTATAACGTAGCCCATCCTCTCCCACACGACCCATTTTAACCAGTGTGTAATAAAGCCCAACTCATCCACCCTCTGATTTGGGTCAAATGAGAGGAATTTTTAGCTTTTCTGGGGAGTTTGTGCCAGCAGGGGAAGCAGAGGGGAGAAGGAGGAGGGAAGGAATAAACAAATATGCTACAGTTCTCTGGAAGAAAGGAAAGGCAGGGCATGCAGGGAGCAGGGACGGGGATGGCCACCCTTCACTTCCGCCAACTGAGTCCCTCTTTCCATGGTAGCCACCTAGCTTCCAAACCTTGGCTGAGACTAAGGTCTCCCTCTTCCTTGCTCCTGACTCAGTGAATCAGCTTTCACTGTGGGCGCCCAGGGCACATCCCCTTTGCTCCTTTTGCCTGCCTCCTGCTGGTTCTCTTGACCTTCCAATAACTGGAAGATGTCACCAGTGTGCCCAACTCCCACCAGCCTGGCCTTGCCCATTCTGCCTCCTCAGCTAAAATGCCATCTCCTCCCAACCTCCTCACCCTTCACTGGGTGAACTCTTGCTTATCCTTTAAGACTTGGCCCAGGTGTCACCTCCTCCAGGAAACCTTCCTGAATTAGGTGCCTGTCCTTTATGTTCCCATTCTTCCCTCTCTCCTAGTCCTCACCACATGGAGATGTAAGTGGAAAATGGGTGCTATTGTGATGGGCCTGGGGAGAGGAGGGAGAAATAGCTCTGGGATGTGAGGTGCTGGGGGTGGGGTCAGCAGACCACAGCGGGTGCTGCAGGTTGAGTGCTGGGGGATCACGCATGCCCGTAGCAAAGCTCAACAGAGGAAAGGGTCATGAGGAAGCTTTCCTGAAACAGACAAGAGTAGGATAAAACAAAGGTTGGATCATTTGCACATTCCCCGGGAAAAGGTCATTGCTTCCTTTACACTTTCACCCCAACACTCATTGTGGTCTATGCACTAGGGGGCCACCCACCTGGTATACTCCCACCTGGAGTGCTTGGCCTCATCTTTCCTTTGTTAGGGATGCTCTCACTCCTTTACCCTTGAGTCTCTCTTCTCCCTCCACTAGTCCTGAACACTCACTGAGCCCCTCTGGCAGTTGGGGACAGAGCAGGAGGCCTTCAGGCCCACAAGCACCCCCAATTCCATCAGCATGCTCAACAACGAGTTTCACGCACATACATGTATGGCCAGCTTCCAAATGCAGATGGGATTAGAATCGATTCAACACAAATGTAGGTAAAATGATTATGGAATCACCCAGGGTGTGGGTACAGCCAAGCAGGGTCCCATGACATATTTTCAGCTCCATAAAGGATGCTTATTTTCAAAAGCATGGAGCCCACAGGACAGGAATGTAAGTTCCTTGAGAATGAGAATGAGTTGCTTCTCTGTACCTTTCATAGAGTGGAGCCTGGAGGTTCACATCACTGGGCATTTGGTATAATGTTTGTTGAGTGACTTGTTGAGCACAGATGGGCCTATTGACCTTGAAATAGTCAGTATCACCTCTACTTTCAAAAGGAGGAAATGACCTGGGAGCATCAGTAACAAAGAATGGCAAAGCCCTCAGTAAATAGCAAATGCTGATGTGTGCTCTGTGGGCCTGGGCACATAGCGCACCTCTGTTCTCATGTGTGGCAAGAAGGGCAAAGTGCTAAATCAGAAAATTTACAGGGAGCTAAATCTCCCAAGGAAAACATGGGAGAGTCTTATTCCTTCTGATTAAACAATTTATAAATCAGGATAAAAAGGATTTCCTCTGAAAACCTTTGTCTCAATATTGCTTCAATATTGCTATAACTTCAAAACATAACAAAGACAGCCACTGTGAAGCATGCCATTGTGTTCCTGAGGGTTCCTCATGTGACAGGTGAGGGGACACCTTTAAGGGGCTTGATCCCCAGGAGGGGAGAGGAGAGCACTTCCCTCTCCCTCTCTCCAGGGAGGACCTGGATTAGCGGGAAGCATGAGTCATGCTCGATTTTCATGCTGTGGGCCCACTGTTATCACTTCTGTGCTCAACACAAGATCCTGTCACAGTCAGAACCCCTGAACACTAAGCATGTCAAGACACATCTAGAGCTGCTTTAATTTCATGCATCCTCTCTTGAGCACCCACTGTGTACCAAGTATTGAACTGGGCTCTTTTACACAAATTACCTCATTTGATCCTTATGCTAGCCCTTTGAGATGATTATTTTTACCCTCATTTTCCTAGGAGGAGACTGAGACCAGGAGTGGCCAAGTCACTTATCTCAGGACTGCAGTAAGTTAGTGGCCTGTTCCATTCTAGAACATCTGAGAGCATCCAAAGGCTGAAAACTGGGATAATTCATGGGTGGCAGAGCTAGGAATGCCATCTGCAAATATCTGAAAAAGGCCTTAGGATGTCAGAGCTGGACAGGGCCTTTCATGGTTGAGGATGCTGAGGCACAGAGACGTCAAAGTGTCTACCTGGTTGTGGCACAAAGCACAGCTTGAGCTCTTAGGCATGGCCAAGATGCTTGTCCTGTCCTGGCACAGGGAGCCACCGTGACTGCGCTGGAACCTGCATTTTGCCTTCACCTGCTCAGTTCTCCATTCAGGATGGAGGCCCTGGCATTAGTGGATGGGAAAATGTCTGTGATTGCCAGCCAGTACCCCAGAGAGGATTACAGAGACACCATTCTCACCCCTGAGATGACCCTCCCTCCTTCTCACCACCCAAGCCAAAAGGTGAGACCAACATATCTTGGTTTTCCCAGGACTTTCCTGGTTGAAGCATTGGAAGTCCTGCATTCTGGGAACTCCCTCTGTCTTAGGCAAGCTGGGATGGTTGGTCACCCTCATTCATCTCCACCTCCTTGTATGCACCACCCACCTCCGCTGCCCTTAAGGATCATGTAACCCCAGATCCACTAGACAAACAGCGCAGGGGCTTTTTCCCCCAGCCTACACCCTTGAGGTCCTGCCCTGACCCATTCAATGCCAGAGGAAGAGTTCCTGCTGTCACCAGGGATTGCTCAACCTGGGCACCTTCGTAATTCTCCTGTGAGGAGGCAGCCCTCTGCCCTGGGGCTCCCAGAGGGATCCAGGGCAAGGAGGAGGAGAAGGGAGGGAGACAGAACATAACAGAACCAGGAAGAAAGGCAGGAGGGGAAGTTAATGAGATTTAAACAGGGAGAAAAGGGAGGAGAGGGAAGCAGGGAAAAGGAAGGTGTGGAAAAAGGAGAGAAAGGAGGAGAGGTGACAGTATGTGTTATAGAAATAAAAGAATGACCAATCGCCATGGCCAGCTTTCTCAACAAGAAGTGGTCCAGGTTTTCAATAGATGCTCACTGTGCAGAGATGTCTTGAGAGTTGTATGGGGCTGTGGGGATTATGTGGCTAATCCTAATTTTGCAGATGTCGAGAAAACTAAAGCTTATAGGACTGGAATGTAAGAGCATCCATGGTAGAAATCATGCCAAATGCCTTTTTTGTACCAAACCCAAAACTTCCATGATATCTTTGCATTTATATTTAATTTATAATTATATATAATTAATAATTAAATATTTATTAATGAGGACAGTGACAATAGTGATATTGATCTCTGGCAATCCAGTCCTCCTCCTAAGCATGTCTTTCTGAGTAAATGTCAGCACAAAATTGTATCATTGTCTTGGAAATTTGGGCAATATGGCCATGAAGAATGAGAAGGTGGCCCCAGTCCACTGGGAAACAGAAGCAGGGTTGGCTCAATGCATAAGGAGCTGATGGACGGGGTAACTGGAGGACACACCACTAAGCTCTGCCCATTCCAAAGTATATCTCTTCCACCAGCCTGGTGTGATGCCATCTACTTTGCCATTCCAACCACTGGGAATTCCCACTAGGGGAGGTCTTAACAAGAAGCTCTGCTAGTGGAAACCACTAAAGCCATTTTTATCCTGTATCCAAGTTATTTCAGGATTTCTGGGCTAGTCCTATAGTAGTACCTGTGAGCTCATCATGTCAATGACTCGTCTTCTTGGAAGATACAGGGCACCTTTCCCATTGGGCCCACTGTCTGTGCCTGTGAGTTCAGGCAAGAAGAATGGCAATAGGCCAGGTGTGGTGGCTCATGCCTGTAATCCCAGCACTTTGGGAGGCTGAGGTGGGTGGATTACTTGAGTTCAGGAGTTCAAAACCAGCCTGAGCAACATGGCAAAACTCCATCTCTACAAAATATACAAAAATTAGCTGGGCATGGTGGCATGCACCTGCAGTCCCAGCTACTCAGGAGGCCGAAGTGGGAGGCTCACTTGAGCCTGGGAAGTTGAGGCTGCAGTGAGCTGTCTTCACACTACTGCACTCTAACCCAGGTGACAGAACAAGACTATCTCAGAAAATAAAATAGAAAAAGCAGAATGGCAATAGGAACAGGGAGAAGAAGGTGGTCCCAAGACAGGGAAGGCCCCCTGAGAGGAGTAGGATGTAGGCTAAAGTGGAATCTAGAAGTTCTGCTCTAGAGGAAAATGGCAGGCGAAGGCCTGGAACAAAGCAACAAAGCCCACAGAGGGCTTCTCGAAACACTGCCTCCCTCCTGCAGGGTGCTCCCAAGCTCCCACCGCTCCACTGAAGGAAAGGACTCTGCAGTCACAGACTTTAACCACCAAACATCTACCATGTCCTTTTGGTTGGGAGAGGCCCTGTGAGGAGAGTTTTGATGGTAGGAAGAGGACTCTGCCTCCCACTGAGGAAGAGGGGCCTCCTTCCACTGCCAGCGCCCCTGCAGGGCAGTGAGCTCATGCGCTCATAGCGCTAGGCCCAGCTGGCTGGACCCTGATGCCAGGACCTTGAATCTTGAGTGAGTGACAGTTAGCAGCAGCAGTTTGTGTTGCCTATTTGCAACTATGAACTTTGAATGACATAAATGTTGGGCATACCTGAAGACCAGAGCCTTGCTGGAGATACACAATGAATCTCTCTCTCTCTCACACACACACGCACACACGCACACGCCTGAGAAAGCCCATAGTAAAGAAACCTGTTTAACTTTGTTTAACTCTGCATTTCCCAAACTTGTTTAATCTTTCTGCTTTGCCTAACACCTTTTAATATCCTGCAGAACTGGTGTGACAAGCACACCTTCGGGGAACACTGGGGTAAAGCCGTGCTTTCCAAACTTTTTCAGTCATGGAATTTGCAGAGAAACAATCTTTTTATGGCACAAAGGAATTGGAAGGCTCTCAGGAGGTGGTTGGGTTGTTCAGTTGACAAGAGGGGTGAAGGGGCAAAGCCACTGGTTGGGAAGCTCTGGACCAGAGGACAGAGCCCTCTGGGATACAAGCCTGGAGGCCTGACCTCTTGCCCTGGCTCTGGTGTGAAGCAGCCTCCATGAGGTCACACAGGTAGCTGTGGCATTCCAGGGCCTCCTCTGCTGTACCACATAGTTTCCCTGTAGGGTCGTAGGAGAAGTGGTCTTATCAGAGGATGCCTACTTTCCCCTAACAGAAATGAGGGGGCAGAGTGGGGCAGCTCCCCTTCCAATCCATCCCCAACCCCGGAATTAGCTCAGGGTCAGGACTTGCCAGCTCTGTCCTCTCTGCTCACCCCTCCTTCTCCTTCCCAATAAGTTCTGGATCCAGCCACATTAGGCAGTGCATGGAAGCTTCTTGTGTGAGGAAGCCCACCCATTTGGAGGTCTTCTGTCTCTGCCATGTGGTATCTGCTCTCTCCTTCATCTGCCAGCCAGGCGTCATCTCCTAACCTTCGGCTTCCATGCTGTTCACCTCGAGGCCCCATAATCCTTGCTGGCATCCCTGGGGACTGGCCTAGTGCCCACCCTGGCTCCACCAGCCTTGGTTTGCAGCCCTGTCTCTAAAGCCCCTATCTGCCCACAGCCTGCCTCAGCCAGACTCTTTGGATCACAATCTCTGGCTAACATCACATGCATATTTCAGAGGATCTGTACGCCCCACGGATGTGGGTGCTGCCAAGCCCTGGGGGGGCGGAGGTGGGGGTGATGTGTTTCTAACAAGATCAACTATTATAACTGGGCTTTGATTTAAAGCAAAATCTATTTCACAAGCCATATTTAATGCTGAGTGAGAGGCGAGTGTGCAGAGACCATATCTGTAGATTATGGCATTAAGCGTGCAAATGCAAGCATAGATGAAGCAGCCACAAAATTATAGATAACAACGGGACCTGGATATAAATCCAGGGAGTTGGCAGCCACTGGGAGGCCTCCCAACTCTCCCCTCTACTTAGAGGCTGAGTCAATTTATAGCTTCCCCGTCCCCTGTTCCTGAGATCTTCAAATGCAAGTCTACAGGCCTGAGAAATGCTGGGCATGTTCGGAAGTGCAGAAAAAGGCACTTCTCTTTAAGCTCTCACTGTGTTTGCCATTTCGAGTGGAGGAGAAGGAGCAGCCACTAGACGTTAGGAGTCTTGGTTTAAGACCTAGCTCTGCCAGGCATGGTGGCTCACGCCTGTAATCTTAGCACTTTGGGAGGCCAAGGTGGGTGATTGCCTGAGTTCAGGAGTTCAAGACTAGCCTGGGCAACAGAGTGAAACCCTGTCTCTACTAAAAATACAAAAATTAGCCAGGCGTGGTGGCATGTACCTGTAGTCCCAGCTATTCGGGAGACTGAGGCAGGAGAATTGCTCGAGCCCAGGAGGTGGAGGTTGCAGTGAGCCAAGATTGTGGCATTGCACTCTAGCCTGGGTGACAGAGCAAGACTCCGTTTCCAAAAGAAAAAACAAAAACAAAAACAAAAACAAGAAAAAACCTCGTTCTATAGCTCTATAGCTCTATTCCCTGCCAAAATGCATGACTTGGAAAGGGTGGTTAGCCTCCTGGAGTCATAGCTTCCCTCTGTAAGTGAAGGAGCTGGATTTTACCTCGAAGATCCCTTCATAGTTTTATAATCTACGAGTCCATGATAAATAAAACAGCAATGGAGGAACTAGCTATGAAACTCTAGATGAGTTGTTGACCACTTCTCTACTTCCCTTATTTGTAAAATCAGGTGTACAATGGTTAATCTTACATGTCAACTTGGCTAGGCCATGGTATCCACATACTGGGTCAAGTAGAAATAGAGGGAGTTGTAAATTACCTTTAGAGGAGATTAACATTTAAATCAATAGACTTTCAGTAAAGCAGATGACCTTTTAGAATGTAGATGGGCCTCATCCAATCAGTTGAAGGCCTTAAGAGAAACAGACTGAGGTCCCCAGAGGAAGAGGTAACTCTGTCCCCACAGTCAAGCTGCAACATCAACTCTCCCCTGGGTCTCCAGTCTGCTAGCCTGCCTTGTAGATTTTGGACTTGCCAACCCTTACAATTGCATGAGCCAATTCTGTAAAATAAATCTCTCTCTCAGTTGGGCGCAGTGGCTCATGCCTGCAATCTCAGCAATTTGGTAGGCCGAGGTGGGCAGATCATCTGAGGTTGGGAGTTTGAGACCAGCCTGACCAACATGGAGAAACTCTGTCTCTACTAAAAATACAAAATCAGCTGGGCATGGTGGTGCATGCTTCTAATCCCAGCTACTTAGGAGACTGAGGCAGGAGAATCACTTGAACCTGGGAGGCAGAGGTTGCAGTGAGCTGAGATTGCACCACTGCACTCCAGCCTGGGCAATAAGAGCGAAACTCTGTCATAAATCGATCAATCAATCAATCAATCAATCAATCTCTCCCTCTCTCTCTCCTTTTCCACCTTTCCATCCTGTTGGTTCTGCTTCTCTGGAGAACTCTGACTAATACAACTTGGTTAGATGAATTCACTGGCACTCAAACTTGAGTCTTGTAAGTCTATTTTTTTTTTTTTTTTTTTTTGAGATGGAGTCTCGCTCTGTCGCCCAGGCTGGAGTGCAGTGGTGCAATCTCGGCTCACTGCAAGCTCTGCCTCCCAGGTTCATGTCATTCTCCTGCCTCAGCCTCCCAAGTAGCTGGGACTACAGGTGCCCGCCACCACGCCTGGCTAATTTTTTGTATTTTTTAGTAGAGACGGGGTTTCACCGTGTTAGCCAGGATGGTCTCGATCTCCTGACCTTGTGATTTGCCCACCTCGGCCTCCCAAAATGCTGGGATTACAGACGTGAGCCACTGCGCCTGGCCGAGCCTTGTCTAAGTCTTAACCCAAGCTACACATCAGACACCTCAGAAGCTGTTAAAAAAAAAAAAACAAACAACAAAAAACCAGCATCTAGACTCCAACCCCAGACAAGTTGAATTAGACTTTCTGGAAATGGAGCCTGGGCATCAGTGTTTTAAAACTCCCTAGGGCCTCCCCATGTGCAACCCAGGCTGAGGGCCATGGCTTCTCAGAGGAAACAAGTCACTTTGGAGCTTACTAGAAATGCAAATTCCCTGGGCCCCATCCAGGACCTATGAATCAGAACCTTTGGGCAGGCTCCTGGCATCTCCAGACTTAACAAGCTCCCCAGCACATTGCTCAGCTGCTCTCTAAAGTCTGAGAGCTCTGAGCATGGGCCATCTCTCAAGGCCCTTTTCACCTTCACAATGTGCACACTATTATGGTCAGAATTTGGGGGCCAGAATATACTGTCTCCTCTGAGGAGGGGTCAAGGACATTGTAGTGGGAGAAACCAGCTCCATGATTCGAGAAGAGAATAAGCTCTTTCCAGAGCTCATGGAGTGAGATGAACTCAGCATCCTCCCAGTCTTTACTAAGGGCATGAGGCACCTGCCAGGTAGGCCGCCTCTGCTCCTGGAGGGTACATGCGGCCTCCAACCACCTTGGCATCCCCGGCCCCAGGGCAGCCAGGGCAGGGCACAGAGTAGGTGCTCATGCATTTCTGTTGCTGGACTGACTGAATCAATGAGCATACTGTCCCACAGCCACTGGGCCCATCCCTGTCCAGGTGTTCCTGTGGGTGGCACACCTCTTGCCTTTCTCAATTCTCACCACAATTGGAAAATGCCCTTCCCTTCCTTATTGTTTCGTATCCTAGGCATTCTCCAGGGTCCAGCTGACACCTCTCCCTTTGAAAGATCTCCCGATTCTTCTCTTCCCTCTGCTGTCTCTCATTACTGTTCCTGACCGGATTTACAGTCAAGCCCAGATTGCTGCCTTGTGTGGTCCTTGAGTTACTTCTCCCTTTCTTCTGTGTCTTCCCCTGGACTGTGAGCAGACAGAGGACAGGCTGGGCACATGGCAGGGAGCTGTGAGAGCTTGAGAGCTCACAGAACATGCCCAAGACACCTGTGCTTTGTGGTTCAGCAGAGGATCAAGAAAGCAAGTTGGGCCCCTCTATCCTCTCCCACCCCCTCCCCATGTATTTGGAGCCTCTACTATCAGGAGCAAGGCTTTGTGCTATATCTACATCATTTTAGACCCTGTTCCTTCCAATTCCAGGGATATGCTCTTAACCACTGGAGTATAAGCCTCCCCACTACATTGTGAGTGGAGTAGAGGAAGGGTATTTTTGTCTTTGAGAAAGGCAAGGATGAAGGGCAGGATTTGAGCCATGGTGGTAGATCAGAAAGAAGAACTGATAACAGGCTTAGGGAGCAAAATGGTAGGGAAATGGCTTCAGGGGAGTTAGGCCTGGCCCCTGGAGAGGGAGGAGAGAGAAGGGCTAGGCTCTTTAGGTACATGCTGTCCATGGGGCCTGGTAAGATTCCTAGAATCACTAACCTGTTTCACAGGTGTGGCAATTGAGCCTCTCAGAGCTGAAGTAACTCACCCAAAGCATCTGTGCTCTTGTGTGGCAGAGCCAGAAGTCAAATCCAGGTCTCTGTGACCTCAAGGGGCACCAAAGTGAGTATCAAAAAGGCAGAAAGGGACTTATCCCTTCACTCACTCAGCAAAATCACATTAAGCAGGTCTGTGTGCCGGGCATTGCCAAACACATAGCAGTGAATAGAAGTGTCAGCCACGATGAGTTCACAGCCTGCTGATTGAGGAGTGAAATGCCTTAGACCATGGCATCCTGGAGGATGACTACCTGCATGGTTCTGGAGTCATCCTCACCAAAGCTTTGAAGCCTGAATCCCAGTTGTAGGCTGGTCTCCGGCCTTCAGCTGTGAAAGCCATTCAGATATTGCCATCCAATGGTGCCATCTGGAGAAAAGGATTGGTGCTATTTTGCTAGTCCAGGTAAAGAGGAGCAGGAGGAAGAAGAGGAAGAAGACTTCCTCCATCTCAGTGGATATTTGCCATGGGCCCCCACAAAACTGGGAAGAGCTTGCCCCATTTCAGTGTGGGTGCCATACCTTTTCCAGCCCAGGGTTCTCCTAGAGAAGGGAAATCCCGCATCTGAAACAGTGCCAAGGAGGCCGTAGTTTGCATCCACACTCCCCATTCATTGCTCCCTTAAACATCTGCAGTGACTAGAAACCCAGCAAAGCCACCAAGAGTGACAGGCATCTGTACATGTTGGGGGAGGCAGTGCAAACATGCCGCTCTTTAGGGCATGAAGAGTCTATAGATCCAGAGGCCTCCCCAGCCCACCCCATCCTGCCCTTCCCATGTTTCTGCTTTGATCCTTTCCTTAGCTTCCTTTTGAGGGTGATTTTTACCCCTTTCCCACTGAACTGTCCCTGGGGTCCCATCCACTGTCAAGACCCAGCCCAATGCAGCAAAAATTCCCATCAGATAATATGTTGAGATTTCAGATTCAGAAATCACTTTATGTTGTATCCACTTTTCCCCAGCAGAGTCTAAGGTTCTTAAGGGGAGGGAGCATGTCCTACTGCTTCTCACATCCACAGCACAGTGCCTAGTACACAGTAGGAACTTAATATGTGTATGATAAATGACAGTTTCATAACAGCTATGTATTTCCAGAGACTTCAGATGCAATAAAACATCCTTTACACAAAGGCACTACCGCCACAGGTACTATTTAGAAGATCCAGGCGGTATTGTGATTACCCAGGGGTCCACTTTAAGAACATAATGATGACATTAGAGTCTCTAAAAAACTTCTGGTCATTTGTAATTTTGAGTAAAGAAGCATGGACGACTCAATAACAGAAAAACCCCAACAACTCAACTCAAAACTGGGTAAAGCACTTGAATAGACATTTCTCTAAAGAAGATATACGAATGGCCCAGTAAGCACATGAACAGATGTTCAACATCACTATTAGGGAAGGGTAAGTGAAAACTACAGTGAAATACCATCTCATAGCCATTAGGATGGCTACTGTCAAAGAAACTAAATAACAAGTGTTGGTGAGGATGTAGAGAAATTGGAACCCTTGTGCCCGGCTGGTAGGAATGTAAAATGCTGCAGCTGCTGTGGCAAACACTAGGGAGGTTCTTCAAAAAATTAGACATGGAATTACCATAGGATCCAGCAATTCTACTTTTGAGTACATAACCAAAAATAATTGGAAGCAAGAACTCGAACAGATATTTGTACAAGCCCATCCATAGCATTATTCACACTAGCTCAAAGCTGGAACCAACCCGAAGTCCATCAGTGGATGAATGGGGAAACCAAATGTGATATATACACACAACAGAACATTATTCAGCCTTAAAAAGGAAGGAAATTCCAACACCTGCTAATGCATGGATGAACTTTGAGGATATCGGGCTAAGTGAAATACGCCAGACATAAAAGGACAAACACTGATTCCACTTCTGCGAAGTACCTGGAATAGTCCAATTCATAGAGACGTCAGAATGGTGCTTACCCAGGAATGGGGGGAGGGAGATGTGGGGAGTTAGTGTTTAATGGGGACAGAGTTTCATTTGGGATGCTAAAGAAGTTCTGGAGATGGCTAGTGGTGATGTTTGCATTACACTGTGAATACACTTACTGTTACTGAATTATATACCTAATGGTGAATCTTATGTTACGTATAATTTTACCACAAGTGGATGAATGAATGAAGCATGAATGAATGAATGAAGGCTGCATGGGGTATGAGGAAAGCATTTGACCATTGCAACCCGACAGCCATGATTTCTAGTCCTAGCTGTGTGAAACTGAGTTGACACTCTAATTCATTGAATTTCAAGTCTGTTGTCTGTAAAATGGGGCAAGAAGACCCCAAAAGGGGATAAAAATACCTATGCTACAAAAGGGAGTCAAGGGTTAAATGAGATAGTATATGAAGCCTGGAGCTCAGGGCCAGGAGACTCCTCCAATCTTTCACCCTTCCCCCCTTCTCCCTGGGTGGCTGCATCCATTGGCCAGGTTGGCCTCAGGTGCCAACCCCAGCTCACCTTTCCCAGGTCGATCTGCAGCCTCCTTCCCATGTCCCACTTCTGAAGGAGGGCCGCCAGCTTCCTGCGACTCAACAGACAGACACAGGGGCAGGAGGCCAAGCTTCTCAGTGTCTCCCCGGGGCGCTTGCAACAAGCAAACAAGCAAAGACTGAAATGGGGAAGGTAGAGTTTCACGCTCTGTGGGAAGTTTGTGGCAGAGATATTTTTAGGAGGGGAGAAGGTGGGAGATATTTTTAGGATGGGATGCTTTTCCCATTGCTCCTCCAATCCCACCTCCCTGTGGGGAACCGAGGAAAGGTAGCACTAAGAGCCGCCTGTGATGGAGGAGGCAGCCGGCACTGCTGGGGAGGAGGCAGCTGCTCTCTGCTTCGTCTTTGGCCTGGGACCCCAGATGTTTGACCCTGGCCAGCCCCCTGCTGGCCTCCCCGACAGAGCCACTTCCCTTTTGGGAGTACAGCCTGGAGTTCCCTTCCCCCTCCAGGCCACAGCCTCACTCTCCCTTAGGATGACCTGAAAGGGAAGTTTATAAGAGGAAAAGGAATGAACGGGATCCTATTTAACAGCACATGCTGGGCGGAGGAACTTCCTGACAGGAACCAATGTGGAAACCAGGCCCAGTTTGGCCATGGAAAACTGGTTTGGCTCAGAACTGGCCAGAGTGGACAGGAGACCTTGGGCAGCTGCACATCGCAATTAAACTGGACTTGTCCGACTTCGCTTTCTTTCTTGTCCCCTTTAAGCAAGCAGACACTATAATAATCTGCACACCACAGGGGGTGTGCAGATTATTTTTTTAAGTCTAGGGGAAAGAAACCCCACCCTCATTTAGGTCCCAGAGACATAAAGGGCTACTGGCTGGGCTCGGCAAATCAGGAACAGATGTAGGCAGCGGAGCAGGGCCAGGCGAGCAGAGCCGCTGCCACCAGGCACCCAGCCTGAGTCACCCTGGCGGGGAGGGCGGGCGGCGGTAGGCAGGGGTGGCCATCTTTATTTGTGGGCTTGGGTGTGGGGTGCAGGAAACAATGCAAACAGAAGAGTCCCCGGGGCTGGGACAGGCGCAGGGGTGCGGGCAGGTACTGACAGGTTCCCAGTGACTGCTCTTCTGGGCCAAAGGATTAAAACAAGGCCCTGAGTCTGAACAGGGAGAAGGCTCTGCTCCTCCCTCAGCCTCTTTCTCTCCTTCCCCTGCCCTCCCTCTCTCCCCACCCAAGAAGACCTTATTTCCAGGGCTAAGTCTGGCTGTGGCTGGCTGGCTGGCCTCCGCCCTGGCTCCCCAACCCCTCTCTTTAAGGGCCAGGCTGTCCTGTGGCTGGTGGCTGGCAGGAGAGGCCTGGGGTGGACGTTTCAGCCCTTGCTCCCTGAGTTCCTGCACAAGACCATATCCTCTCTCCTCAGTTCTCCCTTTTCTCTCCTTACTCTGATTTGTCTCCTATAGACCC
The DNA here is from genome assembly GCF_024542745.1 of Macaca thibetana thibetana. NCBI lineage: Eukaryota > Metazoa > Chordata > Mammalia > Primates > Cercopithecidae > Macaca > Macaca thibetana. Next base: position 32,589,527 of record NC_065595.1, on the reverse strand, counting down.
CAAAAGAAATATTAGCTTCTCAGGGGGCCCTGTCCCTGCCCCTCAGGCCCCAGCCAGGCTTGCAGTGAGTATTCAGTCCTCGTTAGGATCTTTTTTTTCCAAACAGAGTCTCATTCTGTCACCCAGGCTGGAGTGCAGTGGCATGATCTCAGCTCACTGCAACCTCCACTTCCCAGGTTGAAGCAATTCTCCTGTCTCAACCTCCTGAGTAGCTGCGATTACAGACGCATGCCACCACATCCGGCTAATTTTTGTATTTTTAGTAGAGACAGGGGGTTTCACCATATTGGTCAGGCTGGTCTTGAACTCCTGATCTCAGGTGATCTGCCTGCTTCGGCCTCCCAAAGTGCTGGGATTACAGATGTGAGCCACCACGCCTGGCCCATTATGACCTTTTCTAAGGTCACCCTCCATTCGGGGGGCAGTCATTTCCGAGATATCGCTTTTTCCTTCATATGACACAGCCCCTTGCACGTGAGGAGCAGGGACCTCCCCTGTCTCTGTGGCCCTTTGGCCTGGCACACAGTAGGTGCTCAGCAGGCGACTGTCATAGGAATGGATGAGCACCACTGGGCACCAAGGGAACCATCAGAGAGAGCCCAGCAGCTCAGAACCGCACAGCCCTGCGTGGGCAGCTGTGTGCTGAGGCTGCTTCCTCGCACCTTTCTTGTGTGGAGAGGAGGGCTTTCATGATACCCTCAGAGCAACTGCAGATGGAACTCTGGGACAGAATAACCTGTTGTTTCCAGCCCCTACAAACTCTCCAGTGACAGGATAAAGAGAAAAGTAAGGGCCTCTTCTCAAAGCTGCTCTCTATGGCAGAGCAGAGAAAACAGAATCAAAGCATTTTTTAGCTGGACGGTTCCAGAGCTCTGCAGCCTGGCAAACACAGAGGAAAAATGGCAGGATCAAGGACGCTTGGCTTAAAGGAATGGACACCCAGCTCTCCTGCTGTCCAGGGTCCTTTCCATTCAGTGATGTTTTTGTGATGGGTCACATACTTATTAACATACTGGCACCTTTTGTTTTTTAATTCTCAAATTTCCCTTGATCCTTTGACTCCTCTAGTTAATTGAACTCACATCTTTGCCAGCATCAAAATAGGTCATCTATCAAAGTGCGCAGAGAAGAGGGAGGTGGCACAAGGTACAAGGAGAGAAAAGAGGCGTTTGACAATTTTCCCAGGATGCAGGCTTCCGTGTGTTTTCTCAACTCTGCCTCCCCTGCCAACAGTGCTACAGGTATTAGCATGAAGAGGACGCATTTGAGCTTCACCAATGTGCTGGGTAGATGGCACTGCCAAACAGCTCCTCAAGACAAACTGGTTTCCATTTGGTCATTTCTCCCCTCCCAAATGCCCTTCCTGTTCTATGGGAGAGAAAGGACACAAGCTCTCCAGTCGTAGCTGCAGCTCCACTCATTCTTATCCGAAGAGGCTGGTGATGCGACAAAGGGCTTCAAGCCCAGTGCCCAATAAGGAGAAGCCAGATGGAAATGGCAACAGCCAGCCCAGAGAGGAAGAACATGCTAGAACCTCCCCAGGATCTGTTTGATGCCTGGAGTTCCAGGAAGCACAAAGCAGCCCTTCTTCCCTCACCGTGGGCTTGGCTGAGATCATCGGCGCAGCGATTGCACAGTTTTGGGTTGATTGATTCCTCCTCCTGCCTCCCCACTCCCAGGATGGCATCTGAGGGCTTCCCCTGCAGCTGCAGGGACAGCAAGAACCCTCAGGCCTGTTTCTGGGTGGGGGAGGGGCAGGCGACTCTTTTCTACCTCTCCCCAGGTAGAAAGGTAGAAATGACATGACGCACGTCAGCGTCATCCTCCCTGCAGCTGAAAGGGAGAGTGTTCAGGTTAAACAGAGGAGCCTTCAGAGGCCCCACCTGCTCTGTCCACTAATCTCCCAGCATGTCCAGAAATCAGAAACACCAGTTGAAGATGCCCCATCCTCCCAAACCCGCTCTCCTAGGAGCTCCCAGCTCAGTCCTCAGGCTGAACATATAATCCATCTACGTGCACCTAAGACAGCGCCTCTTGGCACGTAGTACTGGGTGCCACAGAAATGTTTGTTCCCTCACTCCACCTTCCCTTAACTCGTTCCTCCCCAGCGCCTGCTCAGGCAAATTCAGCAAATGCCTACCTAATGAAGGCCTTCTATGAGATGGGCTCCAGGCAAGGTGCTACAGGAATGAAAAATAAACATGTTTCTTGTCCCCAAGGCAGAGGGATAATGAGGCCCCACTAAATGAGCCGTTTCTATGTTCCTAGTGCCTTGTGAGGCACTTTACTCCTGTAACCTGACTTCAGTTTTCACAGCAATGCTAGGAAGCAGCCAATCAGTCTCTTAATTTTATTTATGAGGAGACTGAAACTCAACAAGTAAAGGAAGGAATTGACACTCTTGTAGTTGTAACAGGTTCTTTATAAATAACCACAAGGTATAATGTGGTAAGGACCTGGAAAAGAAAAATGGAAAGTGCTGGGTGCCCAGAGGAGGGTAAGGGAAGGGAGGTGGGGGGTTTCCAATGGGCAAGGGCCACCACCAGTTCTATATCCAGGCTATATCTAGGACACTGATACCAAATAGAAAAGCAATTTTTAAATATCCAGGACACTGACCCCAAATATTTCCTGCTTTCCAAGCACCTTGCCAGCCACTGAGATTGTGGTTGAGCGGTTGCCCACATGACTAATTTCCAAAGCACAGAAGATGCAAGAACCCCATGGGCAGGCTGCAGGGTGAGGGGCTCTGGGCTTGGCAGGAGCCTAGTTCAAGTTCCTGATGGGCTTTGTCCTCTTGACCCACGGAGCCCTTGGGACAGCTATTATGAGGGCTCCACAGGGAAACCTGGACTTGCATGTTGGAGCCAGGGGTCCCAAAATGCACTGCGCTGCTGAGAACCCATGGGACTGCAGGAGAATGTAGTCATTATGCCCTATCCAAAGCCCGAACTATGATCCCTTTTCCAACAAATCTAATTCAATCAAGGAAGAAGCTTCAACTAAGTACTAACTTGGCTTTAACACTTCCCCATAACTTCCTACATGTTTCTGAACTTGGCCAAGACAGCACCTAAGCTCCCCTCCAGCAAAGGTCACAGGAACAGAATAGAAAGAAATGCACAATATGTTGTTACATGAAAAAAAATTCCTCCTCTATGATTTTTTTCTTATTCTAAAGGCAATACAGTCTCTCTTAAAAAATCAGAAAATCCTGCAGGGGTGGAGTGGAGGAAATGAAGAGATGTTGGCTAGAGGGTACAAACTTCCAGTTATGAGTAAGTTCTGGAGACCTAATAAAAGTCATGGTGACTATACTTAATAATAAGGTATGGTATACTTGAAACTTAAATATTCTCCAGACACATACACACACACAAAGGTAACTATGTGTGTGGAGGTGGTAATAAAGAAGGTGAGATGGGGGTGGTGCTTAAAAACACGCTACTGGTGATTCAGTACGGAACTCCCCCAGTACGCTCATACCCCAAACTCCCTGTCATTGAGAAACCCTGCAATAAACACATAAAACCAGGGAGTGAGGAAGGGCGTGTGGGGCACACCCCACCCAACTTGGCGAGTCTGAGCCTAATACAGGGCCTGGCACGGAGCAGCTGCTTAAAACACTTGTTGAATGAATGAACAGAGAAGTGAAGTGACAAAGTACAGTCAGGGCACACGGAAGGTCATCAAAGAGGGTGGCAGCTTCCAGTCACAGATGCACACGTGGAAGTCGGGGGAAGTGAGCCCCCAAAGGTGCAACCACTGAATGTGATGGGGGCAATATTTGATGAGCACTCCATGAGTGCCCAGGCACTGGGTCGCCTCGTCCTCACCATCTGAGTTGGGTCTTATCATCATCACCTCTCAGCAGGCAGGGGCAGGACTCAGACCTGCACAATACCCTGCCGGCTCCCTGGTTATGGAGGTAAGATGCTGGGGAGGACCCACTACGAGGCTCTTTCCTCCCCTTAGCCTCCCCAGCTCATCTGGCTGGGCTCCAGCTTGAGTTTAAGCTATGTCTACGTAGAATTAGAGGGGCCAGGGCACATCAGGGAGAGTCTTGGAGGGGCAGGCAGCCAAGCATCTGTTGCATGAAGGAGTAAGTTGCCCCTCACACCATGACTCTCCCCAAGGCAGATGGAGTAGAAGGCCAGAAGCTAGAGTCTCAGACCCCTCAGGGTTAGAGGTGATGGGAGATTTGGGGATAGCTGGATTTTGTCACTAAGATGGCCCTCTGGCTTATCTCGCATGATTCCAATACCCATTCATTCATTCACTCATTCAGTTACACAACACATAATTCTCAAGCTCCTGCAATATATCAGGTCCTGTACAAGGGAAGGGATCCTACTGCGAGAGAGCTCAGGAAAATCCAAAGGTTCTGTGTCTAACATCTCCGAGACACACATGCAAGGCCCCTTTGCTGGCAGCACAAAGGTGGGAAAGTGTGGCTGTCTGACTCTGCAGAGAACATGATGTGGCCCCAGGACCTCTGCTGCCCCTGGGGGCATGCCTTCAGCATGGGCAGGGTACCCTCAACCTTGGTACTGGCACCTTGGCCCACACTCCACCAGCAGCAGCAGGTCAGCCTTGAGGGCATCGGTGCAGCAGACCTAGCATGAGAAGAGCGAGTTGGGCATACTGGGGAGCAGTCATGGGATGCTAGGGAGCTCCAAGGGTTGTGGTAAGCACTGCCCCGCCCAACTGAAAGCGACAGGAGAACCTCCATTCTCACCCCAGAGTGGTAGAGAGAGCCACTAATTTCCAAAGCAGAGAAGATGCAAGAACCCCGTAGGCAGGTAGCAGGGTGAGGGGCTCTGGGCTTGGCAGGAGCTTAGTTCAAGTTAATGATGGACTTTGACCTCTGGATCCACAGAGCCCATGAAATTATACAACATGTAACCTTTTGTGTTTGGCGTCTTTCACTAGCATGATGTTTTCCAGGTACATCCATGTTGTAGCATGTATTAGTGCTTCATTCCTTTTTAATGGCTAAATAATATCCCATTGAATGCATATATCACAATTTGTTCATTCATTCATTCATCGATGGACATTCGGTTTGGTTTTGACTATTGTGAATAGTGCTGCTGTGAATGTTGATGTACAAGTATTTGTCTGAGTACCCATTTTCATTTATTTTGGGTATATGCCTAGGAGTGGATTGCTGTGAGGAATTACAGAATTTTTAGAGCTGGGGTGAACTTAAATATCAATTATTCCAGTTTTACAGATTGGTAAACTGAGGCCTCAGATGGCTATTTGCCCTGTTTGGGATCATACATGTGTCAAGATATGATGTATGGCCGGATGCCAAGGGGCCAGTGGCATTTTTCAGTTCAACCACAGACAATTCATGACTCGTTGCCCTTACTACGGGGTCCACGGTGCCCAGCACAGTGTCTCTTGTACATAGTAGGCACCAAGTATTTGCTGAATAAGTGAAATAAAACATTTATGCCCAATTTTTTAAAGTATTACCCATTCTGGAAAGGGAGGCACCCCTTATCCCATCTCAGAGGTTCAAAGAATCCTGCGGAACAAAGTGTCAGAATACATGGCCCAGGGTCCACCTCACTGGAGGGGACAAACTCAACTGCAGTGGGATCGTGGGGTACTGGCCACCTCATTTCCTAACCCCTCCCCTCCTGGCTACATCAGCACCTCCTTGCCAAAGCAGAGAGGATGAAGCTGGCTGGCCTTTAGGGGCCACAATGGCCCAAGGAGAAGGCAGCCAGATCACCCCTCAGAGCCCCTCTGGACCCACACTCTTAGCGAAACTGCCTTCACAAAAGAGAAGGGGTGGGCTCCAGCCCACTGGACAGGCCAGCTGTACCCTTGGGCTCTTGCAGTGCTGTCATTCCACTTTGTGGGGTATGATGTAGCCTCTAGGACCTGCTTCCTGTGAGGCTACAGGGGAGCTGGGGAAGAGGGACGTAGGTCCATTTTCAGGGGGACTGAGCAGTGGCACCTCAGCTGGCAAGAATGCCTAGTCCGTGGGCCAGTGTGCAAGTGCCCAGGGACTGCAGGGCATGGGGAGCCACCTCCTCAGCTTTCCACTCCTCTGACAGCAGCACATGAGTCTGTGCTAATGACACCACTGCTCCTCAGCATAGGGAGCAGACGTTACCACACACTGGCAAGCCCACTGACAACAGAGTGGCGCCTTTGGGGCCCGCCTGGTGGAGGAGTGACATTCAATGTCTCCATCAGCTGGAGGATGACAGCCCCAGATAGGATCAGCCCTGCATGGAGTACAAGGGCTTCTGAGCCAGCCTGCTGTCACTCTTAACACTTCAGTCACCTCAGCCCACATTGCCCTGATTCCTGTATCCAAGCCCTCTAGTACCTGGACAGACCCATGTGTGACTCTGGATATCTGAGTGTAGACAGCACCCTGCCAGATCCAAGTTGCCCACAAGCGACATGGCATTTGGGCGTTCACTTGTACCCTTCCATTTCACATCCTCATTTCTCTGTGGGTCCCAGTGTAAGCCCATATTTTTCATGTATTGACTCTCATTAAGGCGAAGCTAAGAGAGCCACAAACAGCATTCTAATTAATGTGTGTGACAGAAGGAGAAGGCACCTGGAGTTTCCAATTCCCAGGCATCCTTCTATTTCCCATCTAACCCGTCTCTCCTTGCCTGGTCTTGACAAGCTGCTTCGCCTCTGTGGGCCTCCGTTTCTGCATCTGTAAAGGAAGGAATGGTCTCTGCACTTCCCCTTCAAGCTCTGAAGTGCCCTCACATGGGATCTATTACATAGGTTAGTGGCTGATGTGGCACCATGTGACATGAATTGTGCTGTCCTGACACACCAGCCACTGTGAGCTTGGCTGGTCCTGCTGGGGCTGCACACAGTGAGGCCTGGGCAAGCCTCCAGAGCCCACAAGGCCAGGCAACCCCAAAGCCCATGAGGCCAGGCAACCCCAGAGCCCCAGGCTTCCCCTGGGCCTGGCTGTCTGCCTGCTCATCTTTCTCCCTCTGACCCTGCCACTGTAGAGAGCCCAGGTGAGTCACATGCTTCCTGCTTCTTTTCCCTACTCAAGATTCATGCATTCTTTCTTCATTCGCCCCTGGTTTGATCTCTCTCATCAAGCACCACTGAAATTTCCCTGGGAGCCTGACGCTGGCCAGCCATACAGCTCTCCCTGCAAAGACACCATGGACCTTCTCCCATTACTGGTGGTAAATTCCTTGAAATGGATGAGCAACAAAAGCTAAAATTTTGGTTCTTCTTGATGCAAGTATTCGACAAGGGGAGTGGAAACCCTACCTGTGATGAAAATGAGACATCAGGAAGCCATCTCTCAGTCTCCAGCCAGTCAGTAGCCAAACTTCCAGGGAGGCTTAGCATGGCTTGGATCCTGCAACTGGCCCCATGACCATTCAGCACGGGGCATCGAGTCTGCACCTTGAACTCAGGTTTTCTGATTCTAGACACCTGTTGAACCATCCATGTCAGGACCAACAAACAAGTCTGATGTAGCCCAGGAAGGGGAGGCAGTTCCTGGCTGTTTTAAAGGCTGTGGTTTTGTTCATTCTAAGTTACTTCTTTTCTCTTTTTCTTTCTTTCTTTTTTTTTTTTTTTTTTTGAGATGGAGTCTCACTCTGTCGCCCAGGCTGGAGTGCAGTGGTGCGATCTCAGCTTACTGCAAGCTCCGCCTCCCGGGTTCATGCCATTCTCCTGCCTCAGCCTCCCTTTAAGTGATTTCTTTACAATACCACCATCAGGGCCCTTCTCCCCTTCTCTTCCTTCAGTTCCCAATCCTCAGATCTTAACGTGCCCCCTGAGGTTCAACAGGGGTCCAGCATCAAGTTAAGTTCCGCAATATGTTTTGAACTCCTACCATGTGCAGAGGACTCTGCTTGTGCTGTGCTGCTTGTGCTGTGCGACCTGGAAGCCATTAGCCACACGAGGCTATTAAGCACTTGAAATGCAGCTACTCAAGCTGAGATGAGCTGCAAGTGGAAGACAGACACTGGATTTCGAAGACTTAGTAACCAAAAAAACGAGACAGATATAGCATTAATAATTTTTATATGAATTACATGTTGAAATGATATATTGGATATACTGAGTTAAAATGTATTGCAAAAATTAATGTTAACTATTTCTTTTTATTTTTGTAATGTGACTATGAGGAACATTTTAAAGTCAGTATGTGGCTGGCATGATATTTCTGTAGGACAGTGTTGGTCTACACATTAGAGGAGGCCAAGAGGAAGAAAACTGTTCCTTATCACAATGGTTTGGGGACTTGGGGGTGTTCCAAGTGAGTTGAAATTAAAACAGTCCCCATAAAGCATATGTTTTCCACAAAATTATGCACTGTCCCCTTGCACAGCCTATTTGGAGAAGATTCCAACACACTGAGCCTTATCATAGGGCAACAGAATGTGAGAACATCTTGAGCACAAGATCTGAGCCGTCATTTTTCTCTGCAGGTAAGAATACAGGTAAAACTTCCACAATGGTGCCTGGGAGTGATCAAATTGTTAGTCATCTTGGGTATTTTCAACCCACCAACATTACCGATAATCCCGTTCCTTATCTGCAGGAACCCAAGATGAGATGGAGCTGTCACTCAGGCCCTCAACAGGGAAGCAACAGGCTCAAAGCAATGTTGGAACATGTCTGACAATGTAGGAGGTATGTGAAAGCAGGCACAGGTCACTGCCTTCTCTCTGGGATGTTTGCTTGTGTCAAGGCACAGGTTAGGGGAATTGTAATATATGTCCATGTATTTTACCCCAGGGAAAGGGAGAAGCTTCAGGTATCTGGAAAGGAGAGAAAGTAAGGCAAACAGCAGACTCTGAGTACCTCCCGTGTGCCGGGCATGAGTTTTATATAATCTCACCATCCTCACAATGACCTTGCTGGGTGGGTATGGGCCCGTTTTAGAGATGAGAAACTGACCGTCAGAGGGTTAAGTCACTTGCCCAAGGCCTGGAGCAAGCTGCTTTGATGGACAGCCACATGTGCACTTCAATTACCCTCCACAGGAAGGATCTGGTGTGGGAAACTGCTGGGTGAATGAGGTCTGGCCTGGAAGTCAGGCCTCATGTTCTGCATGCGAATTTCAAGAGTTGGCTGACTTTGGACAAGTGGCTTTCCCTCTCTGTACCCCAGTGTTCTTAAAATGAAAATCTAGGTATTGGGAGACACGATCAGTGTTTCCCAAACTTTTCCCAACTATAACCGGCTATGACATTTTTCTTCATGACCAGGATATATATCTGTGTGTGAAAACCTGAAATAAAAGTTGTATTGAACAATACTTACTCTAACTACATATGATGCATGTTATTTTCTATTCTATTCTTCTTTTCTTTTTTTTATTTTAAAAAGCTAGCAGTATGACCTGCTAGATTGATCAAACTACCCATAATAGAGCATCACTTGTAGTTTGAAAACCACTGCCGTAAATGATTGATTTCCAAGTAGCCCTCTAGAACCAACGTCCTGAGGGGCTGTTACTGATGCCAAACTAATAATCTAGAAGCCTCAGTTCCAGACCAGCTTTCTTCCCTCCACAGTATTCCTTCGTCTCTCTCTTTCTCTCTCTTTAGCCCCTCGTCCCCTGCCCGTCCTCACCCACCCTACCCCTCCTCACCTATCCCACACCTCCTCATACAGAGGCAGCAAAACAAATGCAAAGCATTTCTCTCCATCAAAGGGAAGGGTACGCTGGAGCCAGAGAGAGGGACCAGAGGAGGCTGCGGTGCAAGGTTTGTGTCTGACCCCACTCACAGAGTTCTGTTTCCATAGGCCATCTGCTGGGACATGGACATCTCTAATCACTGAATGCTTCTCTGTAATGGAATTTGTCATAATGGGGCTTTACTGCTCCGTACAGCTGCAAAATCCATTTCACTGCCCTTAAAAAAATGAAATTAAAGAAGTTCCCCTGACTGTAAATGGTGGCTGTAGAAGGAAACTCCTTTGTTCCTTCTGATTATGAGGTTATAAAGGGCCTTTAGCAACCCATATTAGGAACTCACTTTCCCCTCCTATCTTGTCCCTGAAGAAAGGAAGGGCTTCAGTGGACACATCTGGTGAACTTCCAATCCTGTTGGTTGAAGCAGGCCTTTAAACATGATCTGAGACCGACTCTCCAGGGTCATTGCAGGGACAGCCTCCTCCCTTGTGCCTACAGAAGGTCTCCACACTGAAGGAGCCTTCCAGAACCTTCTGTGGGCATGAGCCCTCCCCTGCACCCAGCTTCCTTGTCCATTACCCCTGGGTGGGTGTCCCACTGTGCTGAAGGGTGGTGTTGAGGAAGGAAGCAGTGGGGCACATCCCCCAGCCCCAGAGCAACTAAGGAGAGAATGGAAGGTGTCAGGGAAGGCTCAACCTTCAGAGGCCTCACCCTGGGTCAGAGGAAGGCGGGGCAGTGGGGAGCAAAGATCAGGGGTCAGAGGTCAGGGGACTGCAGAAACGAGGTCCTGCCAGATGATGTGCCATTCCCTCCCCACGATGGGGGCTTAGGTCTCTTCACCCTGTTGTTTTGAGTAGGTTTCATGTCACACTCTATTTCATTTCACTTGTCATATTAGGAAGCGGCCACCTTTAGCTCTGGGTTGACTCACAGGAGTGGTGGCAGGTGGCTCTTGAGGTCCCTGCAGCTCCTCTGCTCCTCTGAGCTGACTCCACTGGGGCATGTCTGCACCTTCCTGAGGCATCCAGCATGAACCCGGACCCACAGTGTGCCTGTGAGCCATGGAGGAGTGAATGACTCAGGCCCCACTCATCCTATCACCCCTACCCTGGGCCCTGTGGCTGATGTTTACACAGACTCAGACCCAGTGTGGCCCAGCCTGTCTTCCACAACTCTCTGGGCCAGTGCTGGGCCTTCCCACCCACTTCTTGGCCTCCTCAGGGGCTAGCATGGGTCTCATGCGCCTCTGGACCTGGGAAGTACATTGAGTTTGAAGCACTTGGCAATGCAGAGACAGAAATGGTGGCTGCTTGTGTGGGGTATGGTATCTGGGAGCCAGAGAGGGCCTCTGTCACCTGAACCCCTTTGTCTGAACCTCTGTTCAGTGAACCTCTGTCACTCCTAGTGACCCCTGAAGCCTCCCCGCTGACTATGCTCATCATTCCACAATCAAACCTTCATTCCTTTGGGGCAAGCCAAACCTGTACTTCAGCCCATATTAAAATGCCCAGCCCCAAAGGACTGGTGTCATTAATATCTTATCAGTCAATTACATCTCAGTATGGATGAGTTCATCCAAATCAACTCAGCTGAACTCAAGGGCCTACTTTGAGCCTGGTCCTCTGCTGGGCTTTATGGCAGGGTGGGCGGGGGTAGGTAAAAAGGCGAACAGGACACAGACCTTGCTTTCAAGGGGCCTTAGGCTCTGTCCTGAGAGTAGGCTTTGGAGTTAGAGTTGGGAGTGTGCTGGGGAAAGGAGGGTGAGCAAGAAGGATGGAAAGGCCCCATTTCATCACCCAAGCATGTTTACCTTGTGATGCCTGCCCAAGGGGGCCCATTACCTCTCCCCCAGGAGAAGTCTCCTCACTTGAGACATTCGTCGCAGGCTAACATTAGACATGATTTTTTTTCTGCCTGATAAACATGAACTGACGAGGAGTAGAAGACATGAAAAGCCAGTCCTAGACCAGGGTTTGGACCGCTGCTCTGCTATTCATTAGCTGTGTGACTCTGAGCAAGTGACTGAACATCTCTGTGCCTCGGTTTCCTCCTCTGTCAAGTGGGGGTATAAGAGTCAATTCTACCTCCTAGGGTTGTTGTGAGGATTAAAAGAGTTAATACTATGAGTACTTAGAACAATTCCTGGCTAGCAGGAAGTACTCAATAAACATTAGCTATCATTATTATCTAATAGTAAATATCTTCAGGGGAAAACTGAGTGTTGGTCATGAAGAACTGGGCTTCGGGCTCACTGTAAGGAATGGTGGCCACACAGACTCTGGGACAAATGAATGTCTGGGATCTTCAGAGACCCCTTCCTGCCTGGCCAGGGGCCCTGCCTGGCTCCAGCAGCAGATTCAGTGACTATGGCCCCGGTGGGAGGCCTCTGAGGGGCTCTGGTTCCTTCTCCAGGATCCCCGCCTGACCATGCCTAGCCCATCTCAGCCACAGGCTGGGCAGCGGAGCCACCTCTCCTCTCTCCTTGAGCTGGCTTACTCTGAACATTGCTGGCTGACTCATCTTCTTAGCAAGCAACTTGGATCATGTCACTCTCTTGTTCAATCACCTTTGACAGGTCCCCACCTTAGTCACGAAGGACAATTCCTGAACCTGGCATTCATTCTGCCCCTGCCTGCTTCCTGGGCTTTTCTTTTTCTCTCTGCTGTTCCCCACTAACCACAGGAAGAAATCACCAAGCTCTCAGACTGTGCCCCACTGTACAGATCCAAGAGTATGTATTATCTCATTTAATCCTCACAACAACCTCATAAGGTAGATACTATTATTATCATACCTATTTTATAGGTGAGGACATTGAGGCACAGAGAGGTTAAGAAACATACTCAAGGTCACACAGCTAGGAGATGGTAGAGTTGAAACTGAATTTCAGAAGGCAGGCTCCGGAGCCTGCATCCCTACCTACTGCCCTGTTAAGTGGCACCCCATGTTCCATAATCTAGATCATTTTCTGTTCCCCTAACACCCTGTGTGTGGTCCCATTGCTCATACAAGTCTCTCTGTTGCCTGGAATGCCTTCCTACTCTCATTACCTCCAGAGTCCTGTCTCATCCACCACAATGGAGCCCACATTTCAGGGTTCTCAGTAAAGAGTAGCTCCTGTTCAGGGAGAAGTCATCTTTCCCTCTTTGCAGCCTTGGAGATGCTTTATCTTTATCTCCCTTGATGCACTTTATCTCCCTTCCTGGATTCTGAGGGCTCTGCCTTGTGTGTCCTTGATCTTCTTGCAGCAGGCTGAGCAGGCTTAGTTCTAATTGTTAAGTGAACGAATATGTGATGTGCAACAGGCTTTAAACTTTGCAAACACTTAAAGGTTTACCATCTTATTTAAATTTAATACAATTTATTTAATCCAACTCTGTGCTGGAGTGGACGTTGTTATTCCCATTTTGCAACTAATAATGATAATAGCTACCATTTGTTAAGTGCTTACTTCCTACAAGGCACTGTGCTAAAGGGTTAACATATATTGTTTTTCAATAACTCCTCCCAGCTATTCTGAGAAGTAACTATAACGATCCTCATTTTCCAGATGAGAACACTGAAAGTCAGAAATGCGAGGTGATCTGCCCAGGATTGTGCACATAGTTAGTAGGAGAGGTTGAAACTTACTTCAAGTCTTCCAGCACTGGCTCCTCAGCCTTGGTTGCCTGCTATTGAGTGCCCACTGTGCTCCCAGGCCTGGAGAAGGCAATGAGAGCGTCCAAAAGCAAGGAGGGCATCTGAATTCTATGAACAAAGGCAAGAGGCAGGAAAGCTCCAGTGTTGTCACGTGACAAGTAAGACACTGGAGTTTCTATGAGAAGGTGAAAATGTTGGACACAGGAATTAAAATACAACTCCTGCTGGCTAGGGCCAGGGAGACTTACAGACATTTTGCATTCCCAATTAGCCATGTTCTTATGCTCATTGTTCTCCCACTTCTCAGGTTTGATTCCAAGTGATCAGAGCTGTGACCCTGGTCTGGCAGAGGCCAAAGGAGACATTTATGGCCAGGCATGGTAGCTCACTCTTGTAATGCCCTCACCTTGGGAGGCTGAGGCAGGAGAATCCTCTGATGCTAGGAGTTTAAGACCAACCGGTGCAATAAAGCAAAACCCCGTCTCTAGAAAAAAATTAAAAAGAAAAAAAAATTGGGCACAGTGTCATGCACCTGTAGTCCTGACTTCTTGGGAGGCTGAGGCAGGAACACCTCTTGAGCCCAAGAGTTTGAGGCTGCAGTGAGCTGTGATTGCACCATTGCACTCCAGGCTCGCCTGGGCAACAGAACGAGACCCTTTCTCTAAAATAAATAAAAAATAAAGCATGGTTACTTACTTTTAAAAAGGGAGGGGGCATTTTTCCATATTTTTCTTATTTCTTCCTGAATTGCTTTAGTCTTTTCCTTGATTTAACCTCATTCTTTCCTTTCATTCTTTAGAGCTACTGCTTACTTTTCAAAAGACTAATACAGTAGCTTAATATTAATACATAAGTATATATGATCGGCATCACACTAACATCCTTGTAACCCTAATTTTATCCTCCACATCCACCTTCAATCAAATATCGACAAAGCCCTGACCATGCACAGGCCACAGTGCTGAAGAGGGTCAGGAAGACAGCAGTGCCACAGTAAAAGCATAAAGCTTTTGTCTGTGCCTTTGTTCAGTGTCACAGTCTAACAGGGTAGAAAGAACTCAGGCCCCCCGAAATAAGCAAGGACTCCATAGACTCCAGTTACCTTGGCCTCCACCAACAAAATGATGGTGTCTTCAGTTGGCCCTTCAGGAGCTCAAAGGAGGGACACATTGTTCTGAGTCTGGGCCATCAGAGAAACAGGCCTTGAGGGATGAATAATATTTAGGTATGGATAAGTTTTAGGCAGGGAAGGAGAAGGATATACATTCTAATCAAATAAACAAAAAAACACAACTGTATAAACAAAGGAACAAAAAAATGAAAATAGACAATGCGCTCAGCTGATCAAGTGGTTCCATTTTGGTTGGTGGGATACCCGGAGGCTCACACCTATAATCCCAGCACTTTGGGAGGCCAAGGTGGGTGGGTCACTTGAGGTCAGGAGTTCGAGACCAGCCTGGCCAACATGCCGAAACCCTGTGTCTACTAAAAATACAAAAAACTAGCCGCGTGTGGTGGTGCATGCCTGTAATCCCAGCTACTCAGGAGGCTGAGGCATGAGAATCGCTCAAACCTGGCAGGCGGAGGTTGCAGTGAGCAGAGATCGCGCTACTGCACCTCAGTCTGGGTGACAGAGCACAGCTCTGTCTCAAAAAAAAAAAAAAAAAAAAAAGAAGGAAATTATGGGTGTGGACTTGGCAGTGGGCAGGGGGTCAAATTAGGGAGCTTCCTCAATGTCAGGCTGAATTATTTGACCTTAATTTGGTAGGCAATGGGCAGCCACTAAAGATATTTGGATGCAAGAGTGCTGAGTTGAAACTACAACTCACCTGGCGGCAGTGTGCATGCACCTTCCCTGACCCTGGTTTACTGATCACACAGGAGAGAAAAGTATTTTGAAAAGAGAAAGCCCTAAACTAATTATTCCAATAAATTAGAATAATCTGAATTGCTGATTTAGTGAGGCTTCCTGCTCCCCACCCTGGACTTCTAAGAGTCAAGTTTAGGCTGGGTGCAGTGGCTCACGCCTGTAATCCTAGCACTTTGGGAGGCTGAGGCAGGTGGATCACTTGAGGTCAGGAGTTCGAAACCAGCCTGGCCAACATGGTGAAACCTCGTCTCTGCTGAAAATACAAAAAATTAGCTGGGTATGGTGGTGGGCACCTGTAATCCCAGCTGCTTGGGAGGCTGAGGCAGGAGAATCACTTGAACCCGGGAGGTGGAGGGTGCAGAAAGGGGAGATCATGCCATTGCACTCCAGCCTGGGTGACAGAATGAGACTCAAGACTCCATTTCCAAAAAAAAAAAAAAAAGAGTCAGGTTCAGAAAGTGGGACCCTAGATTTCCAGTTGCCCCAGCTCCCCAGGCGATTCTGATGTCCACTCCAGTGGAGTGTCTCACATGGCACTATGCACCTGCTCACCTGGGGCTCTCACTAAAATGCGGATTCTGACTCAAGAGGAATGGAGTGGGGCCAGAAAGTCTGCATTTCTGATCAGCTTCCAGGTCACACCAGATGCTTCTGGTTCAAGGGCCACACTTTGAGGTGCAAGATGATAAAGTTTTGTCCTAAACCTAAACAGCTCTTCTCCATGATAGAAAGCCTTAAACAAACAAACAAACAGGCTGCTGTGGCTTAACTAACCAGACTCTGGAGACGGGGTCAGGCCAGGCTATGGTTTAAAAGCCCATTGGGTGAGTCTGCCAGTCAGGCAGGGTTGACACTGGCCCCTCGTAGAGTTCCTGTCTTCCCAAGACCAGCAAGCATAGTTCTGGGATTCAGAACTGGGTGCAGGTGGTGGGAGTGTGGCCAGTGGCAGGGCAGTGAGGTGGGCAGTCCCACGCCCTTCCCACCCGCGGCCAGGTGGGGCCCATCGCGGGAAGTGCCAGGAAAACACCCACAGCCAGAGACAGCATGTGGTTTTTCCTGTGAGCCCCCAGATTTTATCAGATCATAAAAGGGAAAGGTGAGAGGGTAGCAGGCGCTGGGCCAGTCACAGGGACTGTCGCTGTGTACCAACGACAAACGAGGTGTGAGTGCCAGGGTTGGGGGTGGCATGTGTGTTCAATGGCAGAGCTCCACCAGTGGGCTTTGGTGCTCGGCTATCCTGCCTAATCCTGGGGTTCCAATCACTATCAAAAGGAATTCTTGCCCAGGGAGTTAAAAGTCCTTTGCAAGGACACCTACAGACTTTCAGGTGCGATCCTGCACTTTCCTGAACAATCACTGTCCGCAGGCCTTATAGACAAGCAAGGCAGGAAGAAGAAACCAAGTCCTCCGTCAGCTACTTCTCCCTGCTGTGGGCCTCTAGCTGGGTTGAGCACCAGCACCAACAAAGAGAGAGGCAGGGGACTGGGGATGAGTCCTGGGGAAGTGGACAGAGACTGAGACCGTGAATGCTCAGCATGACCCAGGCCTATCTGTCTAGCCTTAACTTCCCATGGTCCCTACCAAAGCCTTCACTTCCAGAAAAGTTGGCCGGCCAGGCACTTGGCTGCAGGATGGGATCCTGCTCCCCACTGTACTTGACCCAGGCCAGACAGACCCACCCCTTACCTGTCTTACCAGAATCAGACCCATCTACCTTCCAGTTCCACTGCCTCCACCCCCTTGTCAGATGACTCCAGCCCACAGTGCTCTTTCCTCTCTGAACTCCTGAAGCAGAGGTGGCCTGAGTGCCAGTTATCTGTGCAGCTTCTCTCTTGAGCAGAGCTGTCCAACAGAAATACACTGTAAGCCACCTATGCAATTTAAAGATTGTCTGGTAGCCATGATAAAAAGGAAAAGAAAAAAAAAAGGGAAACTAATTTTAACAATATATTTTAATCCAATATATGCCAAATATTGGTGTTTTTGTTTTGTTTTTTTTAAAAGACAGGGTCTCGCTCTGTCACCCAGGCTGGAGTACAGTGGTGTGATCATAGCTCACAGAAAGCCTCAAACTCCTGGGTTCAAGTGATCCTCCCACCTCAGCCTCCGGAGTAGCTGGGACTACAGGCATGAACCACCATGCCTGGATAATTTTTTTTCTTTTTTTTGTAGAGACAGGGTCTTGTTATGTTGCCCAGGCTGGTCTCAAACTCCTGGCCTCAAGTGATCCTCCCACGTTGGTCTCCCAAAGTGCTGGGATTGTAGGCATGAGCCACCATGCTTGGCCCTAAATATTGTTTTGAGATGTATCAATAATGAGAAATATTATGTTCTTTTTTAAATTAAGTTTTTGAAATCCAGTGTGCATTTTACTTTCACAGTGCATTGGAACTTGCGGTGTTCACATTTCAAGTACCTGATATCTACAGGCAGCTCATGGTTATTGTATCGGACAGCTCTGGACTGTAAGCACTTCCAGGGCGGGCCTCATTTATTAGAGCTTTTAGACACATTGGCTGCAACAGCTGAGGGAAATCTTAGGACTGTTTGGCCCAGCTCCTTCACTGTGCAGGTGAGGAAACAGCTTCAGCCAGTGACGCAGACTCTAATAGGCCAGAACTCTAATCTTCCCAACAGGACCCTAGTGATTTTTTCTGAGTTCGATGCTGGAAGACTTTGCCCATCTCACCCATTGTGGGTCCTTAAGAAAGGTGCCATTTCATCATTGTCCAGTGATACCTTCAGAGGCCACTCAGTGGCCTCCGTTTATCCCATTTGGCAGAGTCCAGTGCTCTGTGCATTCATGCTTAGGCCAGTGCCTTTCTTCACACCCAACTCCTCCAGTCCCGGGTCAAGTGCTGGAGAGATGAGGACACAGGAAGAAGGAATCTTGGCAAAGATGCAGGGTGTGGACGTCAATCATAGAATTTGTGACAGCGGATTAACACGCTGATATTACAATAATAAGGGCACCATCCACCCATTCAGCCCAAGTGCTTGTTTCTCCATGGTGGGTCCACACTTCCAGACACAGAGCCCTGGCGGAAATTACAGGAGTGCCACCTCCACTTACTTGGCTCATAGTATTAGTCAACGCTTCCCATCCCCTCGGCAGACGTAATGAACTGAACATGTTGTGAACCCTGGAGGCTACCAGCCTTGCTCTGGTATGCCCCAACGCCCCTGCACCCATTAGCTGAGCTGCATGCCTGGTAAGGAGCAGCTGCGCTGGGCCCAAACCTGTTTATGCCAGTTGTGCTGGTTATTGTTCTCCACAATTTAAATATCATGTAAACTGATGAAATCGAAGTACAAAAAGAAAGCAAGTTGAAGTTTTCATGCAAACTAAATTGATATACTCAAAGGTGAGTCACTTTAAAAAATGCTGTTGAATTGGGTGTGGAGGAGATAATACAATATTGAAAAGCAAACTGGAAACCTAGAAGGATTTTGCACTCATCTGTCTTTGCATTGAGCTTTGCATCTGTCTTTAAGTTCTCATACCACTTTAAGAAATCCATTCTAGAAACCACAGAAGGGTCCTTATGGGGATGGTTTATGCCGGAAGAATAGAGGGGAACCGTAACCAGTAGACTCATATGCAGATGAAAGGCCTTGACCCCCCTCAAAAGACTGGTGAAGAAGTGTACATTTCTATGTGCTAAGTTAAAATAAGATTTGTAAGTTATTCATGCAGCTTTGGTTTCTGATCCCTGCTTTAACTGGCTTTTTGGTTGACTGATTAACTCTAGGTCCTTATCAGGTAGACAAAGGCTGATAGATCAAACTTTTGCTGAGCCTTGTTTGCTGGAGGAAAGCCATGATATACCCTGGTACACCTCCACTAAACACTGAGGGTGGAGGCATACAGGGGTTTTGCATTTCAACAGGGATCCTGCAAGTGGCCGGGGGCCAGTCAGGACCAGGTAATTCAACAGAGAGAATGTAATGTGGGGGACTCACGTGATAGAACTCACAATTAACAACAGAAAGCTGCGAGAGTAGGAGAGGGGAGAGAGTATTAACAGAGCACTGACTCTGGGCTTTCCTGCTGATGCCAGAACTAGGGTAAGGGAGCTGGGCCCACAGAGCAGACTCAGCCATGGTGGAGATGCCGCCTGACTTGGTGGGAGGGGAAAGATACCCGGTTTCTCACTTCTTCCTGCCCTCCTGCCTCAAGCTCGCTCTAGCCCTCCCCCTGGCCAACCCTACCCAGAAGCCCACTGGCAACGCTGCTGGCAGGACAGCCCCCAGGATGCAGAGCAGGGAAGACATCTGAGGGCATCTGAGGGTAAGCAGTCTCAGGACTGGCCCAGATCTGCTGAAATCCAAAAGGTTCCTATGAATGACTCAGAGTGGAATTTAAGACACCTCTAAGTCTGAGCAAGAAAAAGTGAATATTTGAGGCCAGAACAGAGAGAGGGCTGTCCTCCTGATGGTCCACAATCCAGCTATGTAAGTGACTGCCTATTCTAAGCCTGGCCTTAAGGGCAGCCGTGAGGAAAAAACAAAACAAAACGAAACAAAAGAACACACGCACAGAGATTCATCTTGAAGTAAACACAGGAGTTCATAGAAGAGGCAACAAACTGCCCAGGTAAGTCAGAAAAGTCTTCACTAGGAGGCCACGCCAGGTAGCATCTTGGTTTTTAAAATTTTTAAAAGATTAATAGGCTTTGGCCCGGCGCGGTGGCTCATGCCTGTAATCCCAGCACTTTGGGAGGCCGAGATGGGTGGATCATGAGGTCAGGAGATCGAGACCATCCTGGCTAACATGGTGAAACCCTGTCTCTACTAAAAAAATACAAAAAAAATTAGCCGGGCATGGTGGTGGGCGCCTGTAGTCTCAGCTACTCAGGACACTGATGCAGGAGAATGGCGTGAACTCGGGAGGCGCAACTTGCAGTAAGTCGAGATCGCACCACTGCACTCCAGCCTGGGCAACAGAGGCAGACTCCGCGTCAAAAAAAAAAAAAAAAGATTAACAGGCTTCTTGTTTATTATAACCAAAACCCAAAGGGTGGCTAATTTAAGTGGCCATTGCACTTTATTCTGGCTACTGTCCAACTGCTGTCCCAAAGTCAGATGGTACTGACCTGATGGGTAATGTGGTCACAGCTGCCTGGATAATGATATCATCTGGCTGAGTCCCTCTCCTTATTTCTCCTCTGGGTTTTAGCTCATGTGCAACTATTTCAGTGACTACCCAAGATTGGGCAGCTAATGTTGGGGGTGGTGGCATGCCACAGTTGTAGCATTTGACGAGCACCTAAGGGACTTTGCTTCTGGTTACCCCTAGCTATGTGTCTTAGGGAAAGTAACTGCACCTCTCTATCTCAGGCCCTCTTCTGTAAAAAGAGAGAGCCAAACAGACATTACACATTTTAGGATGATCACTCTGGACATCAGCTTTCATCCTGTAGGTTTTCAGGTGGACGTGAAGAAGGAAAGGGAGATTAGGTAGAAGGTAGATTGCGTTCAGGCAGAACTTGGAAGTAGTTTAAAAAAAATTCTGAGAGATTTTTTTTTCTCCCCTTTATCATATGCTTTTTCCCGAAAAGCAGAATTCTAAGAAATAAATCCTAGTTAATTGAGAGTTCTGGTTACTTGGGGTATACTTAATCAAGGTTTTACTGCATTTTCAATTGCAGTGAGTTACACAGTGGTTTGCATATGCATTTACTTCTTAAGTGACTTCTGTTCCCTGACCTCATATCTGTTTCATTAAAGTGGAACACTTTGAAACGAAAAAGGGAGCATGGAGCTGAATGGTTCTACCTGGATGCAGCTCTGGGGAAACAGCAGTCAAGGTGATAAAAGGCAGCGTCCAACCATGCTCATATATTAGCTAACCTGCCTGAGAGACAGTAATTGTGTTTTCAACCACACTTCACAGCACATTTCAACCTGGCATGGCATTTCTGGGTTATTCTTCTCACTCTGGGGCAGGTGAATTTGCTGCAAAAATCTCCCCCAATTCCCTCCTGGTAGTAACCAGGTGGGAATTTGAACTTTGGCTGGCCAAGCAATGTAACAGGTGATCTTAATACTCCCCAAATGCCATGCATCAGAACTCACACATTCTTAGGTCTGGAGAAAAATAAGGAGTCCTTGAATTCTCATGGCCACTTTGAGGCAGTTCCATGGCAAGCATAATTGCCATTTTACATAGAGGTGGGAACAGAGGTCTGCAAGATCAAGGCCATTTATAGACCTAAACTATCCTTCAAACCAGAGGTCTGGTGGTCAGAGCAAGAGAGGACAAGCTGCCTATTTGAGAGTAGAGCCCTGGAGCAGAGTTGGACAGCAGGGATGTCAATAAATGATTATTGGGCCAGGCACAGTGGCTTATGTCACCCATATAATTAATTCCAGCACTTTGGGAGGCCGAGGCAGGTTGATCACCTGAAGTCAGGGGTTTGAGACCATCCTGGCCAACCTGGTGAAACCTCATCTCTAATAAAAATACAAAAATTAGCCATGGGTGGTGGCACACCCTTGTCATCCTAGCTACTCCAGAGGCCGAGGCAGGAGAATCACTTGAACCTGGGAGGCAGAGGTTGCAGTGAGCCGAGATTGCACCACTGCACTCCAGCCTGGGTGACAGAGTGACTCTCTGTCTCAAAAAATAAATAAATAAAATAAAAAAAATAAATGGTTATTGGGTGAGGGAATGGATGAATGACGGTCTTGTTGAAGGGTTCTCCTGGAGCCCACGGCTGAGGGACAGATGGCTGTCTCCCACCCTTGATTCCCCTGAGCAGCCAGATGGGCAAAATCCCCCAGCTTGTGAACTGATAAACAGCTGGTAACCTCTTATGTGGAACCCAGTAACGTATGGGAAGCCATATTTCAATCAGGCAAGTAGGCTGCAAGCAGGCAGCAACGGCTGTCACCAACCTCTCCTCAAAGCTGCCCTTTCTCCCGGAAATTTCTGTCACTGAGCTATTGTACCTGCAGCTCTGCCTTTATCAGGGGCTCAGGTTCCTGGTCCTCTGAACACCCGCCCAGCTCTTTTATAGAAGTTTCCTTTAGTTCAGGCAAGCAAACACAGTTACGTTATTTTAGCAGGAAAAGGAAAAAGAGGAAAGTGCCAATTGCAAGCATCTGATTAGAAAACAAAAAAATAGGCACTGGGGCTTTTTAAGAGAGTGTGAACGCAAGCAAGAGAGAAAGAAAAGGGAATCACAGGCCTGATCCCTTCAAGACGGTCACAAGCTGAGCTGTGACTTTTTATGAAAGCTCTGAAATGCTCAGGGCACCATTCTATGATTCTTAATGCACTTTCTGGGCAGGGTACTTAGTGGGAAAGGAAATGGGGATCCTGATGACATCAGGGTGGCCACTGATTGCTTCCTGTGCTCCAGCATGACTTTATCCTTATAGTTTTTCTTTTATTTTAAAATAATTACCAGGATGTGACAACGTTTGACAGGGAGATGGCAAAGAGAGAGGGCAGAGGGCTGGCTGGATATTGAACTAATGCTGTTGCTGGGGCAATTGCTCCACTGCTGTGGAGGGGTGGGAGTCACAGGGGGAGGGGACTGGTGAAAAGATGCTCTCACTTTCGGTCATAAGTCTGAATCTCCACATGATCATGAAGCTTATGAATAAACATTGTCCCATCTTACATGGAATTTGAAAGAAATGAAGAGAGAGCAAAGGAGCGTGGTGGGCTGATTTGACTCAATGATCCTGCCCCTACTAGGAACTTCTTTTTCAACAGTTATCAAAGTTTGTGTTGGGTCTAAGTCATTTTCCCCTCCTAGATTGCAAGTCCTGAAAGGGAAGTCTGAGTTTTTAAAATTTCTCTGTCTTTGCTCCTGGCACCACCATCACCACTATTGCTACTGCTATTATTCCTATGGCCACTGCATCAAGGCATGGTGGCAAATATATGGAATAATTAGAAAGGAGACTCCTTTCAGAGGGTGTGTCCAGCCCTTGATGATCTTCTTTTCCTGAAAACTGTTTCCTCTCTTCTCACATAGGGTTCCCCTAGTTATAAAGGAACCCCACTCACTGAACATAGTTGATTGGATCAGTGGTAGGTAACTGACTTAAGCTAGGCTAGCTGAGACCTTCTCTACATGTGACTGATGGCCATATGAATATGGATCTTGTGTGACCATCTTCTATCCTGTGCAAGGAAAATCAAAGACAGCTTGTGTGTAGATAGGAAGTGAGTAATCAGTTGTATAGAGAGAACTCAAGATGAGAAAGCATATGGTCCCAGCAGGAAAGACAACTTTTATTATTGTTGTTGTTATTATTATTGAGACAGAGTCTTGCTCTGTCTCCCAGGCTGGAGTGTGGTGGCGTGATCTCAGTTCACTGCAACCTCTGCCTCCTGGGTTCAAGGCATTCTCCTGCTTCAGCCTCCTGAGTAGCTGGGATTACAGGCGTGTGCCACCATGCCCAGCTAATTTTTGTATTTTTAATAGAGATGGGGTTTCACCACGTTGGCCAGGCTGGTCTCGAACTCCTGACCTCCTGGCCTCCCAAAGTGCTGGGATTACAGGCGTGAGCTACAGTACCCAGCCTGGATAGACAATCACTGAGGACCTAATTGGTTGCTCATAGCTTTCCCGACTCCAGTCTCTCACAAGGTCTGGCTGTAGCATATTTTCTGCTGTAA
Source organism: Macaca thibetana thibetana (assembly GCF_024542745.1). Classification (NCBI taxonomy): domain Eukaryota; kingdom Metazoa; phylum Chordata; class Mammalia; order Primates; family Cercopithecidae; genus Macaca; species Macaca thibetana. Next base: position 32,565,713 of record NC_065595.1, on the reverse strand, counting down.
AGACCTGTAACAAACCTTTGTATCCTTACAATAAATGGTATTTTCGGCTTAAGCTACCTTGAGTTGGCTGTCTTTACTTACAAGCATCTTTTTTTTTTTTTACTTACAAAAGCGTCTTCACTAATACAATACCTGTGTTACCACTGGGCCTCTCTCAGCAGGCATCACTAATCAATCACAGCAGTCTTTCTGCTAAGACTCTGAATCCATCACCTGGCAGTAACTACCAATTGAGCCAAGTTAGCAGACAAACTAAAAATCTATTGGCAAAAACAAACAAACAAAACCCCCACAAACTATTGCCTAGCCTAACATCTGTGATGGGTGAGAGTTCAAAAGAGTACAATAAGGAGAACATGACAGGGAGTCATTCACTCTGACGGGGCCTTCTGAACATGGACTTGAACAATGAGTGGATTTCCCCAGGCAGAGATGTACAGGACGCACTCCAGGTGTGAGGGAGACGCCAGCAGCTTCTATAGGCCAGGTCACTGTATAGGGATGGATCCAGCATTCTAAATGTCTTCCTAATCACATTTTACCCAGCTGACTCTGGGTCTCAGAGACCTTTCTCAGTGCCGTTGTTTAAGATGCTCTAGAGGGGATACTAAACAAAGCCAAAAGTTGGCCGTAGCTAGAGCTAGGATGGATGTTCTTCCTCTGCCTCCCAGCTCCCTGTGTGACTTGGGGAAACAGCCAAGTGACTCAGATGGTCTCAGTTTCCAGGACTGGCTTTGTCACCAGTGCACCCTGTCTAGTGAATGTTATTGTGCTTTGGTTTCCTCGAATCCATTCTACCCGCCTAATTTCCTTCTGGGGATTCCCTGCTCCCATCCTGGTTCCTGTGGTATGGGAAGGATTTCATATCTGGTTCCCGGGATGAAGCCTGTGAATGGGCATAAACCAACCAATGAGTTCCATTCTCTGGTTACAGGAATTGGTTCAGGGATGGACATGTGACATAGGACAGCCAATCAGGCTCAGGCACAGCTAATCCTAAGGTTTGACCTTATATAACCAGCAAGAGATGTTCTCTTTTTCCTGCGGCACTGAAATTGGAGAGGCCATGAGGCTGTTCCTGTTGCTACCATCTTGCCACTTTGTAGATCGGTAAATGAAGCCAATCAATGTGGAGAGCAAAGCCAGGAGACAAAAACACCCGAGTCCTGAGTTTGCTGAGGAAGGCAGTGGTGCCTGAGTCTGACCCTATCCACTGATCATTACATTAAGTAGCCAATACACATTCTATTTTGCTTAAACCAGTTGACACGGGTTGATTCTCATTTGCATCCCCCAAATTCTAAGTATTACACTATTACTGCCTCAGCTGCCTTATTAATAAAATAGGATTCACAATAGTTGTCCTTTGCAAAGAACTGTTGCCAGGAATAAGTGAATGCCTATAAAATGCTTTATTAATCGCGAGGCAGACCCTAGGGGTAAATAACACCACTCTGATAAATGGTTTTAGGAAGGGGCATCGGTGTTCCGAAAGAAAAGAAACTGTGATGCATGTTGTCTCATCTTTCACACAATTTGTCCTAGCACAATGTCTGGCACAGAAAAGATGCTTAGTATATAACAGGCAAGTGCTGAAAGTGACTGAAACAGCACACTTCCAATAGCTTACCACTGACTCTGCGGGCTTTCCCCAATCTCTAGCTAGCATTTAAGTGGACTTCCACTCTCACCTTGGCTTTAAATTCTGCAACCACCCAGCACCCCCTCCCTCATGCATACCTTTGGAACCTCCAGGCCTACCTGCTCTACCAGGGACGTGGGAGAGGTTACTGGGAGAGGGACTGGGAAAGTTTGGTACTTAAGTGTGACTCCTGACAACAAACTGGCAGGGTGCAGCCCCCACCAATCGCTCCTGCTGGCTGGGGTGGGCAGTGGAGGTCAGGCGGCCCCAGCTGGTTCTCAATTGGCCCCTCAGACAAGGAGGTGGGTTATCACCCATCCATCCCCAGGCAGCTGGCAGCCTTTCCCCAACCACCAGGACAGGTACAGAGGCTCTGTTAATGGCCTCAGTTGTCCAAATACCATTTATCACTTAAGACAAACCTAATAAAAGGCTCAAAGTGCCTCCTCCAGACGTATTTCTGAACACAGTTCCCTTTTAAATTAGTTGTGTCTCCTTTAACCTGCTGGGCTGCAGCCTTAACAGCGACCTCCTTAGCAGCCCCAGCCCAGAGCCACTCCTGGACTGGGGCACCCACACCCCCATTTCTCTGGCAGCAGCAGATGACTGGGTTGTGCTTTCCTTCACTCTTCTCTGTCAATGCCCCCTCTCCTGGACATTTGGTTTGGGGGAGTTGGATGCATTCTCCCAGGTTGTTCTCATCAAGTGCTCCCTTTTCTACTTTCCTGTATCGTCAGCAGATTAGAATTGGAAATAATTTAGTGGAAGCAGATGATTCTACAGTTCAGCCTGCGTGCTTGACAATTAACTAAATAAACTGCTTGAGGTCACTTGGAGTAACGATTCACAGACTTGCCTGTGACAGGCAAAAGTTAAGCCCCTCAGTGAGCAGGACCTCCCCACGGGGTGAGGAGGAGGCTGGTTCTGCCGGAGGAAAATTCTAGGCATCTTATTATTCTCCCGCTCCCTTTCCAGTTCTGACCTTAAGAGTACTCTTAACCTTCCTCCTCCAGCTTGCTAATGGGGAAATAAATCTTGGGAGAGTATCTTAAATTCTTTTTTATCACAGACTGTATCGCCGAGATAATAAGACCAGCCTTCAGAGTAACCATTAAGCCACAAAAGGTGTGGTCATCATTTATGATTTTTTTAGCCTTAATTGCTAGACAGACACTTTAAGTGGGAAGTCTGTCTAATGAGCCCAGTCATTAAAACATCAAAAACTGTTATCCGGGGTTTCTATTTTAGTTAGACATTACATTATTTTAATAAGGGGGCCGCATTTCTTGTCACAGGGTTTGGTAATGGAGGCTGAAGCAACCCCCTGGGGAATGGGGGAGGGGGAGGCAGGCTTGCCTTTGGAAAACAAGGTCGCAAATCAAGCCCGAGCTGGGAAGGGGGATGCAGATGAGCCTGTCTGGGAACCTAAGAGGGAGGAGGGCCCTGCCTGTAGGGGCGGTAGGGGACTGGTGGGGGGCTGGAAACCCTGTGCCCTAGCGGGAACCGGGGAAAGCAAGTTGTAGGCTGTTCTGGGCTCCTCGTGCATCACTGCACAGTTTTCTGATCTGCCGCCACACTACTGGGCACAGTAGCCTCGTCCTCAGCCCTCTCTGACTCCTCCTTGCTCCCTGGGGAAGGAGCCAGCCCACAGGCCCAGCCCAGTCCCTGGCCTCTCTGGAACCTTCCCCTCACCAGGCACCCAACTGTCTTCCTCCTTCCTCCCGCCTCCTACAAGCATTCTCAGAGCTGCCTGCCTGCGTGGCACCTGATTCCACCCTTGGTGTTCTCAGGCTGAAAGCTCAAGATTTTGCCAATCATTGTTTGCTCCTTTTTACTGATCCAGACTAGTACCATCCAAAAGAAATAGAATGTGAGCCACATGCATAATTGTAAATGTTCTAGCAGCCACACTTAATAGTAAAAGTAAACAGGTGAATTTAAACAACCTATATATTTAAATCAGTATTCCAAAATATTATCATCTCAATATGTAATCAACATTTTAAAAACAGTGAGACATTTGACATTGGTTTTTTCACACCACATCTTATAGCTCATCTTGATTGAGACTGGCCATGTTTCCATGCTCAGTGAGGCTTTGATTTTCTAAGCAGCTGTTATAAAATACTCATACTGTGCCAGGCACTGTTCCAAGCAGTTTAGATACAGTTTTCATATAACACTCACAGCATCCTCATCAAGTACATACTATTATGCTTAGTTTACAGATGAGGAAACTGAGGCAAAGGTTAAGTAACTTGTTTGAAGTTGCAGAGCTTGTGTTACCACCCAGAATGGGCACCATGTAGGTATGGACTCAGCATTATATTGGAGGTCTAACCTTCTGGTCTCTCATTCATTCTAAATTCAGTGTGCCCTACATGACTTGGCAAATGTAAATGAGCTGACAAGACTCCCACCAGACCAGGGTGGCTGGTTCACTCTCTCTGCATGACTGACATCTCTGGCCATGGAAATCCCAGGTAACCAAGCTCGCCTGTCTAATACCAAGAGATCCTTCTTAAATAGGTAGACATGCCAACATGTAGTCTTTATTTTGAAAAAAGAAAAAATGATCAAGAGGTTAGTCTTTAAAAATTAGGTTTTAAAAACAAACTGCTAAAGAAAAGCTTCTCACACTGACAGCTTCTGACATTGAGGCACTGAAGGAGGTCATCCTAAAATTGGCTGCTATTTCTAAAAAAGCATAGGTAGCAACAGGAATTGGTCATCATCACAGTTACTGTCATGCCATCATCAAAATGCCAGGCAGCAATAGTACAGGCACAACCACTCTAGCCTGGGAGATGCTCAGTAAATACTGGCTGAAAGAATTAGCTAACCTAAGGGCAGGGTACAGTGGCTTGCACCTGTAGTTCCAGAACTTTGGGAGGCCAAAGTGACAGGATCGCTTAAGGCCAAGAGTTTGAGACCAGCCTGGGCAACATAGCTCTAGACCTTCGTATCTATAAAAAATTAAAAAAATAGCCTAGTGTGGTAGTGAACACCTGTAGTTCGAGCCACTCAAAAGGCTGAGGTGGGAAGATGACTTGAGCCCACAAGTTGGCGGTTGTAGTGAGCTGCAATTGCTCCATTGTACTCCAGGCTGGGTGACAGAGTGAAATCCTCCCAAAAAAAAAAAAAAAAAAAAAAAAAAAAAAAAAAAAAAAAAGAGAGAGAAGAAGTAACTAACCTAGTCTTCTTGGAGAAAGTAGACAGGGCATGCTGAACTATGGAAGAGTAATCCATGGTAACTATTTTACACCAGACAAAATGGAGAATGGTTATCAAAACCAGGAGATGCGATGAGGTTGCCCTAAGTAGACAAGAGGTTTACATCCAAGGAGAGCAATGGCTCAAGGTGGAGGATGAAGGCAGGAAGGGAATAAACGTGAGGGCCTGTGGCTACATTGCATTTATATCTCATACAGGTGTAGTCAACAACCATCACTAGATTTGCAAAAATACATAGAGAGGGGGCATGTAGAGAAGGGAAGCCAGCCTTTCAAAAGGGGAGCCCACATTCACAGCCCTGTTGTTTGGTTTTCAATTTTATCAGAATTCAATTCAACTGATGACATTTATAAAGAGGAGAGGCAGGAAAGGCAAATATAAGACAGGGAAGATGTGGATATATTATATATCATATATTTTATAATATATATTATATATAATGTATTATATAATATATATGATATATAATATATAAATATATAATATATAAATTATATATTTATATATTATATTTTATATTATCTATATATCTATCAATCTATCAATCTATCTATCTATCTATCTATCTACCTATCTATATCTATCTGAAAAAAGTAATGGGATGCTAGGGGGTCACAGACCAGCCCAAGACACGCAAAGGTCAGAAAAGCGCATTCCCAGTAAGAGAAATGAGAGGTCAGGTCTGGTCCCACCAGGAAGACAAAGATTCAGGGAAAAACAACAACCAAGGGCTCTGGCAAAGATAAAAGGATCACAGATTGTTGAGAAAAGAAGGCTGAGGGACAAGTTACTGCAGGATCCAGAAAATTCTAACCTAGAGTAGGACAAAGACGGCGGTGTAAGAGGGAGTTACACAACATGGGTTTGAATCCATCCCCAGCAACAAAAATTTCTTTACCTTTAAGAGACAAAGACAGCTACTTTGGCAACTTGGGAAAAACTGATAAAAATATATGTAAGGTAGAATTATCATATGACCTAGCAATTTCACTCCTAGGTACACACCCAAGAGAAATGAAAACACATATCCACGTAAAAACCTGTGCACAAATGTTTATAGCAGCATTCTTCATAAGAGCCCCAAAGTAGAAACAACTCAAATATCCATCAACTGGTGAATGGATAAACAAAATATAGTAGATCCATACAGTGTGATATTATTTGGCAGTAAGAAGGAATGAAGCACTGTTCCATGCTACAATCTGGAGGAACCCTGAAATCATTATGCTAAGTGAAAGAGGCCAGGCACCAAGGACCACATATTATATGATTCAACTTTTATGAAATATCCAGAACAGGCCAATCTATAGTTACATAAAGTAGATTAATGGTTGCCAGGGGTTGAGGGTCCAGATTAGAGGGAAATGGGGAAGTAACTGCTAATGGGTATGGGGCTTCTTCTCAAGGTGATGAATATGTCCTAAACATGGTTGTGGGGATGGTTGCAAACTCTGAATATACTAAAAACTTTGAATGGCACACTTTTAATGAGTGGGTTGCATGGTATGTGATATAGTTTGGATATCTGGCCCCTCCAAATCTCATGTGGAAATCTGATCCCCAATGTTGGAAGTGGGGCTTGGTATGAGACATTTGGGTTGGGGGACAGATCCCTCACGAATGGCTTAGTGCTGTCCTCTGGGTAATGACTGAGTTCTCACTCTATTAGTTTCCTCAAGATCTGACTGTAAAAAAGAGCCTGGCACCTTCCTCTCCTCTGTCTCTCTCCTGCTTCCTTCCTCTCATCATGTGATGCCAGCTCCCCTTCCTCTTCCACCATGAGTGGAAGTTTCCTGAGACTCTCCCCAGAAGCAGATGATGGCACCATGCTCCTTGCACAGCTTGTAGAACTCTGAGCTAAATCAACCTCTTTTCTTTATAAATTATCTAGCTTCAGGTATTCCTTTATAGCAATGCAAATGGACTAAGACATTCTGTGAATTATATCTCAGTAAAGATGTATGTATGTATGTATGTATGTATATATGTATGTATGTATCCATCCATCCATCCATCCATCCATCCATCCATCCATCCATCCATCCATCCATCCATCCATCCCAGCCAGTGCCTGGCATGTAAAAGGCATATACAAGGCATTTGGGAATTGTTAGCTGTAATAGAAGATGCTGTTCTCTTTCTTTTTCTTTGCTATGAGGATGCACAAGAAGCAAGCAACAGGGGGACCCAAATGCCCTCCTAAGCCAGACTTTCCCATCAGGTAGCAAGTTCCAGGTTTCACTGGGTAGTCCATCCCCCAAGCAGGACATGTGGGGGTACAAAGAATAGGGAGTCAAGCCAGCAGTGTGTGGGGCCATTGTGTAGTGCCTCCCAGTCCCTGGGCAGCCGAGTCCTGAAGCGCCAGGTAGCTGGGTGTGGATCTTATATCAGAAGGGCCCACGCCCAGCCGTTTCAGGATAATGTCGCACTGACCTCTGCTAAAGGCAAACTCCCACAGTGCTCACTATTGGAAACATACTGATCTCTGCCTCTGTGGTTCTGCAGGGGATGTCTTTCAACAGGATAGCTGCCACCACAGGGTTAAACCTTGTCCAGAGTGTCTGCAAAGGGCATATGCTCCAGTCCTTTCATTTCTGTCCTCTCCTCAGAAGACAAGCCACCCCATGACCCCCAATTCTGCCAAATGTGAGAAGGGTCAGGAATAGGATTTAGAATATGGGCGACCTTGGTTTCCGTGCCCACTGCAGACCTTCAAGTAGCAAAGTGATTTCAGGCTCGTGGGAAGGCAGAGCTAAGTGTCATTCCTCTTCGTGCCTGGTATACTTTGACTGAATTGAATCAGACTCTCTGAACCTCATTTACAATGCCAGGAGCTTGGCAAAGGATCTCAATGCTTCTCAACAGAGGCACTATTGCATCTCAGGGACAATAATCTTGGGGCATATGGGATCATACCAGGCCTTGTAGGACATTTATCATCCATGGCCCTGACACGATTAATACCAGCAGTGCCTCCCAGTGGTGGGACAATTCCAAACGTGCCCCCTATTCAACATACTTCCCAAATGCCCCAGGAGGGGGTACTGCTCCAGGGAGTGAGGTGCATGGCATTGCCCCTGGTGATCTCAGAGGTTTCTTCTAGTCCTGATCAGTGGTGTGCTGGTAAAAACCCAACAACTAAGTCTAAAAAGAAAAAAAAGGTAGGTGGGTGCAGGGAGGGGTGCGGAGAGAGGAAAAGCCCTGCCTGGTGTGTAGAACATGCTAAATTCCATGGTGTAAATACTCCCGCTTCATAAAACTCAAATTTAACAACTTGCTATTGCTATTGCACTTGCAAGCTGATATGACCTGGCCCCAGCATACCATGGCCTGACATCTTGCGTCTCAATACACAACTCCAAATGCTAGTTTTAAAAGGTGCACTGCATTAAGAATACCATCAGACTAGTCTTTCTATGGTCTCATGTTTTAGAACCAAATAATGCTACTACTACTAAAAATCCTGATAACACGTCCTATGACCTGAACCAGGCTACAGAGAAATGGGAAACATTCCACTGAATGGCAATCCTAATGTGTTAATGCCAGGCAGGCAGAATGCAGACTGCAGGAAGCTGCCTGCTCCCCAAACTCCACCCTGGCCTTGCTGGCTGTCCCCGTGCCATACTGGGAGGGGTTGAACAATTCTAGCTTCAGCTCTTCCCTGCTAGCATTCTCCTTCCTTCTGCATGAACCCCTTCCTCTTCCCAGTATCTCATCTTCAGCAAGCCCCTGACAAGCTCCTTCAGCTCCAGTGGTACAGACTTAATGTTTGCCTCCTCCTAGGGGAACGTGCATTTCCAAAAGTGGCCAAAAAAAAAAAAAAAAAAAAAAAAAGGAAGAGGGCACAATATTTAACTGAAAAAGTCCAAGACACGTGCACAGGCTGGGGGCAGCTGTAAAACAAAACGAAGGACCCGAACCCTATTATAATGAATAAGAGTTAGTAGAGAAGATGGTACAAGCCAAAAAAAAAAAAAAAAAAAAAAAAAAAAAAAACCCAAAAAAGGGAGAAGTGTATTTAAAACTATTCCCCATGTTATGGGTGGAGAGTCAGGGGAGGGGCAGGAAGTAACTTGAGGGGTGCTGTATTTGTTCACTATCTAATTGTTGTAATGGTTTTATGAGTATCTACAAGTGTCAAAACCTATCAAACTATACTCTAAATATGGGAGATTTATTCTACATCAGTCATACCTCAATAAAGCTGCTAAAAAAATATCCCCCAGGCAAACTGTGAACATGGGTATTTGGCTCAATTCAGAGAGAGCCACCAGCTTGCAATAAAACTATCCTAGCACTGGGAAGAACCAGGGAAGAAGCGGCGTCTGCAGCAGGGTGGGGAATCGGGTGGGAGATGGGACCTCTTTGGCTTCCCATCTGCAAACTGCAGGGAAGGGGCTGGGAGAGGGGGAAAGGAGGTTCTACACACCAGGCTCAGCAAGCTCAGGCTGCCCGGAATTGTCTTTTTGCAAGGATGAAGGTGATATAATTGGAATCAGAGCCTCAGCTGAACCAGGAAACGAGTGGAGGTTTAAATATCAGAATGCAAAGTTTACCAAAGGGATAGGAGAGAGGGAGGGAAGGAGGGAGGAGAGGAGAAAGGAAGGTGGAAAATGTGGGGAGGGGCATTGGAGAGAAGGGCGGAACCGTCAGGAGAGGGAGGAAGGGAGGTAGGGAGGAGGATTGAGAAGGAGGGGAGAAGGTGGAGGAGGGATTAGGAAGGTTCAGGAGGAAGCGAGGAGGGCAGCAAGGGTAGGGGAAGATTGAGGAGGAGTGAGGAGGGATGGCAGGAGGGTGAATGGCAATGGGAGAAGGGATTAAAAAGCAGGGTCCAAAAGAAGGCGGGAGAGTAGAGGTGGGAGAAGGGCCCAGGAGGAAGAAAAAGGGAAGAAGAGGAAGATGAGAGGGAGGAGGGCTGGGACGAGCCGGGGGACAGGCACTGACACAGCACTTCCAGGCACACAGCGGGCTGGAGAGAAGATTCCTGGAGGTCACTGACATCTCCAGGCAGCCTGGAGGGAAAAGGAACCTAGAGATGTTTCTGTTGATAAAAAAAGTAGAGATAAGAAGGCTTGCATGGAGGCCAGAGGTGGCCTTTAGGAGGAGAACCCGGTGGTGGGCGGGGCAGGGCTGCCTTCCTTGCAGCCCACTCTGGTGCTCCCAGACAACACATGGGAACCTCCCTGGACAGCGTGCCCTTCCCCGCTGTGGCCTCAAATAACAATCTGGGGTCACCCCTGGAGCTCAGGCACGAGCTTGGCTCAAGTGCTGAGATGGCACCTAGGAGAACTCCACAGGTGCCCAGTGAAGTGAGGGCAGGTTACCTGGAACCAGTGCTATCTGGAGAGTAGCTGCAGAGCCATGATTTCCTTAGCCCCTTATCCTTCCTTGCTCTCAAAAGAAGCCAGGGGTTCCCAAGGATTGATTTTATGCCCAGCCAAATGACACCCCTTCTTTCTCCCCTCATGAAGATAAAATCTTCCCCCAAATATCTGTCAGAGCATGTGAAATTCCATTAGAAAGTCATTCCTTTGCATGGCATCTGAGGCTGGTCTCCCAGGAGAACCAGGAGGAGATTCAGGCAGCTGGAAGGACCTCACGGCTGGTCTATTCTAATGATCCTATTTTACAGGTGAGGAAACTGAGACTCACGGATGGGACAGGACTTGCCCACAGTGAGTCTGTAAGCACTGGGCTAGACCTCGGGTTCCCGGGCTCCTTGCCTGGTGCCCTCTCTTCTCTATACCAGGGTCGACCAAGCATGAGCTTCGGCAAGTTAAATGAACCTGTGGTGAGGGCAGGGAGGTGAGTGGGAGGATCAGCAGTGACCACAGGCAGGAAGCACTCCAGAGGGCTCAGAACCAACCCCCAGACAAACACCCTGGGGAAACAGAGGCTTCCCTGCCCCCACCTTGTTTTCGAGATAGGGCCTCACTCTGTTGCCCAGGCTGGAGTGCAGTGGCACAATCGTAGCTCACTGCAGCCTCTAAACTCCTGGGCTCAAGTGATCCTCCTACCGCAGCCTCCCAGGTAGTTAGGACTACAGGCATGTACCATCATGCCCAGCTAATTTTCTTATTTTTTGTATTCTTGTAGAGACAGGGTCTTGCTTTGTTGCCCAGGCTGATCTCTTGGCTTCAAGCAATCCTCCCACCTCAGCCTCTCAAAGTGTTGGAATTATAGGCATGAGCCATTCTGCTCGGCTGGCACTGTTTTTCTAAGCCATGTTTATCCAGCCCTTACTGTGTGGGCAGGGCCTTCTGGGGCTTGGGGCTTAGGACCCCCACCTCTTCTGTCCTATTCCAGGCCTTGTACCAGCTTTTATCTTCTCAATGATTGGGAACTTGCTCCTTTATGTGGAATCTGTGCATTAGTAAAGTTGTTAAATGTCCTTGAAACTGTGTGAAAAAGTGGGCAGAGTGGAGCACCTTGCGGGTAGGGAAACGGGGCTCTGAGCTATGAACAAAGCCCTGGCAGGAGACATTTTTCAGAGGATACTAAAGCAGGGAGACTTCCTGGAGGAGGAGAGCTTTGAGAAGGAAGAGAGAAGCAAGACCACACAGCTCCCAGTTGTGGGGTGAGGGTGGGGTAGCAGTCCCTAGCAATGGCCTTGGGGTGCTGCTAAGAACCCAGGTTGGTGGTGGCTGTCACAGGCCTAATGAGGCCCAAGGGAGAACACATCAAAGGGAAGCACTGCAAGCACTGCAGCCTCTGAGTAGAAAGACCCCCATCCAGGCCAGCCCTGCCCCTGCCCTCAGGTTCCCAATTTTCAATACCTGGAGTTTGTGCCTCTCTAGAGCCCTTTCCCTTTCTAGAACTGGAAAGATCTAGACACGACACATGACTTCGGCCCTTTCCCTTTCAGATCTTTCTAGAACTGGAAAGATGCAGACATGACCCGACTTTTTCCCTTAAAAATAGTGCTTATGGATGGTTTCTAACTTGAAAATGCTTATGAAGATGAGCAGAAAAGTAAGATAGAAAATTTGTGAACAGTATTATCATGAAGGTGTTGCAACAACCACACACACACATACCAGTGCCTGTGTGGTAAGACAAGGGGGAGGAAAGACAGCCGAGTGACAAAGGAGGGGGCTGAGGCAGGGCCTGCAGAGGAGGGAGGGGCAAGGGCCGTGGAGGTCCATTTCCTGTATGCCCAGTGAAGAGCATACACTACAAAAGGTATTTATTAAAAAGGGAAAACAAATGCTCTATTTTCAAAGAAGACAAAAAGTGCCTTCTTGTGCAGACATGGTGTTAACAAGTGCACCACTGCAGCCACCCTCCCCACAAACACTTCTCTCTCGCACTCCCAGGCGCAGAAAGCCTGGTTTCTTCCCATTTCCTGCACGTTCCATGGGCCTGACTAGCAGCAAAGGTGGTCTGAGACTGAGGCATAGAGAGGTGGAGTGACTTAACCACAGGACATAGGCAGGTAGGGAGTGGTAGAGACCCAGGATCCTTAAATTCAGCTCGGCATTCTTTCCTACTCTGAATGTGCTTTATTGAATTTATGGTGGTGATGATTATGACCATTGTCATCACCCATTGTGCCCAGACAAGGCACAGTATTGTCTTTTCACAGATGGAACAATCATTTTGTGTATTTTCTAGTCTTTGGGCCCCACCACAGTCCATACCACACCAATCCGAGGGTGGCACACCCTCAGTAAGGACGCCGTGCCACTCCCTGACCACATCTGTGTTTGTCATCCATACTCTGGCCCTGCCCTACCCCCTCACTTGGTTCAAAGAGCCGCACTCTAAAAGCCCCTTCTTCCCGGGCACCTCTTAGCCAGCCTGCTCTGCATTCTTAAGAGGCATGATCTTTAGGGAGCTAATTACCTAATTAGTGCATCTAGAGGAAAGCTTAAGTTACGAGGCTGATAATAAGGCAAAAACCATGAAACAATTGTGCGAGGCGGTTCCTTGCTGTCAGGCTCATTGTTGGCGTCAAATTATTAATTATGATTCTTAATCACTCCTTTTCCCATCAGGACCCCTGAGATTTAATTTGCTTCATCATTTGGCCTTCCTAGAATACATGGTTATGAATGTTGCTTCTCCAGGGCGATGGGGAGAACTGCTATATCTCGTCAAGCAGCCCTTCCTTCTGCCCAGACCTGAGGGCACCAGCAGCCGCTGCCTGGTGTGGAGACTGGGTCCACCTGCACCAGCTGGCCCTGTCATGGGAGGGGTGCTTGAATAGAAGGGCCCCAGGAGGGGGTCCAGGATGGGACAGTGACTGGAACCACGTTCTTAGGGGAGGGCATGGTCTAGCTATGAGCAACCTGAAGGGGCTGTCAGGTGGAAGAGAAATCAGGCTTCTTCCTTTGCTCCAGTGGACAGTGTTACGATCAATGAGTAGGTCGTGTGGAAGTTCGATCTAGGCTTCATACGATAACTCTCTACAGAGCCAGGCCAAGGACAGACTGGACTGTGTGGGGAGCAAACCAGCCTCCAGTTGCTGGGCGCATTCTGGCAGCTGCTGGGTCACCAAGCATTGCGTTGAGAGAAGACTCTTCCCAATTGGTGCCCTGATCCGAAATTGATGGTAGGTTTCTGGGTCTGTGTCACCTCCACCTCCCCACCCCGTCCTCACGCATGCCCCTTGTCCTCAGCCCCTCTCACAGGCCCTAGAATGGGGGCTCCAGCAACATTTGTTGATTTGAGTCGGAATAAAAAACAAGCCCAAATTCAATAAGAAAAGGAATGCTTGGATTAGGGGAATGTCAGCAGGGACTTTGTTCTTATGCTTTAATTTTTTCCAAGGAGTGCAGTGAATTCATGTAAGGTTTATGAAGTGAACAATGAATTTCAAAATTAAAAAGTCAGTGATGAAACTTTAAGAGACTCCCCCCATTTCCTCAATATTTGGTAACCCAAGGTGAGCTACTCCCCAGGACTGTTCTGAACCCATCACAATTGTCCAGGGGAGGGAGGCAGAGGAGAGAAGACGGGAGCCCTGGCTGGGGTTGGCAGGAAGGAGGTGTGGGACGCATGCTCTGTTTTCACCTGGGATGGAAGAGATGTGATGAGGGGCCCAGGGGCAGCTTTGCCAAGTCAGTGGCCTGGGACTGGGGTTTTCGTGTGGACAGGTACCTGCGCTCACTCATTATTAAAGACCAACCTTCTCAAAACAAAAACCAAAACATCTGTGTATCTTATATTAAACTAAGGCATAGCCAGTGAGCAAAAAAAGAGAGAAAACACAAACACACTTTTTGGCAGGCAAGTTAGCAATTTTGGACCCTAAAATTATTATGTATGTTCTCTTTCAGCCAGCAATTCTACTTCTCATTGTTTATCCTAATAAATAGTTAAGTATGTGCAATGGTTTGTTAAATAATATTAAACTCAGTATCATTATATTGTGGAAATGACTTTAAATGTCCAACAAAAAAGGATACTAGTTAAATAAAGTAGGAGATTGTACATTTATACTATGAAATGACTTGTGGCCATTACAAAAATATAGATAAGTATTTTACTAACATGGAAATATGCTATGTTGTGATGTGTACAAATAGTTGTACAGAATGATCCCAATTTGTTTAATAAAATATATGTTCATAGAAAAATGTGTGGAGTAATATATACAGCAACAAAACTTAGTGGGAGAATTCCAGTTTAATTTTTTTCTCATTTGTATTTTTTTCTGCCTTCTCTCCCTCCCTCCCACCCATCCTTCCTTCTTTTCTCTTTTTAATGAACATGATTTACTTCTACGATTTTTTTTTTTTTGAGGTGGAGTCTCGCTCTGTCGCCCAGGATAGAGTGCAGTGGCGTGATCTTGGCTCACTGCAACCCCTGCCTCCCAGGTTCAAGTGATTCTCCTGCCTCAGCCTCCTGAGTAGCTGGGACTACAGGTGCTGCCACCATGCCCAACTGATTTTTGTATTTTTAGTAGAGATGGGGTTTCATCATGTTGGCCAGGCTAGTCTTGAACCCCTGACCTCCCGCCTTGGCCTCCCAAAGTGCTGGGATTACAGGTGTGAGCCACCATGCCCAGTCTACTTTTACCATTTTTAAAAAGTTTAAAATTATGTGTGCTTTTTCCATCATAGACAGTTGAGAAAAAATGTTTACAAAGTATATGTGTGGTAAATCCATGGGCTGTGTTTCTATATACTGAGAGGACAGGTGAAGAAAATACTAAGACTACCTAACAGAGGATTGAGGATCGCATTCCAAGTAGTGGGATTACTTCCCCCTCTTCTTGTTTAAATTTTTCTTTATAAAATGAGTATTTTAGTGATAAAGGGTTTAAATTCAATAATTGTGTGGTCTCTCAAATGCTTAGTGGTTAAAGTAGATTTAGTGCATCAGAGAAAAATAACACAAGGTTGCCTGTGTAGACAACACCAGGCCCAACACATATGGTGTGGAGAACCCAACTTTGATTACGTATCACAGGAAAATCCGCCCACACAAGACTGGTAAGTTGATGGGGTGATATTTCTTGAGGAATCTTTGAGGATGTCCTTCCTGTTGTCACACAAATGGGCATTTTGTTGTGGACAGAAGCAGGACAAAGGGGAAAGTCCCTGAACCTGCTGGCCAGTAGATTCTTCCATTACACCAACTAACTGCAGTAATCCCTTCTAAGTCTGTTATCTCATCTGCTAAATGGAGATAATATCTTACCCTGGTCTGTCTTTCTTGTATGGTTATAGATGTACATGAACAAGTGAAACTACCCCAATCACAAGGAAAAACCATCATGGTTAGTTACTGGGAAAGACAAAAAAAGAGAAAAGGAAGATAAACTCAAAAAAGGATAATTGGAGCTAAATTGGTTTTAAACCAGGCTGGGCTGGAGGCCCTTCCCTGGAACTCCCTCTATTAAAAGGGCTGGCAAGAGGCAGGGGGCACGATGTGCCCTGGCTGGCCCAGGCCACTCACCCTCATCTGGGGCTACCTCCTGGCCTACGGTGTGGCCATTTTCATTCCACTCCAAGTCCAGGGGAAAGCCAAGAAAATCCACAGGTCTTGTATTTCTTCCAGCGTCTTAGGAATGAAACATGCAAACGATGAACTCATTTTATCCTCAAACCAAGCCCTCAACACAGATTCCATCTCAAGGAGCTTTCTGGCTGATGGCAGAGTCAGGAGAGTCCCAGCTATCATCAGTGACAACAACCCTGCTTGCTGTCTGTGCGAGGCGTACACCTGTCCCACCATCGGCAGGGCGCACTCCAGGAAGCAGGCTACACGCTAGGGCACATGGTGGCTGTGAAAACACCGCTGCACCAGGGGCCTGGGGCCTGCTGTAAAATGCTGGCCAAATCCCCATTCACTCTGGGGTCTCCATCTACTTGTCTGAAATAGGAGGGTGGTCGTGTCCCATGAAAGGCCTTTTCACTTTTGAGGTCCTGGGAGCCACTGGTGCTCTACAGGCAGTACTTCTGCCCTCCACAGTGGTCATTTCATGGGGGGTTTGGACTCCATTTACAGATGGCCACAAGTACAAGGCAGGCATGGAACTCAAGAAAATACCCACCACTATAGGTGAGGATGTGGGGACACTGGGAACTGATGGATGGGTGGGAGAGTGAAAATGGCTAACACCCTTGGGAACGCAATGTGGCATTATTTTATGAAGTTGAACACATACACACCCTCTGACCCAGCAATCCCACTCTCGGACATGAGCTCTAGGAGACACGTAAAATAATGTTTTCAGCCAGGCATGGTGGCTCACACCTGTAATCCCAGCACTTTGGGAGGCTGAGGTGGGTGGATCATTTGAGGTCAGGAGTTTGAGACCAACCTGGCCAACATGGTGAGACCCATCTCTACTAAAAATACAAAAATTAGCTGGACATGGTAGCATATGCCTGTAATTCCAGCTACTCGGGAGGCTGAGGCAGGAGAATTGCTTGAACCCAGGAGGTGCAAGTTGCAGTGAGCCAAGATCATACCCCTGCACTCCAGCCTGGGCAACAGAGAAAAACTCTGTCTTAAAAAAAAAAAATTCTCAGAAGCAGAAAAAAAGAAAATGTGTGAAGAAAACATGCAAACATCTCCAATGTTACTGACCAAAAAAATGGATAAGTACATCATGGTATATTCATTGGGATCATGGACTACTATTCAATGGTGAAAGGAATGAACTACAGCCACCTGCTTTGACGTGGATGAATCGTAGAAACCTAACATTGAGGGAGAAAAACAAGCTGCAGAAGAATGAACCCAGTTTGACTTCATTTATGTAAAGTTCAAGCACTGTCAAAACGACTAACAATTTTTTCTGGTTTTTTTTTTTTTGGGGAAAATATGTATATAACATAAAATTTGCCATTTTAACCATATTTAAATATATAATTCTGTGGCATTAATTAAATCCACAATGTTGTGCAATCATTACCATGATCTATTTCTAAAACTTTTTCATCACCCCAAACAGAAACTATTCATTAAGCAATAATTCCCCCATTTCCCTTTCCATCCAGCCCCTGGGTAACCTCTAACCTACTTTGTCTCTATGAATTTGCTTATTGTAGATATTTCATATAAATAGAATCATACAATATTTGTTCTTTTGTGACTGGCTTCTTTCACTTACTACAGGGTTTTCAAGGTTGTTCCATGTTAAGCATACATTAGAACTTCATTCCTTTTGTGAGTGACTGTTATACACACACACACACACACACACACACACACACACACCCCTGCATCTTGCTTATTGGTTCATCTGTTACTGGACACTCAAGTTGTTTCTACCTTTCGGCTATTGGGAATAATGCTGCGATAAACATTCGTATACAAGTATGTTTGAATGCCCGTTTTCAATCCTTTGGGGGTATATATCTAGGAGTGAAATATACATAGGGGTGGAATTGCTGGGTCACATGGCAATTCTGTGTTTTACTTTCTGGGGAACCATAACAGATTTTATTCCTACATAAGTGGTAAGACCATCAGGAAAAAGTCAAGGAATCTGCCCACATAATTCAGGATAGTGATAGCTCTGGAAGAAAGGGCGGGGCATACGGTGAAGGAGGGAGACAAAGGAGCTTGAAGTACTTTGAGTCACCATTTAGCATTTTTGGTTCTATTTCTTAAACTGAGAGAGGGGTTCACAGGGGTTTATGTTATTATCCTTCACACCTATATATACATGTGACAGATACTCTTTTGCATGTATCAAGTGCTATGTTAAAAAAAAAAAAAAGAAAACATAAGAAAAGGAAAGTTAATCCATTCCTCTACGCAGTCCCCCACCCCCAAGGACAGTGGCACAAATGCTCCCTGGTGCCCTATGTCCCTGCCAGTGGGAGACTCCTCACTGTGCTGAAGGCGAGGCTTGAGCCCAGATGCGCTGTGCATGTCCCAGGCTGCCTCTCCGCTGGTCTGCAAGTTTCTTGGGATGGCAATGAAATGTAACTTATCTTTCGACTCCAGTCACTAATACAGTCCCTGGTAAATAGTGCCGGCTTCATGCGTGCTTGCTCAATGAATAGATGAATGTATCAATATTAATCAGCAGCCTCTTTCCAGGACCTACCAGTGATGGCATTTGGACAGCCATCCCATGCATCCACACCAAATGCTGAAGGCCACCTTCTCTCTCCAGTCCTCAGGGCAGTCTCTGCTGAGCTTGCTTTCTGTCACTGCCATCTCTAGTCTCGAAGCCAATTGCACAGGGGTCTACCAGGTGCTGGCTTTCCTACCGCTATCCTGGTCTGCTTGCCCCCTTCTTCCGCACCCACGGCTCTCTTATATTCCTGCCAACTGCTTGGGGGGCCTCCTCAGCTCTGCTGGCTGTCCTGGCCACTGCTTGCCTGGCCCTGGGCCCTCTCTGTCATTCCTCATGTATTGCTGTTGAAATCCTCCAAGGCCCAGTTCAGGGCAGACCTCTCTAGGAGGCCCTTCCTGGTTAACCCCACCAGAAGGCTTGAGACCAAATGGAGAAAGCACAGGGCCTGCATCAGGCAGGCCAACTAGTTCTCCTGTCATTCTATGAGTATAGGTCTGCCCTGTGCATAAGGGCACCATATTCCTTAAGGGCAGGGGCTCTATGTTATAATTCTTTCCTAGCTCCCACGGCACCTGAGCATCTAAAGGGAAAGCTATGATCTGAGAATGGACTTCATTTTTACCTCTCTGGAGGTTCCAGCAATGCGGCTGGGCTGGGCGTGGTTAGAACTGTGAATATTGGCACCTGCTGCCCACCCCCAACCATCCCCAGGGACCCAACAACCAAAGAAACCACACATATTTTCAAGCAAAACTGGATATACCAGAACATACCAGTCCCTCCGTGGACAAAGCAAGGCTTCTGTTCTTTATCAACCATGTGTCTTTCCTATCATTATCTGAAATTTAGATGCCTCAAAATGAAAAGAGTGTTTTGGAGGCAGGATAGACTAGAATCTACAGCCAAGGTGGGCAGATGGGGGTTAATGGAGAGGCGTGAATAAATGCTGAGCTGAGGGACAAGTGGAAGTCTTGGATGGCTCAGGAGGTTCACTTAATCTCACTGTCTCAGTTCCTGCCATAGTGAGAGGCAGCCTGGCATAGAGGTTAGAGCATGGGTGTCAGAGAGAGACCATGGGTTGAAGTACTAGCTCAATCACTTTCCTGCTATGTGACCTTACGCAGGTTACTCGACCTCTCCCGCCTCCTTTTTTCATCTATAGAATGGGAATAATAAACAGCCCTTCACTGGATGGTTGTAAGGGTTCAATAAGTTAACATCAGTGAAGCACTTAAAACAGGGCCTGGAGCATCCTATGCCCTGTACAGTAGCTCTTCTTACCATACAAAAAATCACGCGTTCCATCTCACAGAACATTGCTCTGGGATGAGCCTCTATGGTGTCTAATGAGCTACTCAAGCAGAACGAATCTTTAGTAAAACATACCAAACAGCTCCCCAGAAAGACAGCACCAATTTCTATTCCTTCTGCAAGAGATGGGTGGGCATATCCACTTCACTGTACCTTTACTTGTCAGCCCTGGCTATTCTAATTTTTTTACAAAGCTTCGTGAAATTGATGAGTTTAAAAAAAAGGCATCTTGGAGCTTTTAACTTCAGTATTTTCATTAATAATGATGATCAATCTTCTCTTCTTCTTCTTTTCACTGAGGCAGAGTCTCACTCTGTTGCTTGAGCTGGAATGCAATGGCATGATCTTGACTCACTGCAATCTCCACCTCCCCGGTTCAAGCGATTCCCCTGCCTCAGCCTCCCAAGTAGCTGGGACTACAGGCGCACACCATGATGCCTGGCTAATTTTTGTATTTTTAGCAGAGAGGAGGTTTTGCCACATCGGCCAGGCTGGTCTCAAACTCCTGACCTCAACCGATCCACCTGCCTCAGCCTCCCAAAGTGCTGGGATTACAGGCATGAACCACCGCCCCTAGCCTGATCAACCTTTTCTTATATGTGAACTGATCATTTGCCATAGGTAATCCTGTATTCCTAAGCTGTCATTTTCTTTTCCTCTTTTGTGCCACTGAGATGTATGCCTTTCTTTTAAGGATATGAAAGCTCTTTTTATAGGGTTAATATATTAACTTTTTGGCCGTATGTGTTATAAATACATACATATATTTTAAAACTTTAATAGTAAAAAGTTCATTAAGAAACCCGAAATATTTAGTCTTTGACTTATTCTTCCTCTTTCTTATCCTAAGAAAACAATCAGCGTTCCTGAGCCAGAATATTCACTCTAGTGCCATTTATATTAGGGGAAATAGAAAATTACCCAAATATATAGCTAATGTAGTACATTAGTGTGAGTGAACAGTATGCAACCTAAATTAAAATGAGGCTTTCTATGAATGATTAGGAAATGCTCAGATAAAATGCTAAGTGATAAAAGCAGTATAACGTCCAGAATAACCTCAATTTTATGAAGTGAAGAAAATTATACATATTTTTTGCAAGGCTGCAAAGCTACATCGAAACATTAACAATATCAGTTGGAGTTCTTTCTTTCTTTTCTGTCTTTCTGCCTGATGTGGATTCCTAAGGAGCTTATTCTGAGTGGTAGAATTACTGATGCTTTAATCCCCTTTCACTTTTCTGATTTTTCTAAATTTTCTTTAATAAATTATTTTATAACTAAAAAAAATTTATCAATCTCAAACTTCAGTGTTCATCAGAATCACCTGCATGGCTTGTTAAAACAAAGATCACTGTGTCCCATCCCCAGGGTTTCTGATTCAGTAGGTTCACGGTGGGTCCCAAGACTCTGCATTTCCAGCGAATTCCCAGATGATGATGATGCTGTTGGTTCAGGGGACACACTTTTGAGAACCATGACTCTACACTAAAGGGTATTACTTCTTCCATTACTTTGTTCGCATCTAGGTTGATGAGATGAAAAACAATGGTAACTGATCTTCTTAATCTTTGAAGACTGATAAATTGTTTCTACCAGGTGAGAAGGAGCCAGAACATCAAGCCCTCTGCAGGTGCAAGCCCAGTGCAAGCGCAAGCCCAGTGCAAGCGCAAGCCCAAGCCCAGGGCAGACACAAGCCCAAGCCCAGGGCAGGCGAGTCTTTGTTCCTACTGCCAGCCCCATGCTCATGGAAGACCTGCGTTCCACACATTCCTTCCCTGAAACCATCCGGCACCTCCCTTTCCTTCTCATTTTCCAACCAAGTGCACTTGGGGGAATGGGGGCATTTCTCATATGTATTCTCATTCAAAATGTATATCTACTTTTTGTCTTTTTAAAATATTATTATTAATTGAAGACTATATGTCTACATTTTGAATCATAGTTCATGTGTAACAGACAGGTCCTCCTGGCCCAACCAGGAACTCCTGGTGGGCCCAGACAGCTTGCTTAGGTCCATCCTGGGTGCCTGGCAAATGTGGTTTGGTTTCCTTGGGTCTCCCTTGAGCTCCAGGACTGTGATAGGCCTGGCAGACACTTTGGTGAGGACATACCAACATAAATAACAATCTCATTGATGGCAATGAGCCCTCCAGAGAAAATGAAACAGGAATGAAATTGAAAGTGGCTTGGGGTCAGGTACTTCAATAGCGGGGGTTGACAGAAGGCACTTTGAGTCTGGAGTGTGTTGGTTGGCATGAGGTGAAGGGACAAGCTGGACAGACTATGGAGTGTCCTTTAGGCTGGTGTTTCTCGAACTGTCATGCACACACAACCCCAGGGATTTTGATTCAGTCGGTCTAGGGGTGGGGTCTGAGATGCTACATTTCCAGGTGGAGAGCAAGATGCTGCTCCCTAGGGACAGCCCTCTGACTAGCAAGACCCTGGGCCACAGTAAGGAATTTGAAACCCAATCTAATTACAATGGGGAACCATTGAGGAGTTGGAAGCAGCAGAATGACAGATCCTACTTGTTTTAAAAGATGACTCTGAGGGAGAAAGTGTGTGGGAAGGCTCTCAGCAGAAGCAGGGTGACAGGAGATGTGGTGGGAGCTGAGGGCACTGGACCTCAGAGGCAGCCGTGGAGGCAAAAGAAGTGGTCAGGTAATGGCTGGGCGTGGTGGCTCATGCTTGTAATCCCAGCACTTTGGGAGGCTGACGCGGGCAGGTCACTTGAGGTCAGGAGTTTGAGACCAGCCTAGCCCACATGGCAAACCAACAATGGGCAAACCCATCTCTACCAACAACTCAAAAATTGGGCATGGTGGTGGGGGCCTGTAGTCCCAGCTGAGGCAGGAGTATCACTTGAACCTGGGAGGCAGAGGTTGCAGTGAGCCGAGATGGTGCCACAGCAGGTCAGGGATGTGTGTAGGAACTAGTGCTGGCAGGACAGGAATGTGTCTAGGAACTAGTGGACACTGGGGGAGGAGGGAAAGTGGGAAGCAAAGAGACTCTAAGCTGTCGCCCAGCAGGTAGGTCTGCACAATCCCATTGACTTGGAGACTAAATGAAGCGGCTCCTTTGGCATCATTCACACAATCAGACCTCCAAGCCTTGCCTGCCTTGCCTGCAGAGGGGTGCCGGGAAGGAGCAAGGTCAGTTTGCACACTTACATCCTTGGAACACCAGCCCTGAAGGGAAGAAGCATGGCCACAGAAGGCCGACAGATTTTGGGAGGTGCCAAAAGAGTAAGTGGGTGCCTCAGGAGTCTCTGCCAGGACTCCAGGCGGGCACAGCCCCCTAGAGCTGCCCCTGGTCTTGGGGAAGGCTCTGTGCTCCCTGCAGAGCCATGCCCATGAGCACTGTTCTTCCCAGTCTTCTACTCAGTTGAAAGAAAGCTGTCCCTCGAAGACAGAGATCCAGGCCATCAGCAGGCCATAACCCAGGAACTGTGGGTGAGGGAGGAAGAGGAGGTAGAATACCCATCTGGTGGCAAAACCATTGCATAAGCAACTGTCAGGCACCATGTGACTGTGTCTCACAGTTAGCCTGTGTCCCTCCACTGTCATCAGAGCCCAGGGACAGGATGCTGTCCCAGCTGCTCTTGTGTGTCTCGAAACTTCTACAACTCTTTTCAAGTGGCTTAATACTCTTTTTTTTATTAAAATGCACTTACTGTACCAAAATATTAAAGGGAAATTGAAGCGATGCACACACTAGAACTACTCCCAGCCCCCACACTTTACTGCTCCTGTATCCACTTCTTAGCTCCCTCTGAGCCTGGATGAGATGCCTCCCATTTGCACATACCTGCAGTAACAGTGGCTCTAGGAGGGTGTCTCCCCAGGGCAAATGGGATTCTGGATTTAGCAGCATGTAAAACTGATGGGCAGCAATTCACAAGAAGGCTTTTGGATTGAATGAGAGGCTGGGTACAGGTAGGAGACAGCAAGACTGATGGTGTGAGTCATCCCCGGGCCTGAGAAGCAGGTTTTCATCTGTGGATTAAGGGCTTAGGAGAGAGGCTGAGCACTGTGGGCGACCCAGGCCCTGATGACAAAGTGGGTGCAGGGTGAGGGCAAAGGCTGTGCTGGGCACAGAGTGGCTCTAGTGTCCCAAGGGCTCAGGATGGCTTTAGGGGAGACAGCGTTCTCACCAAGCAGCAGCAGAGACCTACAGATGTGGTGGATACAGCATTAAGGCCTGAACTGACCTGTGCCTGTGGCTCAGTGACATGCTGCAGTCCCTGGTGACTTACAGTCATTACAGAAGGTTTCCTGCAGGTGTTGGGGGGGAGGTGCCAGGCTCCTGCAGCCGAGCAAGCTGAGCTTGGAGCCATCTAGATCTGGCTGTTCATGTTGCCGTGACCAAACCTCTCAGAGGCTATGGAAACTGAGATCTTGGACCAATAGCAATGCCAGCACAGCCCAGTGTGGGCACAGAGGTGTGGGCAGCACAGTTCTTCAGGGCCTCAGAACCCAGTCCATGTTGCTATTCTGTCCTGCCCACGTGCAAGCTCCCTGTATAAGGGGCCTCTAAGCAAGAGGCACCATTAAATTCATGGTGCCAGATTGTTGCAGCCAATTCTTCTGAGACAGCCAAGAGCAGCTGAGGCTGGTGAGGGCTGGGATCACAGTAATCCTTGTGATTACTGACTTAATATGTTACAACGAACTCTGGAGAAGTATCCGAAATGGGCAGCAAAATGCAAGGTTGGAGTTCAGGTGGTGGGGAGTGGCCTTCCCAGTGAATGAACCAGCTACTTTGGGCTTCCAGGATTCTTGTCCTGCTGTATATTCAGTCCACCCCAGGAGGAGGAGGCCAACACCTGAGCCTCCACTGTATTAGCATCATTGTAGCTGCTCAGCAAACAAATGAATGAGGGGATGAGTGAATTAACAGACCAGATGGGAGCTGCTTATGTACTGCATGCACTCTAACTGCCCCTTGCTCCCAACACACACACAAGGAGTTGAAATATTCCCTCTTGGACCCTGACTCTTTGCAGGAGGGAATGTGGATCTATGAGGCTGGTCGAACCTGTCCTTGGGGCTCTGTCTGGAGGGGGCTGACACCTTGGGCTGCAGCATCTCTCTCCTGGCAGCTGTGGGCACCTGGGTGATCTGCCCGCAGACAGAGAGCAAGCAAGCCTGACACCTATGGCGGTACCTCCACGTGGATCACTGGTTGCTTTGTGATCACCCATCAAGTGCTCAGTGTTGAAAGGGGGACAGAGAAAGCAATATAAGATATACTTCCTCCCTCTAGGAAGTTTACAAACGAATGAGAAAAATGAGCCACTCCAGGCTGCGGAGGGCACAGAGATGAGCCACCCAGATAGTGACCCCAGCTGCTGGGAGCAAGGTCAGCCTTCAGCCCTCAGCTCAGGACAGCCCCATCAGAGTTGCAGAGAGCCACCTGGCCCAAAGTCACGCCTTCCAAGAACCGCACATTCAGTGACTATGCAGGGCATCAGAGGCCTGGGCATTTTGGCCCAAACTGGGACAAACTTGAAGAGGCCCTTTCAGCCCCAGAGGTCCCTGTGGGGTTGGCATAAGTGGTAGGGCTGGCATTGCTGCAGCGTCTCCCTCCCTCCCCCTGCCTCTTGCAAGAGTTGATCCCTTGAACACTCCTAACAAACATCCTGCATGTTAAACTGCTTCCTGGTCGGCTGCCCAGAGAATCCAGCCTTTCAAACAGGGAAGACGATACTGAAAAGTCAGTCATATGGTAACATTCAGGGTTAATTTTGTACTTCGGGCTCTGAGCACTGTAAGAATGGTGAATGTAGAAATAAATGCTGCAGGATGCATCCTCATAATAGAGCTCTCCTTAGAAATGATCATGTATGTTTTTATTAATGAGACTGTAAACACAAACATGTATATTACAATCTGTTTTTATTAATGTGAAGGGTTGTTTCTCTCATATTTTATGTTCAGCTTTGGGGCTCCTGATGGACAGGAGGTGATGTAGCCTGGGGACAGTGAGATGGTTTCTTTCCTGCAGGGCTCAGCCAGCCAGGAAAAATGCCAATTAAGGCAAAGCTCTCTGGGAGGAATCATTTCAGTTGTCACGTTAACCCCACAACCTGGGGATCACAGGCTGGGTACTATCTCCCCAACTCTCCCGGCAGGCTGGGCCCCTTTAATTGGCATCAGTTACTTTGGGGCATGGTGACCTCTACCTAGAAATGTCGGATTCTCTGGAGGTGATGAAAAAGCCAAGCAAAGCCTGCAGTCTGTCTGCCTGACTGCAACCCTCGGGCAAGCCTGAAATGGGAGGAGGTGGGAATGGGTCCCTCATGTGAACGTATTAGGAGACACTGAGTAGCAGGTACCCTTCCTGGAAGTCAACAGCACATGCTGGAATAGAATCTGCACCACAGTCCTTAGAGCCAAGCAAACTGCAACCAACTACCTTTGAGGACCATGGTATTTTGTTACTAATTACCTTTTGCACATGCTTTTACTACTGAGTTATTGTTTATTGTATATTAAGTTCATTATCACTTCAGAGGAGCCAGCTGGAAGGGGGTGGGGTGAAGCTGCACGTGCCCCCCCGTCCCCCGTCCCTGCTGTTCTGACCTGTGTGAGGATTACCAGGGTCTCTGGGCACTGCAGGGGTTTGGAGATGGTGGGCTGAATGGTTCCAGCACCATGAGATTAAGGCTGAGCACTCACCCTTAGGTAGCTGAGACCCGGGAATCCTCATAGGATGCTGGCTGGCATTTTTGATTTGGTGTCTGTGAAGTGCTATCTGAGCCAGCCCAGGGGGCTGCAGTTCCTCAAAGAGCAGGGGTGGGTGAGAAAGCAGGAAAGCAAGGACAGCTTTTGGGAATGGACAGGCAGAATTTTAACACTGGTTGGGAGAAAGGCCCTTGCAGTTTTCCCATCTCTCCACCTCTCTGCTCTGAGGACAGCAGCAGTGGCCAGTTGGGACAGCCAGGATGGAGTCTAGGGACAGGTCAAGGCAGGAGCAGCAACTGCTGAGCCACACCCTGAGCTTTCATCAGTTGTGGCAGGAGAAATGCCATGGTCACAGGCAGAATGCAGGGGCCACTGGGAAGCAGGGGAGGGGCAGACGTTTGCTGCATGGGAGCTCTGAGTCAAAAACTACTTTCAAAATTATAGCTACTATGTGCTAGATATATCGCATAATTTATCTTTTTGATCTTCTCATCAGCTCAGAGGACAGCTATGATTATCCCACTGAACAGATAAACAACCTGAGACTCAGAAGTTCCAAGAAGTCCACAGTGACTCAGTTAGAAAGTGGATGAACTGAGGCTGGAATAAGAATTTAAGTGGATTCTTATCCAGTAAGGGCTTCTGCTGTGGAAGCCGTAGAAGGGATCTCACTCCTGAAGGGAATTCTGGACTAGATAGTGTCCCTAGGAATAAGGTGGCCCCAGCCCTGAAAGGTGTGTCTCCCTCTGGCTGTCTTACAGACATCTATTTTTGCACCCTTGAGCCACTGGTGTCTGGCTGCCTTGCTAGGGAGCCCCCATCATGGGGTGCATGGACAGTCCTCTGTGCCATGGTGTAAATGGCAACTTACACCATGTTTCAGGATTCTGCTAACCCTGTTCCCCAGACCATAGCAGGCAGGGGAAGGATAACAGAGGTGCTGGCCATAACAATATGATGGCTGGAGAGGCAATGAAGCACTGTGGAGACAGCGTGGTCTTGGGGGTCAGGCAGATTCATATTCTGGGTCCACCATCCACCGGGGAAGAACTTTTAGACCAGGAGGGCTTCTGATGTCCTAACGTTGTCTGCCTTGCCCCTCATGAGGTGGCCCCAGTAGACAAGGTGATCTAGGGCAGGTACCCTGCCTGGGTAGCCCCAGGAGACACCATACCGCATATACACTCTGGTATGGTGTGGCTGCACTGAGGTCGCTAGCCATGCATTAGAAGAAGGCACGATATCATCGTGCAACTCTCTTTACCTACTGTGCTTTGGGCAAGTGATCCTGGAAGGGCCCTGCCAAGAGAAGGGGAGCTGGCATGCTGGCGGCAGGGTCAGCAGAGAACACAGTGCACCGTGCAGTCAGGCTCCCAGGGAGGGCTGCACGTTTGGCCAGGACTAGGCTTCAGGGATACATCATTTTTTATATCATTTGATTTCTTCAAAGGGTATCATTTCAAAAATTTACATACAGGTATTTTCTATTTTCCTTTATTACCTCTCATGCCTACTTTCCCTGTTATTATTACCTGTTCTCAGTCTCTGGGAATAATTACTTTAAAAAATCCATTATGAGATAATTCTTCACTATCATTGGTAAATGAGTTAGTCTAAGAGCAGACCAGGATTTTGTCATAGACAGGTTTAAGGAAGTGGCATGTGACACTTCCATTGCTTTGGGTTTCATCAATCCCTCTGAGGAGAAGTGTGTGCTGGGAGAAAGGGGGGAAGACCAGAGCTCTACGCTGAGTTTGTGGAGTTCTTCAACTTGGTAGGGACAATCCTCTTGGGGTCCCTTGTAAGGCTGAGCATTTGTGTGGAGGATCTAAACTCTTGCTGGCCTCAGGAAATAGAGAAAATGACTTCTACCTTTCTGCCTGGGCCCAGGTCAGAGTGACCATCTGCAGCCTTAAGGCAGGGAAGAAGGGGGAGTGAAAGAAATAGAGATGGGTAAGGGAGGAGGAAAGTAGGAGGGGAGAGAGAACCTTCAAGGTTCAAGGGCAAGAGCAATGAAGAAAGATGTGTGTGGCTCAGAGAAGGTTCTGTGCAAATGGTGAAGGCCACCACTTATGAAGTGTGCACAACAGGCCAGGCACTGATGGCTTTCCTCATTCAGTCTTCACATCAACCCTAGGAGGCTCCATCCCCATTTTGCAAATGGGGAAACTGTAGCACAGAGAGGTTAAATAACTAGTCTAAGGCCATGGAGCCTGCAGATGACAGAGGTAGAACTTGAACCAGGCCCTGATTCCAGAGCCTAGGTGCTAAGAGGCTGTGCCACACTGCTTCATCATCAGTCTCAGCTCAGAGCACCTCCCTGAAGGCACCCCTGAGCCCTAGGTCGAGACCTCCTCCCCCTGCTCTGACATTGAACAGCACCATCTCTCTGGTACCACTCAGCTGAATGTCATGCCTGATTCTACAGAATCTTGCTTCATTTTTACTTCCGGTCTTACCTGGCTAAATGGATGACAACCCTTTAGAAGGCAGGGGCCAAAGACCTGCATGGGTGTCCTACAGGGGTCAGCATGGGGCCCGCACACAGTAGGTGTGCTTTGTCCTTGTTGATGAGGCATCACCTTCGATGGCCCCCACTGGTTGTGAGGAAGGCCTTGTGGGCCAGCGTTTCTCCTCCAAGGGCCCCACTGTTCTCCCCTCGGCTCCCCCCATGTGAGGCTCACTCGGCCTTTCATCCCAGCGTGGGCTTTGGGGTTGGCTGACGCTCAGCTCCTCTGCTCTGCCTGGGGCTGCAGAGAGTTCACCACTGTGTTATTGGAAAAGCTTCCAAGAGTTGGAGGCCAGGTTCACTCAGAGGGTGCGCCACAGGAGTGGGAGAGGAGGGACGGGAGGGAACATGGAGAGAAGCTGTCCCCTCAGCAGGGAGCAGTGGTGGGAGAAGGGAGGGAGAAAGAGGCAGCGGATTTGAGAACCCCACAGCTGCATGTCCACAAGGGCTGGCCAGAGGCCACCCAGCCCAGCCAAGGGGCCTCCTCCCTAAGGCCTGAGTCATCTGGAGGACCCCGTAAGCTCCATCTTTGTGTTCGCTCCATTTGTTCTCCAACCTTCCCTGGGTCATACCTACTGTTACCTTGAAGAGATCCACAGGCTTACAGGAAATCACTCCTGCCTGCCTGGACATCAGCCTCTTGCCTGTCCAGTTCAGCTTGACCTTTGGGAAGCTCCTGGTTCTCCCTGCAATGCCCCGAACGGACTGTTCCCTGCAAGGTGCCCTCACTCTGGCCCTTCATCCTCCTCTCCATTTAGCCGCCTGCCAGGCTGTTCCCATGCACTGGCCTCACAAGTGGCTAGAAATGTGGCATGATTAAAGTGGTCTAGGAAGTCCCCTTCCCCGAATAAACAACTGGCCCCATGCACTGCCCATGTCTGACTTTGCTTTTTTCTCGTGCCTGAGTTCCACCATTAGAAATGTGTGCTGGCCAGTTCACAATTGTAAAGATATGGAACCAACATAAGTGCCCATCGACCAACGAGTGGATAAAGAAAATGTGGCATACATACACCATGGAGTACTACTCAGCCATAAAAAGGAACAAAACAATGTCTTTTGTAGCAACTTGGATGGAGCTGGAGGCCATTATTCTAAGTGAAGTAACTCAGGAATGGAAAACCAAATTCCAAATGTTCTCACTTATAAGTGGGAGCTAAGCAATGGGTAGGCAAAGGCATACAGAGTGGTATAATGGACACTGGAGACTCAGAAGGGTGACAGTAGAAAGGGGATGAGGGATAAAAAAAACTACATATCGTGTACGATGTACACTACTTGGGTGAGGAGTGCGCTAAAATCTCAGAATTCACCACTGTATAATTCAGCCATGTAACCAAAAACCACTTGCACCCTAAAAGCTATTGAAATAATTTTTTTTTTTTTGAAGAAAAAAGTGTGCGCTGGTAAGCCTCCTCTTTCAAATACAGACACCCTGAGAAGGGAACCATGTGGTAGTGAGTGTCTCTTCTACACCTTAATGTGAATTCATGCAAATAGCTGGCTTTTCCTAATAACCAGGTTTGATCATCAGAAGGAGGGGATGAGGTGAGGGGTTTGAAAGGGTGCTGAGAGCTCAGATGGGGTGATTTTGGAACACAGATTCCTGGATGGGTGGGTCTCAGAGGGTGGGTAGAGGAATTTGAGCAGTGTAGGAAAAGCATGAAGATACCAGGGGAAAAAAAAAGTGTGCTGCAAATGCCTGTTTCACTGTCCTCCAAAAACACTGCCAAAGGAGAGTGGGGGAAAACCAAAGGTCAAAGACACACGCAGGGTGGCTTCATAACTTCCCAGTGTCCCCATCTCCGGTTAGAACCAAAGTTTAGGTATTAACTAAGGACATACACACACACACACACACACACACACACACACCCCTAGAGAAAGTCCAAAGAAAAACACAGCAATGCTCAGAAAACTACCCCAAACATGTTCCTTTGAAAACTGCCGACTGAGGAGCCCTCCCTGATCAGTCGGAGGCAGATCAGACCCGTTTCCTCTAATTGCAACTTCCACCCTTCTAGAATTTCCCCTCCTCTGCAGGTCCAGCCCACAGAGACATTAATCCCTATTCAAGTGAAACTTCAAGGTTTTTCCTTCTATTAAAAAAACAAAAAACAAAAAACTCTCAAAACAGCCCAAAGCAGTGTCTCTAATGTCACCGGTGTGTGCCTTCGCCTGGAAGGGAGGGAGAGGCTCCACTGTATGGAGGCCTGGCCTCAAGTTTCCTCACCTGGCCTCTCTCTTGTTGAAAGGCAGAAATGCGACCCTTGGTCCCTCCTCCACCCCACTTCCCCGCCCCCCCGACAGCTTTAATAAACTGTGATTATTTCAGTCCTTACAGCACAGCTGTCCTGTGAATTGTCCAGTCAGTGTTACGGGGTGGAAGCCAAGGGCTGGCGTGTGGAGCTCAGATCTCCGAATAAACCAGCCCTCCCTTTCCCTCCTCTGCCTGCCTGCTCCCTAGCAGGTGGGAGTTGAGGAGGAGGGCGGTCTCTGGCTGAGACCAGGGATGACAGAAGCATTTTCTGAGCAGCCTGCTGATGGCAGAGCCCCAGTAGGAGAGGGTGAAGGAGCACAGCTTGCAGACAGGGTTGGGGTGGAGTCGCCTTACCTACGTGCTGTGAATGCAGGCCTCTCTAAAATTCTCCTTCATCCCCATCAAGGAGCCCTGAAATTGCACCTCTAGAGATTAACCTCGGGCTGCTTCTCTGCTTAAAATGTGCTGGTGCATTATTTGAGGACAGAAATGGAGCTTTAGTCACTTTATCATTTACAGGAGGTGTTTGGGAAATGTTGGTTGAATGAACGAATGACATTCTGGGCTGCTATTAGAAATAATAATAGAAGAAAAGGAGCAAAGCGCTGGGGGCTTCAGGGGAAGTGGGCAGGGATGACCCTGAGTGGGAAGGGAGAAGAAAGTGATGCTAGGTCAATCCTACTATATCACAGTTGTGCACACAGCTAGCCAGGGCAACAACACGGGTGATCTGGTCCTTGCCCTTGAAGAGTGTGACTGTCTTACCAAGTAACGGCCATTTGTGTGACTCCGCTCCTCTGAGAAGTTGGGAAAATGGTCCTCAGCACTCAGAATGGTCAAAGCTGAACTTCAGAAACCATCTACAAGGGCTCTCTCCATCATTTTCAGCAGCAGAAGCCCTCTTTTATAAACACAATTTAGTGCAGACCCAGACCCATGCAGATCTGTTGTGCTTCAGCCAGCTGTGTGAATCTCCGTGGAGAACACCAGCGTAATCCATCCAACTCCCCAGTTCAAGTCAGGAAACTGAGGCACACAGAGGTTAAAAAGTATTCTCAGACTTCACCACAATCCCCTGCAGGCAGCTGGTGGCCTCCCTTGAGATTCAACTTCAGTACTTCTTGGGTAGGCATGGGCATCTATAATGTTTTATTTATTTTTTATTTTTTTGAAATGGAGTCTTGCTCTGTCACGGAGGCTGGAGTGTAGTGGTCCCATCTTAGCTCACTGCAACACCCACCTCCTGGGTTCAAGCGATTCTCCTGCCTCCGCCTCCCTAGTAGCTGGGATTACAGGTGCTCACCACGACACCTGGCTAATTTGTGTATTTTTAGTAGAGATAGGGTTTCACCATGTAGGTCAGGCAGGTCTCGAACTCCTGACCTCAAGTGATCCGCCTGTCTCCGCGTCCCAAAGTGCTGGGATTACAGGCGTGAGCTATGGTGCCTGGCGTGTAATCTTTCAAAAGACTTTATAGGTGATTGCAACATGTAATCAGGTTTAGAAACTGCTGGACTAAGGGACTAAGCACTATTTGATGGTGAAGAGTCCATTCACAGCAGAGTGTAGTCCAGGCTGCTCTTGGGCCATACAAGCCAAACTCCATTACAATAACTTCCAGGAAGCACTGGGATTCATTTCTGGTCTTCAGGTTTGGCTACACTGAACATGATGCCATAGAATGGCTAATGACCAGGACTTAGGATGTTCTAATGAAAAGATAATTTTTTAAAAAAATTTTTAAATATTTGGTAGTCTTCAAACTAGGTGAGTTCCTAGTTTGTCTTTGTTAAGAGTTAGTTATCCTGGTCAGTCCCATAGGCATAAAACTGG
This sequence comes from Macaca thibetana thibetana, assembly GCF_024542745.1. Classification (NCBI taxonomy): domain Eukaryota; kingdom Metazoa; phylum Chordata; class Mammalia; order Primates; family Cercopithecidae; genus Macaca; species Macaca thibetana. The sequence goes on along the minus strand of NC_065595.1, from coordinate 32,532,746 downwards.
GATAAAATGATTTCATTGTGGAGCTGAAATATCAGCATGAAATAGAGTACCCAGCCATACAAAGCCAATGTCTTATAGGAACATAGAGGGAAAGCTCAGTATAGAGCTCTGGGACATGCAAAGGAAACACCAGGGTGTGCAGGATGTTCAAGAGGTCTGAATGGCTCTCACTATACCTACAGAAAGCAAGCATGACTGAGCTGATCCCAGAATATTTCCTGGCTACTGCTCCCTTAAGCATATAAACCCTTAAAAATAGGATGGCTACAATAAAAAGGCCATATTATCAACAAGTGTTGGTGAGGATATGGAGAAACTGGAACCATCACATACCTGCCAGTGGGAATGTAAAATGGTACGGCCACTGTAAAAAAAACATTCTGGTAGTTTCCCAAAGGGTAACTATCCAGTTACCACATGAACCAGCAATTCCACTCCTAGGTATATACCCCAAAGAAATGAAAATCTGGGTCCACACAAAAACTTGCAGATGATTGTTCAAAACAGCATTACTTACAAAAGCCAAATATGGAAACAACCTAAATATCCATCATGGGTAAATGGACTTACCCATGATGGGCAAATACCATTAGGAATGGGTAAATAAAATATGGTATATCCATACAAGGAATATTCAGCAATAAAGAGAAATGAAGTACTAATGCATGCTACAAAGCTAATGACTCAAAAGTGGTAGGTTAGTTGAAAGACACTAGTCACAAAAGACCACATATTATCTGATTCTATTTATATGAAAGGTCCAGAATAGGCAGATCTATAGAGACAAAAGGTAGATTATTGGTAACCCAGGACAGGGGCTTGGGGTGAAATGGGCAGCGACTGCTAATGGGTACAGTATTTCCTTTGGAGTAATCAAATACTATAAAACTCATAATGGTAATGGTTACACAGTCCTGCAAATATGCTAAAAACCATTGAATTTACACTTTAAATGGGTAGATTATACGCCATGTGAATTACATCGCAATAAATCTTATTTACTGTTTTGTTAAGAAAAACAGAAACAAATCAAGCATTAGAAAAGTTTCTATTGCTTAGGTTCTATCTAATAGACGCAGCCTCTGCTAGACTTCCCTAGGGCTTATGGATGGCAAGTGTCAACAGGAGCTGAGACCACTGTCATCTCTCCAGTGACCCCTTCCAGTGGCTCCAGAAAAACCAATGGACCAAACTGTTGTCTCCAGAAACAATTTAACAGAATTGTCAGCCAGAATCCACAGCCAAGAAAGCAATAGCCCTGCATGTATGTGTACAACGCATATGTGTAGGCAGCACAGATTTTCCTGAAGGCCAAGTCCAGTTATATGATATCATTTGGGAGGGTCACATGTACATTTGCATCTGGTTTGCATCTAATTTGGAAAAGCTGACATAGATCGTGTACCATATTATTAGGTAATTTTTCAAGTTTGGAGTCTCAGAGTTGCTCCACTCAATTTGTTCAGTGGATGGACTCAGTTATTGACTGATGAATTACAGCTTGCTCTGGGGTTCCTGGCCTAGGAGGGGCAGCCTGTGGTCATGCACGCTTTCCTGTTCTGTGCTCCATGCACACACAAGCCAAGCCACCATTGGGGGGCAGCTCTTAACCCACAGGGAGAGCCTCCTTCTCACTAGCTGGCTTCCAGCATAGAGGAGGGAGGTGCATGGGTGAGGATGAGGTGGAGGGAGCCCACTCTAGCTGATCCCCTTCCAAGCAAGGCCTACATGGAGGGGGCCTTCCAAATGGAACAAAAGTGAAAATGACAGAAGAGAGCAAGCATTCCTATTTATCTAAACACAGGATCAAGATGTACAGCGGGAAAGTGAAATTATGCTGCAATTTTGAAAGTCATCCACTGAAGATAAACTCTCCTTTCAAAGGAATTACTCATTTCACTCCATCATGATACCTCAGCGTCTATCAGTATTCAAATTTATTAAGCAATAACATGCAGAATGCATGATATAAAGGGCCTGTTTCATCACCCATTCCCCACGCTATTTTTTTTTTTTTTTTTTTTTTTTTTGCTAAGTCATGAGAAGTGCAGCAAGTTAAAAATCAAACAAAAACTAACAAGCACATACACACAAGATGGAAAAGAAATCCTCCATGGAAGTTACTATGAAACAGGCGGCTTTAGAAAGGAAAAACACAATCTCTGACTAATATGAAGGAGACTCCAAATTGCTCTTGGCAACAATCTCTCAACCCGATTCCCCTCCCTCTATTCATCTCCACAGTTCCCAGCCAAAGGAAAATAAACTGAACAGCTCTCTCCCCGGCCCAACCTGTAGGGCTGCCTGGCTGAGCAAGGGCTGAGCAAACAAACATCCCCATGCAATTATACACCTGTGTAATTGCTGTAAACACTGGGACAGCCAGCCGGGTGCTCACTGCCCTTATCAAGCTGATTATCTCAATATTGGGGGAAAATGCCTTTATTCTGGCAGACGACATCAAGGTAGTATGCAATATGATCTTGTGACCTCAAACCCAGGAATTTTTTTTTTTTTTTTTTAAGAAAAAAAAGAAGAAACAAATTATTCTTCTAGCAAGAGTCAGTAACAATTCTGGGGAAGGAAAGTCCCAGAGCATCACTCAGATGGGTAATAGCTTCAAGGCAAGATTTATCAGTTCACCTTCCTCACAAAAGTGATAGTTAATTTTAGAGGTAGTTATCTTACACCTATTACACCATTCAGGATGGAAGGAGAGTTAACAGGCCAAATGCCCCAGATTATTTATGGCTGCTCTGTCTCAAACATCCATCCAACACCATTCTATTAGGACAGATATGTCTGGTCAGCTAAAACGAAGGAGGACAGGATTCTCAGGAAATGGCATTGTAAGTGGAGATGTAAGTGGATGAAGGGTCTTTCAGTTGAGTCCTAAAACCGCCCCAGAAGGCCAAGATGAGCTGCTCTGTGAACCATGTATGGTCTAGAGACTTGGGTTCTAGTCTTGGCTTTGCTACCAACAAGTCCTGTGAATGTGGGCAAGCTTCCCTCCCCAAGGTTAAGGGCAGGTGCTTGAAGCTGAATTCGAGTCCTATGAAAATGCCATCCTGGCCACCAGGAAGTGGGCAGATGCATCAGGAGGATGACGCCCTGGGACAGTTCTCAGTCTGGCCAGCACTGATCCAAAGAGATGCCAGTCCTCTCATAAACTGTTTGAGCTGCTTCTTGTCATCTCCAGCTGGCAGGTGGCAAAAGTGCAGACTCTTTGAAACCCACAACTGTAAACCCTAAATGAATAATCTGAACAGCAGGGGCTCAAATGGCTTCCTGGGCACTTGGGGCAGAGGCTGACTGTGTTGTATGCACTCCACTGCATTCCCTTGAACCAGGGACAAGTCCTGGTAACTGCAGCATGGAGACTCCAGTTATTTTAACTTCCCTGCTCCTTCCTCTCCTTCCTTCTCCCTCTCCTCCTCTACATCCAGGCCTCCTGCTGCTGCTTCTCAGCAGCAATGCTTCCCAGGCTCCTTCCTGGGCTCCATCTCACTTCATCCAACCCTTTGAGGGTTGCACTATTACTACTACTATTCCCATTGACAGAGGCCAGAGATCCAGTCTGATTTCACTTACTGATGTATGCCCAGCACTTAGCATGGTACCTGGACACATACAGTAAACAATATAACAGTGTTGAATAAATGACTGATTGTTTGGAAAGACAATGACATTCAAAAAAAGTTAATATTAAATGTAACACATACTATTTTCTGTTGTACTATAATTATACCAGGGTGATTCCTGTCTCCCAATTAAAGTGTAAGATTCTAAAACATGTGGGGTACAATGAGTGGCTTTGAATCCTGCCTCTGCTACTACCTGGACAATGTACTTAATCCATTTGAGCCTCAGTTTCCCTATCTGCAAAGTGGGGCTAATGATTCATATCTGATGTGACCTAATATGAGTCTTTTTTGGGAGAGTGGGTTCTTTGTCTATGCAGCTCAGGTTGTGCCTTAAGGGGGAGGACGGCACTGGGGGCTACTTTCCTTTCCTAGAGTTTCACCCAGTGGGGGTTCCTGAGCCTTTCTAAGCCCAGAGAGGATTTAACTGGGTGAAAGAAGGGGGACAGAGGGAGTGGAGCTGAAACTTGAACCTGGCAGAGCCTTTACCACCTCCAAGCCAGCGCGCCCCTCCCCCTTCCAAAAAATCTTCATCTCATCTGGAGAAACTGCCCGCTTGTTTCAATCACTTCCTTTCCATTTTCAAAATTCCGCATTTAGAAGAACTGGAAGTGGTCTACCACTAGCCGACCAGTAAGTCGCTGGAGTGGGGCTTCCTTCTGCGTGGAGCTGGGTACCAGCTATTAAAAGAAAGAAGGCAGCCACCCGCTGCCTACCTGCCTGTCAGCACACAGCCGGGACAACGGAAGCCAGGAACAGAAAGGAACGACCCCGGAGCCCTCACCACAGAGCACGGAGTGGTGCACCCGACGACGCTCCATGCTACGCGCAGGGTGGGCGGCGGGGGCTGTGGGTGCTGGGATGGGGGGAAGCTCTCTCCATCGTTCTTCCCAGGCCAGCCCTGCGGCGGCTGCGCCCGCCTGCAGGAACTCAGGCGCTCCAGAGGGTGACGCGGGCCCGGGCGCCCGCGGGAGTAGGGACGCACGGGGTCAGTACTTACGCGCCACCCACACCGGGCCGCCTCCGGAGCTGGAAGACTTGCCTTCCAGCTCGACTCGCCTGCTCGGGTGGGAGTGCTCCCCATCCACTCACCCCCAGGTTGGCGCTCAGGGAAGGGCCCCCCACGCACCCAGTTCAGCCCGCGATTCAAGCCCAGGGACCTGACGGGACTCCCGCCCCTCGCCGAGCTGGACTTCTGCCAATCGCTCCTTTAATTTCCACTCGTATCGCCGGACCTCGACTTTAGCCAAATTGCCATGGCTTTTGTCCCCCCTCCCACCCGCCCCCAAGTTTTTCATCTGACGCTCGGGAGAACCAAGCATTCTTGGGGGAGACAATTTAAACTACCAATGTACACCCGCAACTCCCTCTCGGAGTGCCCTTACGTTCCTTCCGCTGGCCCCTCGCCCCAAAGGAGCCCGCTGGCGTGGGCCAGCGGTAATGGGGCAGCGGCAAGAGTTGCTCTCTGCAGAGTTCCAGATCCTCTCTCCTATTTCGGGGGAGGTGCGCAGCCCCACGCCCCGCAGGAGCTCCGGCGAGGCGGGGGTTTGCACGCCTTGCGGACGCCGCCACCCGCGCCAGCCGGAGCCGCCCCGCGGCCACCCGGCCACAGGGTCCCCGCAGCGTGTAGCGAGAATGCCCGCAGCGCCCGAGCTCTCCCGGCCGCCCGGAAGGGCTTCCTCCCCACCCCCTCCCCACGGCCCGGCCGCTGGGCTCCCCAGAGCCCCGATCCCAGCCTCGAGGCAGTCCGAGTTCGACGCAGACCCACCTGGCCGCCCGGGGGACGCCGCGCTGGTGCCCGGGCAGTGTCCTGAGCGCCGCCAGGGTCCCAGGCTGGGAATCCACGCGGCCGCGCTGCTCGGGGGAGCCTGCTGCAGCCGGCGGGAGGTTGTCATTGATTCGTGCTGGGCGAGTTAAGCCATTCCAGGAGTGGTTTTGAGCGAGCACTCCCTCCCCTCCCTCCAACCAGAAGTATTTGGCCGGGAGCCCCTTTGGTCCACCTGTACTGTCAAGCGCAGGACAGGACGATCTCACCACTCGCGCTTTACGCTTCACTTTATGACACCAAATTAAGCTCTTTGGAAAAGGTAAAGCAGAAATAAAGGCAAGGGCGGTGGAGGAGCTTTTCTTGATTTTCTTTTCCCCTCTTTTCTCCCGGGTTCCTCCGTTTTGTTTTTTGTGGGTTCCCCCCCCCTTTCTCTAGTACTTCATAAAATGACTTACCACTTATCTCAAAGCAAGGGAGGCTTTTTATTATTATTGTTTTATTCAATTCAGCGTGTCTGTCTTTTTAGAGGCAATTTTATTTCCATTTGCCTGAAACCTAAGCCCAATAAAATTACTAGAATTATATGTTTTCTCCTTACAGGGTCGTGAGTGTAACTTAACCAAATCAAACACTGCACAGCAATCCTTTAAGTAACAAAAAAAGAGGGAGTGCAGGAAGTAACCACAGAACTGCAGCTCCCTCCTCCGCTGGGGGTCATGAGACCTTGTGGGTAGGACCCACAGACACCCCTTCCCCTCAAACAAACACATATCACGCAGGCTGACTCAGAAATGCCAACCGGAGGTTCCAGCAGCCCACACTGGGGTGGGCCAGCCACCAATCACAGAGGTGTGGCCAAACACCCTCTCCCAGGCCTTTCCTTCAAACCTCACACAAACTTTCCCTTCAAGCCTTCTTAAAAACTGCCACCTGGGAGGCTCTAGCCAGCTGGGTGCTGTCAGGCCTCTTTTACCCTGGAACTGACTGGTCACCTGGAGGAAATAACCATTAACGCCTTGATACCTCTGCTGACTGTTCTCAGAAATGGGGGGAGAGCCAGGGGAGCGAATCTTTCCTGTTGATCATCTTCCCCCCGTGTCATGGAAAACAAGCACAAAACAAAGGAGTCCAATGAGGTGCTTGGCCTTCCGTGGCCTCTGCCACTCTTCCTGGGCAGGCCATGAGCCTTAAAGCATCCTGAAACCAGAAGTAAATCTCAAAGGTACATTGGCCATGAAGGTCCAGGGATGAGGTTGTGATTTGCAGAATCCCAGAAAGATGGTACAGACAAAACTATCTCCTCCAACAGGTGCCCCTTGCCTGAAATGCCAATGTTACAGATTCATTCCTTCTTGGGATATGCCCTGCAGGAAGCCTGCCCCAGAGAGGCAGGCAAACTTGCTTCAGGAAGGCAGGAAGGGTCAGGTCTGTCTCTGTGGTTCCCTGTAAAACTGTGAATACCCACCGCTGCAGGCAGGGGAGTAGGCGTCGCCACAATGGACTAGAATGCATCTGTCAGACTCTCCATGCTGTGGAAAGAGGGCTGTGGACTGCTGCGCCAGGGGAGAGAGAGGCTGGGCGGCCAGGATGTGGTGGGAAGAGGCTGCTAGGTCAGGGAATTGGGTGCTGAAGGGAAGAAGCGGGGGTGCTCCATCAGAGCAGGTGGACAGTTTCCAAGATTGGATGACTCCATAGCTTTTTATCAAAAACCAGGTACTCCCGGAACACCCAAGCCAAAGACTGAGAAGTCAAATCCCTTTGTCCACAAAGGCACTAGTTAAATATCCAATGAAGCGTAACTCCACACTCCACTCCCAGACCCAGGAGGTAAAGGTGCCAACACATGACCTGGATGGAATCAGTATGAATCCAGAAGTGTTTGCTGAGTGCCCATAAAGGGTTTGCCTCAATGGCCTGGGTGGAGGTGGGGTGGGTGCAGTGCAGTGCCTACCTTGGAGCCTCTCATCTTGTGGAGCAGATAAAGCACAGGCGGACTGGACAGTGGGGCAAGGTGCATCCACCACCCCGTGGGTGCATAAGGAACAGGGCAGTGCTTTTGCAGAGCAGTTAGTAAGGCAGGCTCACAGGGACCGGGCTCCAGGAGGAGTGAGGTTGTCTGGCCTGGAAGATGGTGCTGCAGGGAGCAGGAGAGGAGGGCATGTCAGGTGGGGGAGTGGAGGCAAGAGGGGGAGTCACGGAGGAAAGCCAGCAGCTGGCCTGGCTCAGAGGGTTCTCTCAGTGGTTACGACGACAGGAGGGGGTCTATGGGGTAGAGCCAGTTTATGGGTACAGCTTCCGGCTGAAAGGAAAGAGTACAGGGCAGGGCCTGATTTGGAGAGGAGGAAGGATGGGAGCACCTCTTCAAATCCAGCTGGAGCGGGATGTGGGAGGGAAGCTGTAGGGAGGGGTGTGCAGAGTTGAGGTGCCCAGCCCAGCCTACCCCTAGGCGGCTCCTCCTAGCCAGGGCTCCAGACCCTGGACTGGAAGGAGTGTCTGGGTAGGCTATGGGTGGGGCCAGGGCCAATGATATTGCAGCCAAGAGCCTGGGGAGAGCTGGCTGCTGTCCAGCCCACCGGCTGGGTCCTGCAGTGGACAGTGAATGCCACTCCTCCCTCCCCCTAATCACTGTGTGTGTGTGCCCTGCTGGGACACACCCTTTGGAATGGCTCTGGGCACAAAGTGGGGAGCGCCGCCCCACCAGCTCCAGCCTCCCTCGGTGCCAGCTGCCTCCTGGGAACAGGAACATAAAGCAGTCTCAGTGGAGTGGGTGGGGAGAGGGGGCTGGGGGAGGCTCCCAAAGCCACCCACAGAAGGGGCTCTGGGTGCACCAGACTCCAGATCTGAGTGTGCATTTCCTTTTGGGTCTGGGTTCCTTCCTAGGCCCTCTTTGGCCTCCTCCTTCTCCTCCTCCTCAGCTCCCTTCCTCCAGCCCTAGCCCTTCTCAGCCCCTACCTCTGGCTCCCCGCCTTCCCAGTTCAGGTCAACCAGAGCACGTGGAAGCCCTCTGGCTTCACAGGGCAAGGCTGCCCCGACTTTCACAGCTGGCTCCAAACTCAACAACTCACTCGTGTTCCAGTGAGGATGAAAGCTCCTACTTCAACCACCAAGCATGGCTCAGGAGGCTAAACAGAAGCACATAAGCAAACATGCTACTGTCTTAACTTGAAACCTCAGCAGGGCCTAGTCATCGGCTGGGGTTGTGATGTAGGCACACAACAGCTTTGTGCCCACAAGCACACACAGATACAGAGTGTCTGCACACATGTGCATAAACAGGCAGACACATGTATGAGCTCTGTGATCTGCAGAGAGTAATACTAATATTGATGAGGGCCTCTGCCCTTACTCCTTGCAACCACACGGTGAGGTAGATCTTGTTATTTCCTCCATCTTACTGATAAGGAAACTGGGGCTCAGAGAGGTTTCACAACTTGTTTAAGGTCCCACTGCCTGACATATGATAAAACTGGACATCACACTCCATCTTTGTGATTCTGGTGACCCAAGGCAACCCTGGGGTTCAAGCTCTGGCTCTTTGTCTGGTTCATACAATTGGTTTCCTAAGGGGCAGTGTGGTTTGCTGATGCATGCCTCAGTTTCTCCTTCTGAACAAGCAGAGTAATGACTCTTCCTGAACCCGAGGGTATTGTTAGGCAGAAGGAGGCTGAGATGGAGGTTGGCCTTTGGTAGAGTGCTGAAGCAAGTCATCCTACAGGATGTGCAGACACAGGATGAGTGGTACTCAAGCCAGAAACTCAGCGCCACCCTTGCTGCCTCCCTCTCCTTCCTGGCCCCCACCCCCGCCCCCAGCCAAACCATCCACCAGCGAGTCTGTCTCTAAAATAGAGCTCGAACCTACCCTCTTCCTGCCACCTCTGCCACTGCCGCCCTTGGCCGAGCCTCTATCCCCTCTCACCTTGACTTCTGCGGGCACCTCCTAAGTGGTCTCTCTGCCCCATTCCTGTCCTGCTCCTTCAGCCCAAAGCCACACGACTGCCAAAGCAATCCACTTAAAACAGGTATCTGGTCCTGTCATAGGGCACTTACATGCACTTTATACTACTCACCATAGCCTGCAAGGCCCTTCTCTCGCCAAACTCCCCGCACCCCATACTTCAATCACAGACAGGCACCCCTCCTTCCTTCTCCTTCCTGCTGTGGGACTTGGCTTATGCAAATTTCCCAGGCTGAAATGCTCCCCCAACTTTGGGTCTTGCAGGAATGTCACCTCTTCAGAGAGGGCTTTCCTGACCACAGATAAATTAGGATCTTGTAGCCCATTATCTAGCTCAGACCCTTGATCAAAGGATTCATGCTTGCATTGATTTTATTATTTGACAGTCCCTCCCACTAGAATGTAGGCTACTTGAGGGCAAGGACCCACGCATCTTTTCTTACTGTATCGTGTCTGGTATGTCATTGGCCCCAGGCAGGTATGTGTGGAACAGGTGTTTATTGACAGAATCCTAGATCTGGGAAACAGAAGGACTGGATCTTGTCTTGATGAAATTCTTCCATTGTAGAGAAAATTTGTGAACCAGCGGGGAAAATAATAGGCTAATATTTATGGCATCATGGTGGCATGGGCAGTGGGTCAGTCTTTCTTTTGCTGGAGTGAAGATTTCACACTGTATTTAACAGGCTCCACCTGTCATTCCTCCTTGTATTTCTTGGATGCTCAACAAATGTTTAATTGAATTTTGAGGAAAACTGAAAGAAAATGCAACCAGTTCAAGGGAGGAGGGACATACCAAGCATTTTCCTTTGTGGCCCCTCTGGCTTCCTGTCCAATCACAGGCTACGACCTCACCGTTCTGAAGTCCACTGTTTGTATATTAGCACCTGTGGATTGTAATGGCATGGCTCTATCACTTTCATCCACAGATCAGATTTTATTGAAATGTATTAAATGGCAATTTGAAATAACAATACATTGCTGTTTAGCATCGAGAACAGACAGGGAGCCACGAACTGAAGCTAAGCTACACTTTAACAGCCCTTTATATGGTCACTGAGTTTACCCAAATCTGTTAGTTGCCAAGGCTACATACATTTCTGCTACTGTGTTTTAGGGGGGCGACCCAGCCATTTGGAACCTATCAGCCATTTGCCAAACCCCATCAAACTCCTCCACTTCTTCCAGAACATAATGATGATGCAGAGAAACGGAGTCCTTTGGCCTTACTGGCCTTTGGCTGCCCTGTCCTGCAGGGGCTGCAAGGTAAGGAAGGGCAAGGAGCTGTGGCCCCAGAGGGAGGACTGGGTGCTGGCAGAGCCTGCCTCCCATTTAGGAGCACTCGGAGACCAGCCAGTGCTTGTCCGAGGCCCTGGGGAACCTCCGAGGAGGGGGTGTGGGCCAAGCACAGGTGCTGGGTTGTTCTCTCTGCGGGAAAGTACCCTGCCAGGCTGGGGTGCAGGGCAGGGCTCCGAGCCTGGCTGGCTGCACAGTAGGCTGTGCAGGGTCCCAGCCCTCTGCTCACAGCCTGAGGGCCCCAGGGCTGCCAGGGCCTCGCCCTCCTCCCAGACTGTATCAGGTAACACCATCAGGCACCCACTGTGGGAGGAGGGGAGGGTGCCAGGCAGGAGCTTCAGCTAAGCCTGGCTTGTGGGGAGGAGTGGGGGGTGGCTGGGCCTGTCACCATGGATCCCAGAGGAGGAGGGCTTGGTCAGAATTTGGTCAAGGTGGGATAGTGGCAGGAAAGGGGGTGGCACCACTAGCTAGGGGAGGCAGATTCCCTCTTATCTTCCTTCCTCCCTCCCTCCTTCCTCCACTCCTCCCTCTCTCCCTTCTTGACTCTTCCTTCCTATTCACCTTCCTTCTCCCTTCCTCTTCCTTTCACTCCTCTCTCCCTTCCCTTCACAGGCATGTACTACCTATTCTGTGCCCCACGCTACTCCAGGCTTTGGCTATAAAGTGGTGAACAATCCACATGGTCTCCACCCTTATGGAGCTGACCTTCTTCTAGAAGGGGAAAGATAATAAACAGATAAACATCTACCATGAACTCAGGTGGGTGAGTCCAGATCATTTAGCCCCATCCTTAGGCAAACCACTTTTCCATCTACAGCAGCCTCTCACCTCATTTGCTTCCCACCCTCAGGGGCCAGGAGCAGCATTATAGCTCCCATACACAGTGAGGAAGTGGGGCTGAGGGTGGGGAGGCGACTTGCCCGAGGTCACACTGGGGGCACAGGTAGAGCTGCTGCAGTGGAACCTTGGCCACCTGCCTCCCAGGAGAGTGCTCCCTTCCTCCAGCAGGGTCACTGGCACTTACCTCCAAAGCAGGAGAGATTTAATTCTGTGCTTCTAAAGACACTTTCTGTTTTTAAGAAAATATTTATGCACAGAAAACTAAGAAAAAAAATGCACTAAGAACCTTACCCTAGGACAAACAACTAATTCATTTTATATTAAATTAGCACTTACTGTGTGTAAGCCAGGATCCCTGAGGGTCTAGGCAGCCCCAAGAGCTGAGGTCTGGCTACATGGTGCAAACTGTCACCATGACCCACAATCCCTTTGTCAGCTCCAAAGAGCTGACAAAGACTCTCTCCTTCAATAAACCTTAGACAGGTTTCTCTGAGCCCCTCTTGTCCTTGGGCCCTGTCTTTGGCCGGCCTAGTCCAGTTTTAACAAAAATGCTGCTAAGTCAGGTTAGCAAGAATCCCCCATCCCTTGATATCTAATCATCTTGACCTGCTGGCCTGCCTTCTGCAAGAATCCTGTTAAGTCAGTTCAGCGAGGATCCCTTTACCTTTGATGTCTCCTCTTGGTAATTTTCCATCCACTCACCACCCTCTGCATCTTGACTATAAATCCGTACTTGTCTTTGTATTTGGTGTTGAACCCGCATCCCTCTCCCCTATTGCAGTCTGGCTCAACTCTGAATATCACAAGGACAAGCGGGGGTACCCCTATGCAATAGTTCTGAATAGTCTTTAGGCCAGGAGCGGTGGCTCACGCCTGTAATCTTAGCACTTTGGGAGGCTGAGGTAGGCGGATCACTTTAGGTCAGGAGTTGGAGACCAGCCTGGCCAACATGGTGAAAGCCCCGTCTTTACTAAAAATACGAAAATGAGCAGGACATGGTGGCGCCTGCCTGTAATCCCAGCTACTTGGGAGGCTGAGGCAGAAGAATCGCTTGAAGCTGGGAGGCGGGGGTTGCAGTGAGCCAAGACTGTGCCACTGCACTCCAGCCTGGGCGACAGAGCGAGACACCTTTTCAAAAAAAAAAAAAAAAAAAGAAAAAAAAGAAAAGAAATTTTTTACCATCTTAACAACTACATAAACAAAACTTTTCCTCTCTCTCTTTTTTTTTTTTTTTTTAGACAGGGTCTCACTTTGTCACCCAGGCTGGAGTGCAGTGGCACAAACAGGGCTCTCTGCAGCGTCAACCTCCCAGGCTCAAGTAATCCTCTGATCTCAGCCTCCCAAGTAGCTGGGACTATAGGTGCATGCCACCATGCCTGGCTAATTTTTGTATTTTGTTGTAGAGACAGGGTTTTGTTATGTTACCCAGGTTGGTCGCAAATTCCTGAGCTCAAGTCATCTGTCTGCCTCAGCCTCCCAAAATACTGGGATGACAGGTGTGAGCCACCGCACCAGGCCAATTTTTTTCTTTAATAGTTATGTTGCTGTGACTTGGACAGCCTCAGATTTATCACTGCACCCCTGACCTCTCACTCAGGACTCCAAGTGTGTGTCCTTGAAGCCTTTGTCTTCACTCCCGATTGAGGGATTGGGCAGTCCATGGGTGAGTTCCACTCCTGAGGAAATCCAGTGCTCCAGACGATAGTCCACTGAAGGACACATTTTCATTCTTAAGATTCTGACTGTGCTCTCTGAGGCTGGGTTACAGTCCCAGGTTTCTTAGGTTGAAAGGTACTTATGTGAGAAAGAATCTTCCTGGATGGACATCTTCTTGGCTCTTTTCATTAGAGATTCATTCCCTGACCCTTGAGAGGGGGCATTCCTGGTTCTTTGGGTAGGCCTCTACTTTAGAATCTGGGTTAGAGACTCAGGCAAACTGAGACTGCGTTGGAGTCCCAGGCATCTTTGTTGGGGAGAAGTCATTAGTTAATAACGTGGGAACTTCTCAGTGGACTGGAAACCGTCTTCTGGAAGCCCTGCTGACTATACGTCCCACAATAATGGCAAAAACTGTCTGCTTCCTTTCTTATTGGCATAATTTACTGGATAACCTAGAACTTCAATGACTTACAACTGGCCCCTCAAAGGCTCGTCCCTTCCCATTGCTTTCAATCCTTTCTCCTCCTCTTACCACCCTCATCTTCCCTTCAGCTCTCTGGGCCCTTCAGCATGTCCCCTTTGCCATCTCTCTGCTCACCATTGACACTTCAGCCCCTCAACTCTCTGCAGTCATTTGAACTTTAGACCCCTGTCCTGATTGCGGGTCTCAAGGGACTCAGGGAATCCCTGCTAAGCAACTACATATCAGGGCAAAAGAAAATCTTAAAAGTCTCCTCCACAAATATTGGTAAAAAGCTTTAGCTGTCTTATTGAGCAGGCGACCTTAACTTATCCCATCTGTCAAAACGCAATTCAGATAAAAAGAGGAAGTGGGGCAATAACAAGAGCCAATGATGATATAGATATAGACCAGTGAGCTTTGTATTACTCTGTTTACGTAACTCATGGCTAAAATTTCAGAATAAAAGGTGAAATAGATGGTCTCTATTTGTGTCTATCTGTATGTTTATGTGTGCATGTATGCATGTATATGTGATATTTTTCTACCTCTGGATAGTATTACCAAATTAATATATAAAATATTTTATGAGACCTCTATTCAAATTGGCTTAAATTAAATATACCTTAAGATCTCAGAAATATAGAAACTAATCCAAATGTTTTTCAAGTTCATGTGATGTAGGTAAACCATTGGAAAGTGAGAATAATTTAATATTGCTGGTTTCATAAAATCAGCCATATCTTTTGAGTTATCAACATTGAGTATAATACGATTATACATTTTGTATTTAACTTTTTCCTAGGTTTTTTGCTTTTGTGATTTTTTTGTTTAGATACTTGCCTAAAATGCATGTGTTGTAAAAATAGAAGAGGGAAATAACTTGAGATGATGGCTAGCTTTGTCTAGTGTATTGTGAAATTTTGATAAAAAATTCAAGCATATGTGTCAAGAACATGTGTATTAATTTAAGTGGGATAGAAGTTTTATAAATGGACATTTCAATAATAATTATGTTTCATAATATCTGACTAAAAATTGTTTCCAAAATTTTTTGTAATTTGCAACATGAGACCTATGCTAAATTAAGCAATAGATATTAATTACTAGACCATTTCTAAATAAACTACTGAAACATTAATTACTAAGCATAAGTTTAAGTTTATATACTTTTGGCTACTTATTTTTATCTAGTACAGAGAGGCTATCTGTTTTTGGGTATGTTAATAAACTTATTTTTGCCACCTGAAGAACTGTACTATGATACAACACATACCTATAAAAAATGTAAAATGATATATTCATAAAATTTGCTAGTCTGCTAGATAATCCTGGCATATGACAGACAATTTGCAATTGCCTACCTCACATTCTAAATAAAATCTTGATCTAGAACTGATTTTTAGATTTTCCAGAAGGCCTCTGGGAAATCTCAAAAAAATTTTTCTTTCACCTTGTAAAAAGAGATATTAAAAAAAATTAGGCTTATGTTAATGTTAAATGTTATTTGTATAAATATTTCAGAAATTGTATAAACTTCCAAGAAAATTTTCAGTACACTTGCTGTTGATATGTCCTGGCATAATGTTATCAGTCATAATTTTGGTTATTGTTTAAAACACCATGTGCCACAGAAATCACCAAATTTCCTTGTCAAACACACTCTCATCAGATTAACTATGGCCATTTTAAGTCTCTTGTCCTCCACTGATACTTTCTGTTTTATTCTGATTGTTCTCTGAAAGTGTTTTCCACCAACTACAGGCCAGAGTACTTTGTCTTCAATAATCAGGGACTATGCCAGATAGTCTAGGGTACAGGCTTTTGATGGGGTTGCTTCAGTAATTTTTATTTTTGTTTATTTTTTATTTTTATTAATTTATTCTTTTTGAGACAGAGTCTCACTCTGTCACCCAGGCTGGAGTGCAGTGGTGCCATCTTGGCTCATTGCAACCTCCGCCTCCTGGGTTCAAGTGATTCTCATGCCTCAGCATCCCAAGTATATAGGATTACAGGCATATGCCACCATGTCTGGCTAATTTTTGTGTTTTTTGTAGAAAAAGGGTTTCATCATGTTGGCCAGGCTGGTCTCGAACTCCTGACCTGAAGTGATCTGCCTGCCCCGGCCTTTCGGAGTGCTGGGATTACACGCATGAGCTACTGCACCCAGCCCTGCTTCGGTAATTTTTAAACTATACCACTGAACTTAATCCAGATTTCCAAACTTCTGGTTGACAGGTTCTTAAAACTGCTGACCCAAGATGAAGCAGAGCAAGAGTTAATTACATGGGACTGAATGAACGGATGAAGGATAACTATTGTTTTTGCTTGAATATGATTGCCAGCTTTCAGGAACCTCTTTTCCTTTTCTCTTAAGCTATCTGTGAACTCACAACAGTTTACATTATATATACACACACACACTCACACACACATACATGTATATATATATACACACACATATATACATATATATATATATATATATATATATATATATATATATTTTTTTTTTTTTTTTTTGAGAGGGAATCTCACTCTGTCACCCAGGCTGGAATGCAGTGGTGCAATCTCGGCTCACTACAACCTCTGCCTCCCGGGTGCAAGCCATTCTCCTGCCTCACCCTTTGGAGTAGCTGGGATTACAGGCACGCCACCACACCTGGCTAATTGTTCTATTATTAGTAGAGACGGGGTTTCACCATGTTGGCCAGGCTGGTCTCAAACTCCTGACCTCAGGTGATCCGCTCACCTTGGCCTCCCAAAGTGCTGGTGTTACAGGCATGAGCTGCCGTGCCTGGCCAATGATGCTTTTTTAAAACAGAAATGAAGCATTTCTCTTTTTCTCCCTGCCTAACCCCTCCAGAATTCAAAATTCTTTTTTTGAGCAGGGGTGGGGAGTTGGAGGGACAAAGTTTTGCTCTGTCACCCAGGCTGGAGTGCAATGGTGTGATCTCAGCATACTGCAACCTCCACCTCCTGGGTTCAAGTCATTCTCCTGCCTCAGCCTCCTGAGTAGCTGGGATTACAGGTACCTGCCACCACAGCTAACTTTTTTTTTTTTTTTTTTTGCATTTTTTAGTAGAGATGGGGTTTCACCATGCTGGCCAGGCTGGTCTCGAACTTCTGACCTCAGGTGATATGCCTGCCTCAGGCTCCCAAAGTGTGGGGATTATAGGCGTGAGCCATTACACCTGGCCAGAAATTCTTATCAAATGTTCTCATCTTCATGGAATATATTTATTTGCACAAGTTCAATAAGAATCTGTCCTCCTTCTAAAAGGACATGATGGGAAATACTGGTTATATAACCAAGGCGTTCACTGGAATGTCATATTTGAAACTGATGCATTAGATATGACCAGACAGTCTTAAGGAACTGAAGTGGACTTGACGGACCCAGTGCTTACAATACCTTCTAGGGAAAGCCAGCCTGGTACCTGACTTACAGTGTCCTCAGCATTACAGATGAGTAAAGAAGGTCACTTCCTGCCAGGCCCAGGAGGCTTAGGGTATTTTGGGAACTTCAGGAAGAGAAGATTTACCCAAAATCTGTAGGTGCTACAGGCAAAATCTGGTGATGAGTTCTTGCCTTGCCTTCATAGCTTTCAAAGGTACAATCTGAGATTCCTTATGAAAAGTTCCAGCAAAGCAAATTTAAAAAGGCCTATGTGATCAATTACCATTCTTGCTGCACTTATGTAAGTAATCAGGCCAAAGGTAATGAGACCAGCCTTATTTTATAAAGAACAAGAATCTTACTTTGATTATCTTTGAACCAAAAGAGGAGTGGCTATGAAGAGAAATTTTATAGAAATTTTGACAGAAAACTATAGCACACTCTTGTGGGTTATCAGATTCCTGTCCTGTTCATTGGCTATGAGGTTTTCTTATCCACCTATAAATTAGATTAGATCCTGCCAGCTAACACATTCTGTTAGTGCCCACTTTCCCCTTTGCTAGGTATTTAACTAGGAGGAGGAAGGGTAGTAACAGGGATGGGGAAGATGAGGGCAGGTCTATGTGTGTGTGCATGCGTGTGTGTGTGTGTGTGAGCGTGTGTGAGCGTGCACCTGTGTGTGTGTGCATGTGTATGTGCGTGCGCAGGTGTGTGTGTGTGCGTGCACATGTGTGTGTGCATGTGTGTGCGTGCACGTGCACATGCTCATCTGTATGCATGTATGCTCATGTGGGTGTAATGTGTGAGGAGCCACAGTGAGTAGAGGGTTCAGAAGCTGGGCTGGGTGGCTGACTGCTAGATGGGGAAGGGGTGAGCACAGCAGTTTCGGTGTTATTTCAACACCAAACAGGGCTCTGACACCCTCCAGGAAAGCATCTTCTCTAGCTGGCTGCAGTATACTGAGGCAGAGATTAGCCTCACCCCTAGTGCTAGTCAGTGTGCCACTGCCAGGAGACAGTGAGTACGGCTGAGCCAATCCACAGCTCTTCCCCATCTAGCAATGTGAGGCCAAGACAAACCGCCAGGGTAGTAGGTCAGAACAATGACTTTCATCCCACTGCAAGGCCAGTGAGACAAGAACCATCTGTCTTGCCAATAGGCCAAGGTTAGGCTTGTATGATGGATAGGGGAACAGGACAGAACTAAATGGCCCCTACATAGATCAAAACAATGATCAAAACAATGATAACAAAATAATCATAATGGTGGCAAGCATTGTGCTAAGAACTTTACATGCATTATTTCTTCTTCTTCTTTTTTTATTTTTTTTTGAGAAGGAGTCTCACTCTGTTGCCTAGGCTGGAATGCAATGGTGTAATCTCGGCTCACTACAACCTCTACCTTCTGGGTTCAAGTGATTCTCTTGCCTCAGTCTCCTGAGTAGCTGGGATTAGGGCACGCGCCACCACGCCTGAGTAATTTTTATATTTTTAGTAGAGATGAGGTTTCACCAGGTTGGTCAGGTTGGTCTCAAACTCCTGACCTTGTGATCCACCCGCCTCAGCCTCCCAAAGTGCTGGGATTACAGGAGTGAGCCATGGTGCCTGGCCTGCATGCATAATTTCTTTTAACTGTCACCAACAGTTCCATGAAGTCAGTATATTATTATTCTCTTTTCATAGAATGGCCCCTCAGAGCCAGGATCTGAACTCAGGTCACATTTACTGCCTGTAAAAGTCACTTTAAATCCTGGGGAACTGCATAAGGTGGCTCAGAGTATTTTTGGATTTCAAATGCAGTAGAAGCCGGGCGCAGTGGCTCATGCCTGTAATCCCAGCACTTTGAGAGGCTGAGGTGGGCAGATCACCTTAGGTCAGGAGTTCATGACCAGCCTGGCCAACGTGGCAAAACCTAAAATTAGTAGGTTTTATACTACTAAAACCACAAAAATTAGCTGGGTGTGGTGGCATGCACCTGTAATCCCAGCTACTCAGGAGGCTGAGTTAAGAGAATCGCCTGAACCCAGGAGGCGGAGGTTGCAGTGAGTTGAGATCAGCCACTGCACTCTAGCCTGGGAGACAGAGCGAGACTCCATCTCGAAAAAGAAAAAAATACACTAGGAGAAACCAAAGCAAGGCAGAAGGTAGGATCTGTTAAGCTAATGGAGTAAAACAGACTATGGCCTTGTCGGACGCTGTAGATGCTGTTTCAGGGAATCTCAAAGCAGAGCATAAGTAGCTCTCTGTCTCGCACAGTTAGCAGATTTACCTAGCAGTAAGTTCTAGGACAAATGCAAATTTGAAGTCCCGGATAAAGGCTTTACATCTCACTGATGAAAAGAAGAGGTGCAAGAGCCTGGATTGTGCCATCTAAGGACATGCTGTGCAAGGACTGAAGCATGGTGGCATTTCTCAGTATGTGGATTTCGAATCCTCTGCTAGAATCTCCTGGGCAGATGCTTACAATGCAGACTCCTGGGCCCCAGTTCAGAGCCACTGAGTCAGAATCTGAACTCCAAATCTGCATTTTTCACAGATCTCTAAGGATGCATGCTGCTGACGTGGAAGAAGCGGTGACAATTGGTAACTGATTGGTTTGGCCTTGCTGGTTAGCGGAACCCTGGTTGAGAATCAGTGCCCTCCTTCAGGTGTGTTGTGGCTGGAGGATGGGAGCAGGAGGAGCTTTTCAACTGCTGGATTGCATCTGAAGCATGTTCACCACACTGATCACTTTTAATGGCTGCATAAAATGCCACCAGTGGACAGAGCATGACATACTTAACCACTCCTCTACTCTGGGACACTGGGGCCCTTTCCATATTATAGCTAACATTAGGATGAACATCCTTAGACATATTGCCCTCATATTTTGAATGACTGTCTTAGGTGAGATTCTTAGAAGGATGAAAGGGGGTATGAACATATTCATGGTGCCTAACATATAGCATTAAATTGCATTTTCCACTTAGGCTGACACCTGCACTGTTCAAGAGAGTCCATCTCACCACAGCGCTGCCAGCATTTCAGTCTCCTCACTCTAAAGATAAGGAAATGGAGGCTGGATTGTTGAAGCAACCTGTGACCTGCCCAGAGCTACACACCTAGTCAATGCCAGAACTAAGACCAGAACCCAGGGAGTTCTTGTTCATGGGCCAGGGCGTTTTGTCACTGCTGAGTTCTTCAGTCTCCAATCAGACAGGAGGGAAAAATCAAGCTTGGAACACCATTCTCTCTCTGTTCCAATCTCCCTGCCAGCTCTGACTTCACCCGCTGAACTAGGAGCTCACGTTTCCGTGCTTTTCGTGGTTTCTCTGCCTTGAAAACTGGGCCTCTCTTCTCTCTGCTCGAGCTCCACATCCTCCCTGGGCCCTGCTCTGATCAGTCAGAGGTCATTCCATACTTGCACCGCAGGTCAGATGTAGATATGCGGGTGGGGAAGCAGTGGGACAAAGGTGAGGTGACAGCCAAGGGGAGGGACACAGGCCAGCCAGCCCCGTCACAGGAGGGAAGATAGTGTAGGAGGACGGGTGGGACCAGTTGACAGTGGGCGAGGGGGTGAGTTGGCCTGCCAGTCTTAGGAGTCTGAATATGGTGGGGAGGGTTTCAGTTCACACGTACCCAGCCACGTGCTACTACTGGGACACAGGGTGTTTACATAGGAGAGCTGGGCTCTGGCTTCCACAAGGTCCTTAACAGGGCCTCTGGTGGACTTCAGAGAATCCTTAGATCCCCAGCTAAACCACATGCAAAACTGTACAAGTATGTAAGCATGTTTCTTTTTCTGGGAGACAGCCCATTAGTATTCATCAGATTTTCAAGAAAGTTTATGACCTCTAAAATGTTCAAAAAAAAAATTCAGGTGAAAGGCAGGTTGTCTACTAGAACTATAATCTGTTTGTTGTATGAATTATATATTGTTTTACCTATGGTAGGGAAAGAGAAAATAATCATAGGTGGCATTTCTCAGATAGATGATTGATAGATAGATGATAGAACAGATGATTGATACACGAATAGAACAAACAAATCTACATTTAACAAATAGGTACCATAAAGAATCATTATTCATGCCACCTACATTTCTTATTTTTCCACTGCATGAGAAGAAGATGGTGGAGCTGGGAGGAGGCAGGAAGCCTGGTGCTGAGGTGTTCAGAGCCACTGCCCTCCGCAGATGATCAGAGGCAAAGATAAAGTCTTGGTGTACTGATGAAGTCAGTTAGTGGGAAAACGGGATTTGGTTTCGTAACTTTTCCAGAGCTGTCTCTTGCATAAGATGGGACACACTTGAAAATAATCACGATGAGCCCTTATTGAGCACGTAGTGGGTGTCAGGCACTGTGCTAAGCGCTTTGCAAGTATTATCTTGTTTACTTCTCACCTGGTGGTTTGGGCAGCACTAGAACTTCCATCTCACAAGGGAGGAAATGCAGGCCCAGGGGTGTTAAGTCACTCTCCCCAAAGCACACAGCTGTGAGTGGAACAATGGGTACCTGAAGCGAGGCAGGGTGGATTCCCAGCTGGGGCTTCTGGTGCCTGGGCAAGATACAGCCTTTGAGAGCAGTCATGTTGGGATGTCAGAATCAACCCCATCTTTGTCTTCCACAAAAGGGCTGGACTCTGAATATCAAAACTCTCCTCTTCCCTTTGCCTTTAAAGGCATAGTGAAGCACATACAGTTGAAATTATCCAGGCTAATTGTTCATTAGATGTTATTGAGCATCTAATATGAGCCAGACAACGTACAAAAGGCTTTATAGTCATTTTCTTAATTTCATCATTACAACAAGCTTTTAAGGTGAGGATTAACATGCCCATTTTACAGATGGGGTACTGAGGTACAAGGAAGTTTAGAGGAACTGCCTGAGGTCAGCTAGTAGAGGGAGGGGAGCTAGATTGCACCCACTCTCTTTCTGCTTCTCTGCCCCTCCCTGGGTAATACAGGGTACAAAGGTACAAGGGGATGGCTTCCTTGTTGGGGTCTGCATGATGATTAGGGCATGAGAAAGACCCAGGGAGCTTCCTGCCATGGTCCAAAGGAAAAAAGGGAAGCAAGGAAGAAGGGAAGAAAAGAGAACATGGATGAAACATGGGCTATATGTCAGGCAGTACCAAGATGTTGATGAACGATCCAAATATATTGCTGCAATTTCAAAAGTCTTACAAAAGAGGGGCACTGGCCACTGGCCATAGGCCTGTGAATTGGTCCACCCCGAGCCATTCACTCCAGGATACACTCAGAGGTATGACTACGTCTTTCTGGAATTTGGCCGTGTTCTTTGAGGTCAAAGCTCCTGGCCTCATGAAATGTTCTTGAGAGGTTCAAGTAAATATGGGATACACACTTCGTGAAAATGGTGGTTCCCCGAGTCCTTCCCCTCTCAGGGTTTTGAACTTGGTTCTGGAAGCCCCAGGGCCTAGAAGGCATGAAGCACAGGAGGCTGTAGGACTAGCCAGCTCCCAGGACAGGGTCAGGAAGTGACTAGTGGACAGGGTGATGGCTGTGGCTCAGGGTCATGGCTGGGAAACTCGGAAAGGGAGGACTCTGAAAACTGTGTCAAGTCCAAAGGCCAAAGCTGGATGCAGAGTCTGAGAGGCCTTTGGCAGCGGAACACATAGCCCGTGTTCCCAGTAAGCAAGCAAGGGTTAGGGCTGGGCACAATTCTGGGCATGCGGCCCTGTCACCTGGGGTCCTGACAGGCAGGCATGACCAGGGGTCACAAATTCATCTGAACGGCCAAGAGGTCAATCTAGGTAGGAGGAAGCGGTCTGAGGACAGACCCTAGCTCTCACAGATGATCCAGAGCCTGAGGGATACCTGAGCAGGGGAGGAGCGCTCTGCAGGCAGGGGCACAGCCCTGGGACTGTTCTCTGGCACAGGACAAGGTCTGAGCTGTAACCAGGAAGAGCAGGGGAACCCCAGAGGATTGTAGCCATTGACTGCATACCAAAAGCAAGACCATGCCTACAGCCGTCATTCTTTCATGGCAGTCTCCAAAATATGCCCTGTTCAATTCTTTAAGGGTTCCCTCTCCCGACTTAACAGTCCCTTTGGGTCTGGCATTTTCTTTCATTTTAGAAAATAAAACTTTGTGCTTCTTAAGTCTTGAAAGCAATATAGACACCTTATGGAAAACTTGATGTGTCTAGGACCCTATTATAAAGGCAGTTTTTTTACCCTGTCTTCTTCACTAGCCATTTTATAGTGAGCATCATCTCATAATGCACTCGCCCTCACCCTCCATCCCAACCTTTCCCACTGCCTCATTTGAAGTCTTACCTGCAAGTGCCCCTGGCTGGCATCTGGGTCCTTGATTAAATGAGTCATACTCTGAGCTATATTGCCACTGCTAAACGCTCAAGTCCTAGTCTCTTTATGGGAATTGTTTAAAAGATCTGAAGAAGTCAAGTCTGCATAATAGGAACCCAGAGAAACTCTCACTAGCAATGCCAGTCCTTACCCAGTGCTGCCTCCTAGAGCCCCCAAATGTGGGAAGAGCTGGTGCGCAACTGAATTCTCATTAGCAGTCCCTTACCCTATATTCTCATTTGCCATCTGGTCCCATGTAGGCTTGGAAACTAGAAAACCAAATGTAAAACTGTGCATGAAATAGGAGCAAATAGGCCCCATGTGACAAGGGCCCCAAGGGAGTGTGTTGGGGTATGTATCCTCTGATCTCTTTTGTCACAGGAACATTTGTCCTATGTTCCAAATAAAAATTATTTTATTTTTCTCTCAGGTTCTTGGCTCTGTCCCAGATATAGGAGGTAGCCAAATAAATGAGGATTCCCTGTAACTCTAATATTCCTTACACGTTATATAGGGTTTTATTTCTTTGAAATGTAAACGATTTCCTTCTCAGTGCTGTAACATTTTTTTGGTGTGGTCATCTCATTGCAGGAAGGGGATGCGCCTACATTCTATATTTCACTCCTCCGGGCAGGCTGAAAACTACCACTGATTTAGTGCAAACCAATCTAGGGTTAGACTAGAAAAACCAGATTTTTAGATTTTACTTTATCTCAAATTGAACTGTGTGACTCTAACTAGGTTGGAAATAGAAGATTACTCAGACTGTCAAAGTTGCTGGGCCCTTCACAGACCCTACAGACCCATACTCTCACTTGACCCCTATGGAAGGAGGGTGAGCCCAAGGTTACAAAAGAAGCTGTTGGCTAATCTCCTCCACAAGAGACCTTATGAAATGACTAACAACATCCTGTGTAGGAACGTGTGCATTTAAAACCCACCTTATTCCCAAAAGGATTTGAGCCAGCTTATAAATGCACCTAAAGGGCAAGGTAAACATACGTAAAAAATAAGGAAGAAAAATGGGGCAAAGGAAAAGTAAGAAGGAAGATGGAGCCAGGATTCAGGTCGCATTCAAGATGAATGCCAACAAGACCTGTGCACGTGACACGGCATGGCAATAGACTTAGTACTAAGATGCTGGCAGCCAAGAGGAGGGTGAAATATGCTAGCCCCACAGAGCTACGCTTTTTTTGTTCTTTAGGTCTTATCACTAACCCACAATACGACCCTTTTCTTTTGAGGCATGAGTTTTCCAGGCTGTCAAATGGGCAAATCCTGCCTTGTAGGATCTTTGTGAGGATCCAGTTAGAGCTTGTCTGTGAAGGAAGGCACTCGAAAAGTAAAGTGGGATACACACAAAACTGAT